>NC_141763.1:13029142-13349142 GCF_982258835.1 Parasteatoda tepidariorum
TCCCATAGGCTGCAGGAAAAGACGTCCACTGGGATGATTATTTTGTTCCCAAAGTTTATTTGTTTTCGCTTTCGTCAGAAGGGGTGACATGGGGGAAAGTAAAGCGTAGGTTGTTAAACTTAAGAAAATAAGCAAACTGTGTGGTCGTAATAAATGGAATGAAGAATTTAGTCAGTAATTTTTTTTTCTTCTCTCGCTCTTGATTCATAACGTATCGTAATACGATCTATTTACGAACAACAACTGTAAAAAGTCGATTTAATTCATATATATTTATAAACTTTCGATATTTAATAGTTTAAAAGAAACTGTTTATTCTTTTCTTATTTTTTTAATATTTTAACTTCTTGATTTGGGTAGATAGTTCTACCAAAACATCTTCTTTTCCTCTCATTTTTCAAGATTTGTAATACGCAATCTAATATATATAATACTCTTACGTGGCTCCCAAATTTTGGCTGTATTTCTTTTCCGCCGGTGGCAACGTTTGCTTTGTTTTGTTTACGTTACTATTTCTCTTTCACGGCGAATCGACCAATGATTGCCGCTAAAAATGTCACATGCCAAATCTAGCTGAGGTGACTCAACATATAGCGTTTTTAAAAACTGAAATAACCAGAGAACATCAGCTGCGGCAATCTCATACCATTAAGCTAGGCAGAAGTGAGTAGTGTTGTCGATAGATCTCTATTTTAGTATTTTGGCGAAAGCGCTTTTTTTCACGAATTTATGTATTACGAATTTATTTGACGATTTTTGATTTATATTACGAATTATACTATAGCACATTTCTAATAGGTTTAACGAATTACATGTCATTTATTTGAATTCAAATTTATTTTAATGACTTAGTATTTACTAAAAAGCTATAATTTTTTTTTTTTTAATTTTTTTTATATGGATTTGAATGATTGTTTTGAATTCTTAGAATTGTGTGCATTTGCAATGTACCTAAGTTAGTAGCGAGCGAAACTATCTTGGTACGAGAAGCAAACCATATAAGATTGCGCAGCAATTTTCGGGGGTTGGCGAGCGTTAGCGAGCAGGGGGCGCAGCCCACTAGTTGTTAAAAAAAAGCTATTAAGTTTATTTCGACTGAAGACCCAGTGATGTCACACAGGTTAAGGGACTGAGGTTACATATAAGGAGCAAAGGACAGGAATTCTATTCCATTTGCATCTTGAAGCTCAACCAGCTTCAAATCTACTCGCAACCATGGGAAGTAAAAGCGGTCGGTGCGCAATGCTGGTCACGAAATTGCCTACGTATCATCCTTTCCTCCGGGGTCGATAGTTGTTTACTGCGGGAATGCTTTGCTTATATTTTGTTCAGTGACTTTACTGATCCACTCTTCACACAGAGCAATGATTTTTTTCACCTGAACTAAGAATATTACTGTAGATGATTACAGCAGATCACCAAGATTTAAAAGTTGTAGTTTGAGACACTCTGCTCATCATTATTTTAGCGCCCTCCCCCCGTAAAAAAGTACAACTTCTGAATTGCTGTGGTTACGAAAAAGTTTCTTTAAATGGAAATAAAACTGCTGATAGTGCAGTAAAGATAGCTCAACTTGATAAAACCTGGCCATGAAGAAAAAAAAAGAAGTTTAAATCTGAGATTAACTTTCAATTGCCCTTCTCATAGTAGTTGGTAAAAAGTTAATGACATCCCACATAGAGTTTTGTCGAAAGGGGTAAAAAAAAAGAGTGAAAGACACACACTGCTGTTTAAACATATAAGGTATGGTTCTCCATAATTTTTTTTTTAAATTGAGGAGAATTGACTAAAATAAAATGAGAGACAATAGAACTAATAGAGAAGACTTCATAATGATTTTAAGAATAGAAACAGAGTCAGGTTGCTACCTTTATACATAGGTATCTAGACAAGTAAAGTATTGTTTCTTATTTATTTTTTACGCTAAATAGAATGAGAGTAAATAAGAGTCAATGACATTATTAGTACAAGAGTTCTTACGAATAAAAAGTGTAATGTATACTTTTGCATTTATGTTTATTTTTTACACTATCTTGAAAGCATCTAGACAAGTTAAACATTATATATTATGAAATATTTATGTCAATAATTAAAATAGGATTATAGAATAAATAGTTTAAAAGTGACGTGTAAATTATTAGGTAAAGTCAAAAAAAATTTTTTTTATACATAAAAATTCTAGAAACTCTTAAACTAAGAAACTCAATTCACGTACTGAGTCGTATTGAATTTTGAGAAGACAGTGCTTAATTCGCCTTGCAATGTCAAATGCGTATGGAAGTATGAGTCAATTATAGTACTTTCGCAAATGAAATCACTATACATTTTTAAATATTGGTTTTAAAAATTTGTAATTCGTGTAAATAATACACATGACGTAATGAGTGCCTCACTGATCGAAATAGTTACCAGTAAGCAATGTCAAAAGTTCAAAAGGGGGATACTGCATACTTTGTGCCTCGTAAATTAAAGAAAAAAAGTAAAAAAATCCAAGTTAAAATTTTTGATGGTTTTTTATTGATGAACAGATATAATCTTGATGATAACCATCAATAATTCCATCATGAACTATTATATATTTGATGGTATAAAACATAAGTAACCATCATCCCAATGTAGGAATTCGGACGGATTTATGATGGTTCAACATAAGAATAGCAACTTGTCTTGATGGTCTGTTTATGTTGAGCTATCAGAAATTTCCATCATAGTTTCTTAGAAATCAAATGTTGGAACGATCATGAACAACCATCATCCCCAATATAGGAATTCGGACTGATTTTTGATGGTCCAATATTAAAAACAAATTGTTCAATGGCATATTCCTGATGAACCAACAATAACTATTATTAAACCATCATGGAAATGCATTGTTGTACCATTATGAACCATCACAAATTTCCATCATAGTTTCTTAGAAATAAAATGCTGGAACGATCATGAACAACCATCATCCCAATGTAGGAATTCGGACTGATTTATGATTGTCCAATATTTCAAAAAAATGCTATGATTCCTGAGAATCAACAAGAATTCCCGTTAAAACATCATGGAATTGTATAGTTGGAACCATCAAGAACCATCACGGATTGCTGGCTCATGAGAATCAAACCTTTTATGATGGTTAACCATCATAGCAATAAAGTAGCCTTTTCCATCATGGAATGATGGAATTTGCTTACACATCAAAAACCATGAACGCAAAATATAAAATGCTGGATGATGGTGACCATCAAATGATGCTAGACCATCATGAATCACCCTGAAACCAACAAAAAAACATCAAAATGTTTTCATGGGACCATCAAAAATTTTGACTTGAGAAGCGCAAAAAATACAGTAATGGATATGCTATAGTTTCGGTTCTCTAAACAGGAACCTTCCGTATTGTTTGAATACCATCTGACTGTAGAAAAGAGAAATAAATACCTGCTAAATAGTTTAACTAACAGGGACAAAGGAACATACTTGAACAAGATTATAATGAGAGGGGATATACGAAACATGAGCAATTGACATGTGTAGTGTTGGAAATTCCGGGGGGCAAAAAATCAAATTGAACTTAATTTCACCAACTTTAAAGATCCAATTTCTGATTGTAATAGCTGAGATAGTGATCAAATTTTCTTGTCATTGTGGTTTTGCGTATAGAGGGGAAACTAAGCGTAACTCAGACAAAAAAGACATCAACCTATTTAAAGAACTTGAAAGATGTGTCCGAAATTCGAATATTAAATAATCTTTTTTTGCCTTATAGCTGGAATTCTAATTATATCTTCGAATTTTCGTCTGCTAAAATCATTCAACACTGCTCTTCATCTACCGAACTTGATTTCTGAGAATCATTTTATATTTTGAAAAATTCTAATAATTTAATTAATGATCTTTGTAGTTTCCGAACATTTACCAATGTTTGGAAATCTATTTTACTTTAATCTTTTGCCCCTGGGTTTCCCATTACAACACTTATCACTCTTCTTTTTACTATCTTTTTCAAACTTGTTCCTTTGTCCCCATTGATTAAATTATTTTGCACGTGTTTATCTCTTTATTTTTTACGATCATAGGATGATTAGACATTGTAAAAGGTTCTTGTTTGGTGAAACTAAACTATAGTGTGTCCCTTTCTGCTCTAAATTATGTTTTCTTTCACGTTGTTTTTCGTATTAGACAAAAGTACATGTTACGTGAAAGCCAAAAAAGTACTTTTCATACCCTTGCAACCTTTGAACTTTTAGTTTTATAAACTTACACTTAGTTGATTCAGCAATGAAAATAGATAGCAATGTCAAATGCTTAAATAAGTACTAATCAAACAGTGTTCTTTTTATATAAAATCATAATAAAGTCGTAGCTATTTATCTCGTATTTGACCTCATTCGATTCAGCAATGAATATAGGAAGCACTGTCAAATACGCAAATAAGTAAAAAATCTATATATATATTTCTCTAAAACGGCGACAAAAAAAGCCTCATTACAACTCCCCGAATGGCAAAGCCAGAAAATCGACCAATAATTGCCGCTAAAAATGTTACATGCCAAATCTAGCTGAGATGGATCAACATATAGCGCTTTTAAAAACGGAAACTGAAATAACCAGATATAGCATAAGCTAGGCAGAAGTGAGTAGTCTTTGTCGATAGATCTCTATTATAGCATTTTGTCGAAAGCGCTTTTTTTCACGAATTTATATATTACGAATTTATTTGACGATTTTTGATTTATATCACGAATTTATTTGTTTTACTAGAATTTATTTGTTTATGCAGGTTTTTCCATTGCAATTCACTTATTTCAATTTTTAATAGACTTAATTATAGCCAAAATTTTAACCTTTTCAAAGAGATATCAGTTTTAGAAATTTTATCTTAAGATTTTATACTATAGCACATTTCTAATAGGTTTAACGAATTACATGTCATTTATTTGAATTTAAATTTATTTTAATGACCTAGTATTTACTAAAAAGATGTAATTAAAAAAAAAAAAAAAAAACTGTTATATGGATTTGAAATGAATGTTTTGAATTCTTAGAATTTTGTGCATTTGCAATGTACCTAAGTTAGTAGCGAGCGAAGCGATCTTGGTTTGCGAAGCAAACCATATAAGATTGCATAGCAATTTTCGGGGGTTGGCGAGCGTTAGCGACCAGGGGGCGCAGCCCACTAGTACTAAAAATTAAGTTTTACCCATCTCCCGCGAAAGCCGTGATTGTGGAAACGTGAGTTGTGCAACTTTGTACAGCATATTAAGAAAGGGGTTGTATATAATATAATATTCAAGCCAAACAATAAATATATAAATCTTGCTTTATTTACTGTAATTAAAAAAAATACAAACATTTATAACTATCAAAGATTTTCCGAGCAGTTGGTTTTGGAAACCCAAATAGTTTATTTTTTGAATTTTCCGAAATAATAGTCCCAAAATGGAAGTTGTTCTTTTATATAATCAATCACTTGATTTTTGTTTTTGGTTTAAGTGTGGTCTTTATTCTCCATCATATCATATCTCATTCATTATATCTTAACTAAGGTCTCAATCATGTAGTAAAATCTCCCTATTCGAGTCTCTATTGTTCATACAGATCGGTACTAGAGATCTTTGGGTCCATGTAGAACTTGTGGCGTAACTACCACTACAAAAGTTTAACATCATTCACTAGCATATAAAGCATGCTAACTTGATTCTATCACGAGGTACCTTTTGATAGATGAAGGTTGGCATGGTCGATAACTCCGCCCCCCACATTGGTGACCCGGACGTGACGTAACTTAAGGAAAAGTTAAATGAATAAATAAAATAAAAATTTTAAAAGTTGTTATGAAAGCGAAAACAAGTAAGCAGATTAAAAAGAAGAAAATACTTTTATTTTTATCAGACACCTAAAATGAGAAAAAAAATGGAGCACATCACTTTTGAAGGATGTGGAGGGGTGGAATTTTTGGTGATAATAGAAGTTTATTACGAATGCGACGTAGCTTTCTTTTTCTTTTCTTTTTTTTTTTGTTAACTGTTTCACAAACCATAAGGCCCTAAAAGTTAGTAAAATGTCATTAAAATTATTACGATATTTTTGATAATAAAATTTTTTCTCTCCAAAAAATACAGTATTTATCTTAAATTTTTGTTGCATCACTGTACAGATGAGATATAATAAAAATTAATAAACTGTTCAGAGAAATCATGCAGGTCAATAGACGGAATTTTTAAATACTAAAACTGTACTGAGTAGGCTAATTTCAAAATATTTAGTAAAGGTCTGAAATTTTTCGTGATCTTAAGGCCTATATTTATCTAGTTGGAACCCTGCCGGACAGCCATTTTTCAAGCCCTTTATGCTAATCTTCCCAAATTGTCATAGAAATGCTTGGATTAATTATAAAATCATGGATTAATTATCACCCAATACTAAGTGTCTCATAAATTTCACGTGATAGTAGTTTATAATAAAGCTACAGCTGTTTAAAACTCTAATAATAAGGATTTAACTGATCTAATGAGTTAATATTGAGCTAAACTTACTTTTTGCCAACAGAAAACTTCATCTTGGATGTAAATGAATCGTAAGGCGATGAAGTTAGTATTAAGAGACTCCACCAGAAAGTGCAACACTCTGTCTACTACTTAACTGAAATAAAATTATTTTGAAATTATTCATTTTCACAAACAACACGAAACATATCACTTTATTTTAACGCAAAAATTTGTTCTATGACATCACCATTAGCAACCGATGCTGCAAACTCTGACTTTCAGCTGGCATATACTCAAATAACAAATAAATTAAAATCTAGCTTACAACTTACATATACTGAAATAGCAAACAAGTAAAATCTAGTACTTTTAACAGCTATATTAGTTAATTAAAAAAGACTTCGTTTCCGGAAAAAGTAATCCAAGTGGTGAGCTTCCTAATGATTTAAGTAATGACCTGTCTAATAGTGATTTGATAGACTAATTACTCCAATTAGAGCTTTCTTTTACATTAAAAGCTTCCATCGAATTAATTTCCTCACTTCCAAAAGTTTAAAAGGAGAAAGTTTTCTTTAGATTTCGGTAAGATATAAGTTTCACATACAAAAATAGACTTAATAAATGGACTTAATCTCATTTGCGAAAAAGTAAAACAGCTTTAGAGGAAATAAAATGTTTGAAGCCTGCAATCCTAACATTTTTTTTTTACTAATTGAAAGAGCATTATCAAAATCCTCCAATTCATTTGCAATTAGCGAGTAGTATTCCCTTCCCTTTGTTCTTATAAAGCTTCAGTAAATGAGAATCCTCATCTTAATATTAGCCATTAAAGAATTATCATGGCAGAAAACCAATACAAGGTAAAATGATTAATTAAAAGTCTCTAAAAAAATACTGGACTGTTATTTCAGATAGGGAGAGGGGGGCACATGTGAACATGGTATGTTTTACCAATATGATTTGAAATAAAAAATCTCGAAAAATTTTCAATTGATGGCAGTACTAGTCCTACCTCTCTGAAAAACTTTCAGAACAATGAGACATTTTGTTGTTCTATTCTGACAATTTCTTTGTATCAGCTGGTGTTGTATATATTATAACCACTCGCTTCTTCAAGTGAAAGCATAGTATAAATCAACTAACAAACTAAAATTAACTATTTCAGACCATTATATGAGCATTCAGCTAAGTTTATGACAATTATTCTTTTTCTTTTCACTCAATTAAAAATTCTTTATTTTTCAAGTTACGTTTAAGAAGGATGATGGGGCACTTGTGAACAAAACATCTGGGGCAGATGTGAGCAGTTCACAAGTGCCCCAACATAGTATTAAGATTATTATCCTCATGATATTATAAGTTTAAAAAATATGTATGCATTTAAAATTATTATTATTTAATTTTCCATAATTAATTTACAAATTTTTCCTTTTAAAAATTATTTTTTTATTAAATGGTTGATCGCGCATCACGCATATTAACTGATACACCTGAGAAAATTGCTAAAGCTACAAATGAAAACGTAGAAAAAATGAAAAAAAAAAAAAAAAAAGCATGAAAGAGTATTAGAAAGGAAAGAAAAAGGCCAATTACAACTCCCGTGGAACATGAAGTTGCGAAAAACCCAACAACGGAAAAATTGTTGTACAGCTGAAAAATTATTTTCTTATTGACAGTACTGTTGTACAATTTAAATTCACGTTGTATTTGTTATATTAAAGATTTTTTTTCTTTGAAATATGATGATTGCTTTGTTTTTTTAATCTTGTCACATGTGCCCCCAATAGGGGCACATGTGAACAATTGAAGTCATTTTTCTAAAATATCATAAAGTAAAGAAATATTTTATTGAAAAATCTCAAAAAATTCCATAAGACAAAGAAAAGACTATTTAAACCTGTGGACTTCTTTATAAAAAATTGATATTTTTTGAAAAATGAAGAAATAAAAAAAATTTGTTCACATGTGCCCCCCTCTCCCCTATCTTCTTTACTCTTTGGGCACCCCTCTCAGAGCAGAGGCCACTCAATATGTACCCTAAATTTCCTCCTTTAAATTTTATCATAAATTATAAAATGGAAACATTTATAAAAACTAGATCCAGAAACATAAAAGTTAATGCATAAAATTAACAATTTTTCCAAAAACAAATGATATTAAAAAAAATTTTTTAAGTCAATTCCTACTAAGGTCAACAAAGAAAATTTTTATTTTAGTTACTTTTTATGAAATAATTAAAATTTATTCTCCCATATAAAACTAAAATTAATTAATTGCATTTAATTAATGAATTAATACTTGAAAAAAATGTATTAACATCAATTGTCATACACTATAAGTATAAAAAAAATGTATTTAAACTTGAGTGGATGAATAAAAGGATTGAACATTGAACGATTGAACATTTTTAACAACATATATAAATATATATAGGAAGAGTGTGAACTAATAGTAGGAATTGAAATGAATGAATCATTAGGACTAGTTAAATATACATTTTAGTATGAAAATTGCTTTGTATTAATGTAATTCTTTATAAAAATATTAAATCTTTAAACTCATAGAAGGATATACAGTTATTGTTAAACGACTACAACTCATAGCATGAAATTTTGAGCACTACTGTCGCGTTTATGTTTAAAGTAATAACACATCAGTATGTAAATATTCAGGGTATCATGAAATTCAGAATAATCTAATATATATAATTCTCTTACGTGGCTCCCAAATTCCCTTATCCGCCGGTGGCAACGTTTGTTTTGTTTTGTTTACGTTACTATTTCTCTTACACGGCGAATCGACCAATGATTGCCGCTAAAAATGTCACATGCCAAATCTAGCTGAGGTGGGTCAACATATAGCGCTTTTAAAAACGGAAACGGAAGTAACCAGAGAGCATCAGCTGCGACAATCTCATACTATTAAGCTAGGCAGAAGTGAGTAGTCTTTGTCGATAGATCACTATTTTAGTATTTTGTCGAAAGCGCTTTTTTTTCACGAATTTATATATTACGAATTTTTTTGACGATTTTTGATTCATATCACGAATTTATTTGTTTTACTAGAATTTATTTGTTTATGCAGGTTTTTCCATTGCAATTCACTTATTTCAATTTTTAATAGACTTAATTATAGCCAAAATTTTAACCTTTTCAAAGAGATATCAGTTTTAGAAATTTTATCTTAAGATTTTATACTATAGCACATTTCTAATAGGTTTAATGAATTACATGTCATTTATTAGAATTCAAATTTATTTTAAAGACTTAGTATTTACTAAAAAGATGTAATTTTTTAAAAAAAGAAGTTGTTATATGGATTTGAATGATTGTTTTGAATTCTTAGAATTTTGTGCATTTGCAATGTACGTAAGTTAGTAGCGAGCGAAGCAAACCATATAAGATTGCGTAGCAATTTTCGGGGGTTGGCGAGCGTCAGCGAGCAGGGGGGCGCAGTCCACTAGTTATACAATAAAATGTATGCCTGGCTATTTAGTTGATACTAGTCGCGAACAACTTGTTCACCCTTATAAGCTTGCTGCTTCGCGAGTCCTCATTACTCATAGTTTGTTAATTTGGAAATAAGACATTTCAGTAATTAATAATTGAGAGCTGTGATGGTTCAGGGGATAGAGCGTTTCCCTTCAATGAGGTGAACCGGATTTGAATCCTTGCGGTGGTTGGTCGAAACGAATTCCGCATCCGGTTTGCACCGACCACAGTGCTGACGTAAAATATCCTCTGTGGTAGACGGATCATGGGTTATAGTCCCCTTGCTGTCAGGCTAGCCGTGAAAGATTTTCCTGGTTTTTCTTCTCTGTGTAACGCAAATGCGGGTTAGTTCCATCAACAAGTCCTCAACGACGGTAATTTTCTCCTAATACTCGATTCAGGAGTTCCCTTGTCTTCTGGATTGGGTTTAAAACTACAAAATTGGGTTGGCTGTTAAACTACTGTTATAAAATAACATAATTAATAATTGTAAGCACTTGTAATATAACTATACTATCTTCGTACCTTAAACTAATAATATTAATTCAGAATTATCGCTTAAAATCTGAATGCAGATAGTAGGTCACGAGCATGATAACAAGTCAGAATTATGTAGGTTGAAAAAAACAATCCAAACGAGCAGAAGGGCATTAGATGGCGGGAAAAAATCTGGCCAGGATAAAAACGCGAATTTCTGATGTACCAGCAAAAAGAAGGATGAATTTGGGTGTTTACAATTTTCTTTTCAACGAAAATATGAATCGACATCGACTTTGTGTAATACATTATCAAATTATGAATCAAAAATTATGAACGGTAAATTGCGACCAGTTTCGCATCTTCAGTATCGTGGGCAAGTAATGCATCTGCATTGCGACTATAATATGAATTCTAGCTTGTTATTATGATCCGAACTTTAACGTGTCGATTTTTGAACACAGAATCACCTCGTACACAGACTAAATTTCTTTAATAAATAAAACATAACTCAAAATTCTTTTGAAAGCTTCTGAAGATGCATAGTTTATCTTCGTATTCAAATTGCCGAAACTTTCGGGCAATAATACACAGAAGAATGAGGCAGTACATTATATTTTGGTTGAAATTATTCAAAAGGAAGACACTAAAACGTGGCCGGGGTATCGAATTCATAAAGATGAGGCAAATGCCAGTTTGATCACGTGTCTTCATTTTCGGAATACGTCACTGCACATTTCCATCACTTTCAAAATAGATTCCGCTTCACATCCATAAAAGTTATAATAAAAAAGAAATATGTTCGATAACATTCGATCCGGTTACAAATGTGTTCTAGCCTAGCTTGGAAGCTATTCAACGAGGAATAGCGCGATTCACTTAATAATTGTAAATTTCATGGACGATTTAAAAGAAAAATATAACTTGATGTTTCCGATTATAAATAAATGTTCAAATGAATTATATAGCGATAGACACATTCCAGAGTTATAGGGCAGATAGGTACTTTGTTTACGTCTCACTAGAGCTGCATAATGGGCTATTGGCGACGGTGTTCTGGGAAACATCCCCGAGAATGATCCGAAGACATGCCATTAATATTTTGATCCTCTGCAGAGGGGATGGCTCCTCTGCTTAGGTAGCGCGATGACCTACGCTCGAAGTCGAGCATTTTACGGTAGAACAGTTTAACAAGGACCGATACCGCGCACCCCTGGTCCCTATTCAGGCTGATCAAAGTGGTCACAAACCCGCTTATTGACCGCATCCAGTGATGCATAACTTAGGTGTTCTATTGGGAACCGTGTCTTTACGATCAGTCCACTGCGGGACAGCTATAGGGCAGAATAAATGGTTGCCACCAGCCAGAGGACAACTAAATATATTAACAACAAATAAAAAAATTGCCTGCCATTCGATATTCCACAACAACTTTTTTATATTTTTATAATCGTCGCTGAACAGCCGACCCAATTTTGGTCTAACATCTACTAATGTTCAACTCCGTAGCCTTGTAATTTTGAACCCATTCCAGAAGACAACTGAACTCGTGGATCAAGTATTGGGAGAAACTTGCCTTCGTGGAGGACTTTTTGATTGAACTAACCTGCAGCTGCATTACATGGAGAGGAAAACAACGAAAACCTCTCACGGTTAGCTTGACGGCAAGGGGACTCTGACCCTTGATCCGTCCACCACTGAGGATATTTTACGACAGCAATATGGTCGGTGCGAGCCAGGTGCGGAATTCGTATCGATCAACCATCGCTGGGGTTTGAACCCAGTTCAGCTCATTGGAAAGAGAACGCTCTATCCCCTGAGCCACCACGGCTCGATCACCACCTTTTTGTCGAAAATGTGCATTTTATTTCATTTTTTTTAAAAAACACACAATTTTGAATATTTTATAGTATTCTGATAATAATATTTCTTTACGCTTGTTTCTAAAATTTTTTTATTTATTTAAGAAATGAGACTTGAAGACGCTGGTCAGCTTAGACACACCCTGCATATTTAAAAAAAAATATATATGACTGTGGTTTCTTATTTACACTATTAAAAAGGTAAATTAAATTATTTCCATCTTTCCATGCAAAAAGAAGAAAAAAAACTCCAAAACATGAAAATTAAAAAAAGTTGAAAATAAGTTGAATCTCAATGCTGAATTCTGAAGAAGAAAAAAGAAAGTAAAATAAGAAGTTCTTCTAAAAAATCTTATTAAACTGCTGTTTGTAGAAAATGCAACACCATGAAGGAATCATCAGAATCAAATGAAATTCGCAGCAAATGTCAATTATAAGATATTATGCAAATTAATAAAGTTTCAGAGCCATCGCGCGTGCGTGGCGCGCGCAGCGCCCTCTGAATTGATGCTGAAAGCGTATAAATAAAGTGCTGTAGCGGGACGTTGAAAATAGTCTATGATTATTTGTTAGTGGCAAACGTTTAGTGAGACCTGAGTATGCCTCCACGACGGAAGAATAAGAAATTCAAGCAACTTACGGAGTTTGAACGAGGGAGGATAATCGGCCTTCGAGAAGGAGGATTTTCCTATCGCGCAATAGCAGCTCGTATGCAGCGGAACAGTTCCACAGTGATGCGAGTTTGGAAGCAGTGGACCGACGAGCACCGAACAACTCGAAAAACAGGCACTGGACGACAGAAGGTGACGTCAGAGCGCGATGATCGACACCTGCTCCGCATGGCGGTGAATGATCGCACAGCTTCCTCCAGGCAGCTGGCAGCACATTGGTCTACTGCTACAGGTGTACAATTGTCGGCTTCGTCAATTCGTCGTCGTCTGCTGCGCCGTGGATTGCGTGCAAGGGTGCCATTATACAGGATTCCCCTCACGGCGGATCATCGACGGCTGCGTCGGCAGTGGGCTCTTGAGCACAGAGACTGGCGAGCTGATTGGCACCAAGTTGTCTTTTCAGATGAATCACGCTTCAATTTGTGGACCCATGATGGCCGTGTTCGTGTTAGACGTTATGCCGGTCAACGCTGCCTTCCTGAGTGTATTATTGAACGACATAGTGGTCGAACACCCGGAGTTATGGTCTGGGGTGCGATTTCGTATCATGGACGATCCAATTTGATACGAATTGAGGGTAATCTCAATAGCAACAGATACGTCCGTGAAGTGCTACAGCCCGAAGTCGTTCCTTTCCTTCAAAGCATCCCTGGAGCTATCTTTCAGCAGGATAATGCACGCCCACATGTTGCGCGGACTGTTAGAGACTTCTGTTCAGCACAACGCATGCAACTTCTTCCTTGGCCTGCTTATTCGCCGGTTATGTCGCCTATTGAGCACGTGTGGGATATGGTTGGTCGGCGTCTCACTCGTGATCCGCGTCCTGCAGTTTCCAAAGACGAACTTTGGTTGCGCATACAAGCGATATGGAATTCTCTTCCTCAAGCAGATATTCAACATCTGTTTGACTCCATGCCACGTCGTATAGCAGCACTTATTGCAGCGCGTGGTGGCTGCACCAAATACTGATTTCGGACGCTTAATTTGTTTCTTTTGTTTTGAAAATTTCATCATTTATTTGTATCAGTACAAGTCGTTTCTGCATCAAATTTCATTTGATTCTGATGATTCTTTCATGGTGTTGCATTTTCTACAAACAGCAGTTTAAAAGTTCTAAAATCCATTTACCCATCAGTGCTACTGCATAACAAGCTGCTGTTAAAGGTAGTTTAGTTACATCTGAGATTACTGTACACCCATCAATCGATCATCAACTGAAATCATTGTTTATCCATTTCCTCATGGTTGACCATCCATTACAGTGTTTGTGATTAATTATTTCAACAACACTAAAGGATTATACTATGCCATCTTCATATACATCTACAGTGAAACCTGTATATAACAAATCTGTAGGGACTCAGAAAAAATATTGCTGTACCCTATTAATTGTTATAAACAGTATTTCATTTATCTTAGTTTTGTGCAGGTACATAGGGCAAAATAAAATATGGTACTCCTTTAATAATTTTCCAACTAATGAACGGACTCTCAAGCACTTAGATGCAATTCTAAGCTATTGAGAAATTAAAAATGGCAAGAAATTCGATTTTTGCTTAAGAAATATGTAGTGAAGAAGAGAGCAAACTCATAAATGCAATAAGGGATATTTTTAAAAAAAATTCAATTAACTACACTTAATGAACATTTTTCAGTTATTATCCATTGGCGAAATGGGTCTTGGTTTGGATTTGATGGCGTCCACACACTTTTCAACTGCGTAATAGTAAACAGTGCGCATGCGTCGTCATTGCATGCGTTGCTATGGCGACCGCTGCTGCTTTTTTTTTCTTTTCACTAGCAGGCATTTTTAATGCATTTACATAGTTAATAATTTAAAATATTTTTATATTCTTTTTATTATTAACGTATAATGACTGTCTCGACGGTTATTTCAATCTAAATATAAATACTGAAGAAGGAAAAGTATTTTGTGACGTCTTGAAACACGTACAGAGGCTGGATATGAAAGTCAATCAGGCGACCCACATCAATGGAGATACTTTTTGCAACCCATGATATGAAATGGTGGGTCGTTTAACGGAGTCAACCCAGAAAGAAAGACCATTTGACCAATTGGTAAATAGTGATCGTAATAAGGCATTTGTGTTGATTAATTAAAATAATTAACATTAATTAAAATAATTAAACACAAAACTATAAGTTTATAGCTGATACTTTACAGTAGGTATAGTTTTTAAAAACCCACTCACCATCCTACAAAATATGATCTTAAAAAATCAAATTAATTTTAGGTAATAAGTTAAAATATTGGGCCGGGATAACCTGGTTGGCAGAGTGCTGGACTCACGCGTTATCGAGAACGGGAGTTCGAATCCAGCAGGCCGAAGACGTCCCGTGTAGTAAATGGAGACCAGTGCACGTTAAATCTGTCGGATCACAAAGTCCTCCATGTTCCCATAACAAATTATACCTCTGGAAGTACTGAATTGGAGATTGATCATTCTCTGGTTCACCTCAAAGTTATGATCTGTGGATAAATGAATGGGTCTGCTCGACAAAAGAGTGTGACGTATGGGTGTGGCAGAAGTCAAATTCTCGGCCTTAGATAGCACCTCTTGCCTTGATGGTCTACGACAACAACTATAAGTTCGCTTTCCAATGAGGCGAACCGGGTTCGAATCCCAGTCGATAGCAATTCCGCATCCGGCTTGCATCGACCACAGTGCTGACGTGAAATATCCTCAGTGGTAAACAGATCGTGGGTTAGTCCCCTTGCCGTTAAGCTAACTCTCGAAGGTTTTCCTCTCCATGTAACGCAAAGGCGGGTTAAATATCTCCCAGTACTCGATACAGGAGTTTCCTTGTCTTCTGGATTGGGTTCAAAATTACAAGCATACGGAGTTGAACATTAGTAGTCGTAAACCCATAAGAAATCGGGTCGGCTGTTCAACGACGGTTATAAAATAAAATAAAACAGCAACAAGTTAAATTGTTTAGTTTTTATAAATCAATTTCAATGCTAAAAATAGTTTAACAAAACATTGCTAGGAAAATATTATAACTAATATTTTAAATTTAAATAATAATTTGTTCTAGAATTGAAGTAGAAAACTTACATTGCAAAGAGAAGAAAAAATAAATTGGTATTGCTAATAGTGAAATAGCTTAATGGGAACGAAACACAAACAGTAACAAAAGTTCCACTTTTTTTCTTCCTGCTCCGTGGAAAATGTCCGTTCGAATCACCATTTACTTATTCCATTCAATATCTTGACTGCAGTTGAAGTTACCACTATTTTCGAACAAAACAGTTGGAAACAATTTCCTAGAAATGGTCAATGTAAAGTGAGATGACGTCTTTATTGCTGCTCAAAATGTTGTCCCAAACCTTTTCCTTCTCTCCTTTTGCAATTCCAAAAGAGTTGCAGTTTATTCTACTCCCTCTTCTACGCCACCCCTCGAAATAGATTTTTATTTTGGTCACGCATTACCATCGCATTCAATCTTCTACGGGAACTCACCCACCCCTCTTTTTTTGTCTCAGTTCCATATATGATTTCATTCCAAAAAAAAAACCTATCGAATTTTTTTTTCTTTTTTCGGATGGTTCTGAAATGTTCGAAATCGGATAGGATTTACTTTCGGATCATAGAATGTATGAAAAAGAAATCCACTGTTAGGGATTTTATGTGGCTTCTTTTTTTTTCCCTTTAACGATTAATGTTCCCTCTTTCTATTTAATATATTTTTCCGCTGCCGAAACTCTCAGAAAAGTCTGTTACTAGTAATTGATTTTATCTCGATGTTCACCATATCTTCTTTTTTCTCATGTGTTTTTTGAGAAATAATCATATTGACCTTATGATGGGGGCGGTGCAATCAAAATTCTTTTCACTCTATGCGAAAAACTGGAACGTGTTTCGAATTTTTAAGTAGAATTTTTTTTTAAAAAAAACGAGTTTTATTCTTTTGTTGAGGTTTTAGAATATTATCATCATTGTTCTATTTATTTGATTGCAATTTATTCATAATTTTAAAGTTTATTTAATTTTAAATCATATTTATGAAGTATTAAATTGATTTATTTAAGAAATATTTCGTAAGTTTTTGTTCTCAGCATAAGCGCTAGTCGCCGGTGAATTTTATACTCTGAACACAGCACAGCTAGAAATGCGTGTTTAAAAAGATGAACACAGCTCAAAATACTTGTTTAACACTAGGGAAACCAGAGCCATCATTTTGACCGTAAATCAAATTTGAGAAGAGCTAAGTCCTAAATTAATAATACTAACTTACTTCATTTTAATGACTTTTTCTAAACTTTTTGCATGGGCCGGGACAGCCTGGTTGGTAGGGCACTGCACTCATGTCCAAGAGTTCGTGAATTCGATCCCCGCCGGCCTAAGACTCCCTGTG
Source organism: Parasteatoda tepidariorum (assembly GCF_982258835.1). Taxonomy (NCBI): domain Eukaryota; kingdom Metazoa; phylum Arthropoda; class Arachnida; order Araneae; family Theridiidae; genus Parasteatoda; species Parasteatoda tepidariorum. The sequence goes on from NC_141763.1 coordinate 13,046,503, forward strand.
TAGTAAATGGTGACTGATGCACGTTAAATCCGTCGAGTCGCAAAATCCTCCATGTTCCCATAACAAATCAATACCTCTGGGGATATTGATTCAGGAGTTTCCTTGTCTTCTGGATTGGTTCAAAATTACAAGGCTACGGAGTTGAACGTAAGTAGTCGTAAACCCAAAATTGGGTCGGCTGTTCAACTACGGATATATAAAAAAAACTTTCTGCATGAGCAATGGCTCAAGGGTGATGGCAATGAGGTGAACTGGTTTCGAATCGCAGCGACGCTTGTCGATGCGAATTCCACATCCGGCTTACACAGACCACAGTGCTGACGTAAAACATCCTCAGTGGTAAATTGATCATGCATGGTTAAGAGTCCCCTTGCAGTCAGGCTAACCGTGTGAGATTTTCGTAGTTTTCCTCACCATGTTACGCAAATGCGTGTTAGTTTCATAAAAAAGTCCTTCACGAATACGTATCATGGAAATGTAAAACTGTTTTATATTATATATTTCTAAATAGAGTTTAAATTAACAAAAAATCTATGAATATTAAAGCAAGGTGCTTATTTCAACAATAATTATTGGAAAACTTAAAAATTAAGATACATAAATAAAAAATACATTTCTAAGCGTAGGTCAAAGGCGCACGTCGAAACAGTTCATAATAAGGAAACACCCCTAGCGGCTCACTATGACGTTTCCTGTTATGTTCCTATACAATTCTTAGTCCTTAATGATGTACCGTCCAAGTTAGTCCTGTCACTCATTTATGTTGACTCACTTTGTACTTTAAGAGGCGTGATTTTTAAGAGAAAAATATTATAAAATGGCTCTTAAGGAATGAAACTTTCTAAATTTTCAGTCAAATGTCCTGATATGTTAAAAACATATTATCTGCCATCTAGTAAAAAGAATTTAAGCCTTTTATTTTATCTCCCAGTTAGAAGGGAGGGGGTTATTTAATATGCCGGAAGAGAGTCTCGTTAAGATAACCATGAGATGCTTTAAGAATTCGCTTGTCACCTTTTTTTTTTTAATTCCCCCTTCGAACTTTTTTAAAAAATTAACTTTTATTAAATGATATCATTTTACATATCAGACAATAATTAACCTTTCCTCAATAAAATATTTCTTTTTCTTTTCTTTTAAAAGACTCCTAAAGAAAAGGTATTTTAAGAATTTCAAGTATGTTTTTGATGAAGGAAAAATTCTCTCAAGTTAAATTCCACAAAGCCAGTTTTAATAAGCAGTTTTTTTTTTAAAATTAAAATTATAAACTTTAAACAGAGTTTTTTTAAAAATTATTTAGTTGATGAAACTATAAGTTGATGCATATTGATTACGAAGTTTAACAAGCTCGCAAATAATAGAAATGTCTTGAAGGGCTGTCCCTTAAACGATGTCACGTGACAATTCCCCCCCCCCCAAATATTTTTGATTAAGCTGCTTTCTTTGTCGTCACATGTCACGTTACAATGCATAAAAATATATTTTCAATTTATACGGAAAAGCCTATCTTATGTTATTGATAATACCTTTTAAAACTCTATTTTTAAATTTTAACTATTTTAATGACATTAATGATTATACACTACCCTACAATAACGGAAAAGACACTTTCAGTTTTTGGTATTTTTATGAATTTAGAATATAGAACAGGGTGGGTAGCCAAATCATTCAATAAAAAATAAGCACCATTTAAGTACTTTTAAAGCACTCAAAAAGTTTTTTTAATTGCTATATCCATTAATAATTTTCAAAGGCTTTACATGATCATGAGAAAATAACTAGTTTCTGGCAAAGAACTCTTTTTCTTGATTATATTAGCCGTTATAAAATGCTCGAGAGATTTCTCGGTTCGATACCAGAGGGTGCAAACTGAAGTCAGAAATTGAGAATATCTTACGAAATGCAGCAGAGTGACACATAAGAGTGAAATAACCTCACCGAAAACAGCTCAGTCAGTAGACGCACAAATGCGGACTCGCAAGTATTTCATCAAACATGCAAAATGATGGGCGCTTTCATACGCTACAGACCGACGGTACACCAAAAAAGATTGTGGTTGAATGAATTGTGAAAGCGTTGAAAACAATGTGAAAAGTACGCTTTTGCATAACACGTGACGAAAATCGACATGGTAAAGAAAAGATATCGTTTTGGAAAAGGGAAAATTAAGCACTGTTTGAAAACACCCCATGAAAAAGCAGTTTTAAGGGCTTTAAAAAAACGAAAATCGAAAATAAACACCTTTAAGCACTTTTTAAAAACGCTAAGCACCATGCAGAATTTAGAGAAATAATTTGAGGACTACTTTGTAAATTTAACAGTGTTTAGTTCGTTCGTTTTTCCATACTTTGCAATAAAGTTTAAATGTTTCCGAGGTTTGAGAGACGGGCAATAAATTAGGAACGAAAACAAGTATTTTTGAACACACTATGCCAGAAAATCAAGCAATAAGCTTGTAACTTGCATCGCTTACTTTGGTTCTTATTTTCAATGACTACATAAAATTTCGTTAATCTAGCTTACATATTTAAGAAGATATGAGCACTTCTATAAAAAAGAAATTATTTTTTTTTGTCTTAAGTGTTTTTACTGTAACTTTAAAATCATTCAAAAAATTAAAATAAAATTTTGGAACAATTTAAGATTAATTACAAAAATATTGCTTTAAAATGTGAAATTTTTTTTTAAAGTGCGCAAAACATGAGCATTTAAAGTATTTCTTTTGTACTGCGCATGCGAGGAAAAAAATTAAAATTATTTTTTCATAATTTTGACGAAATCGTATTTGGCAACTAATGAAAAAATTCTGATTTAAAAATCTTAAAAATATAAAAAGTGTCAAGCAATTTTCTTAGCAGTTTTTATAATTTTTATAAGAAAGCTCAAACTAATCACTGACTTTTTTCGAAATTTTATTATTTATTATTGCAAATTACACTACCCCATAATGATTCGACACCAAGAACAAAATTAATATGTGTAAAACCCCTTATCGTTTTGAGCTTTCTTTTAAAAAGTACAAAAACTACTTAGAAAATTGCTTTTTACGTTTTTAAGATATTTCAATCAGAATTTTTCCATTAGTTGCCAAATACGATTCACTATAAAATTATAAAAAAAATAATTTTACTTATCTTCCGCGCATGCGCAGTACAAAAGAACTACTTTAAATACTCATATCCTGCTCATTTTTAAAAAAAAAAATTTCAAATTTTAAAACAATAATTTTGTAATTTATTTTAAATTTCAACAAAAATTTTGAATGTTACTGAATATTTTTAAAGTTATAGCAGTAAAACATGAGACAAAAATAGTTTTGTTTTTAATAAAAAAATTCATATCTGCTAAATATTTAAGCTAGATTTACGAAATTTTATGCAGTTATTGCAAATAATAACCAATGAGATCCATGCAATTTACAAGTTTATGGCTTGATTTTCTGGCATAGGGTGCTCTAAAATACTTGTTTTCTATTGTAATTTATTGTCGGTCTTTAAAACCTCTGAAAGCTTTAAACTTTATTGCAAAGTATAAAAAATCTCATGAAAATTACAAAAAAAAGTCCTCTAAGTATTTCTTAAGAACTTCAAAAAAGTATCAAAACCTAAAGTGTTTCTTCCATTATTGTTGGGTAGTGTATGTGTATCTAATATGAAATAAGTTTAAGTTTTGCAATAAATTTTTTTTATTAATATACGATAAAAAATTAATGTAAAATATTAATATAAAAAATTAAAAACGGTAGTATTTCAGAATCATATATATTTTATTTTCAATCGTATCTATACTTTGTGAATACAAAATATTCAAACAGATTCAATATCTTTTTTAATAAAAAAAAAAGTCTTAATATTATTTTTATAAAGCAGAATTTCCATTTAATTTGTTATGAATAATTATACTGAATATTTATAAAATTACATCCACGAGAATGATTGAAATTTTTTTTAATATGGTTGAAAAAGGCCGGGATAGTCTGATTGGTAGGGCACTGGGCCCATGTCCAAGAGTTCGTGGGTTCGATCCCTGCTGGCCGAAGACTCCCCGTGTAGTAAAATGGTGACTGATGTACGTTAAATCTGTCGAGTTGCAAAGTCCTCCATGTTCCCATAACATATCAATACCTCTCAGGGTACTGATCCAGGAGTTTCCTTGTCTGCTGGATTGGGTTCAAAATTACAAGGCTACGGAGTTGAACATTGGTAGTCGTAAACCCAAAATTGAGTCGGCTGTTCAACAACGGATAAAAATAAAAATATGATTGAACTTCTCAAATATAAGCATTCGTTTGTGTTTATCTATTTAATATCTTAAAGAGACTATCACTCTGAATAGAAACACGCAGAAAAAACTTCTGGTAAAATTACAGTACATGACATTTCTGGTAAAGCATAATTCTAGTAATAAAACCAAAATATACGACATTTAAATCATCCATTTGGTAATTTTTTTTTGTTCATATGGTGACAGTTTACCAGAAATTCCGATTTTAAAAATTTTCGTTCTTATTACTTAGAATTATTATCATTTAGACATAAAATAAAAAAAACTGAAAAGTAAATTTATCGAATATTTAGTTTCCATGCCATGCTTAAAGGTATCATGAAAAAATTATATCACATATTATTAAGCCATATCTCGTTGTTAGTTTTACCAAAACGTTTCGGTATTACCGAGATTGTGGGCATTTCCATTAGAGCCTGATCCTCGGTACATTTTACAATCTTCTGTTAGTTTTGACCATACTTTTTTTCTCAGTTTACATACAGGGTGACGAAAAAGTATGGAAATAGTTATATAGGGTAAACCAACCAGTGAAGGAACATTTCATACATATTGATTAAAAATAAGAATTTGAAAGTTTTTCTTTAGATTGATCGGTAACAATAGCTTACTGCCAAACAATAGGAAGTCATCTAGCAATGTTTTGGATTACCTGGTCAAATAGACTTGTTGAATTTGTTATTATCTTTGCAACACCTTGTTTCTTTGAAAAAATTATAAGGTGAGTGTTTGTATTTATATGTTTGAAGTGGAATTAATTGCATGTAATAGTTTTATTTCTCTCACTGTGAAAAAGAGAATTCAAAATATAGTTATTGAAGTTACGTTTTATTCTTTTTAAGCATCATAGCATAATAAAGTACTGAGATAAGGGGGTGTTCATTCACTGAATCACCAAACGATGAATAATCAGTGAAGGAACAAGTGTTCTTTTACTGGGTTTTTTTCTAAGTTAATGAAAATAAAAGATAAACTTTAAAAAATTACGCCGTTACACGTTCACGCCGTGGTGACCCACCGGTGGGTCACGCTAGATTGTCTCATCTTGGCAGCGCACCGGAGTAAAAACTGGTAACAATAAATTTCATTTTTTAGTTTTTTTTCCGGGAATAATAAAAATCCATAACTACCAATTGTTTTTAACGGATGCAATTTTTATATTGAATTGCTTCTTCGCCGTGATAAATTTCCTTACAGTGAATTGTTATTGTTGAGAATAGATTAACTCCTCCCGAATATTATCTAATATTGAAATAGTTCTTCTACCAGTATTTTCTCTTTTAACATATCAGTATTTTCACTTTTCCCGGCTTGAACGTGTTAATACAAACTCTATGAAATCTTACTGGCATTTAAAATATTACTATTTTCAAAATAGTAAAAAAAAATTATATACAAAGGGGAGAATTTAAAATAGAATAAACTTGAGAAATTAATGCGAAAGATATGATAGAACTGATATATTAAATGCTCTAAAATAAATCCTTAGTCATTTTTAAACATTTAAATATCTAAGTTAAATAACTTCACAGATGGGTGTAACTATCTCCTCTAGAGTTATTTACACTTAAGAAAGTTGACACCATGAGATAAAAGATTAAATGGCACCACGCTTCTAGAAGTGTGCCTCGAGCAACAACTCATTCAAGTTGAGGATCGAGATTATAAAGGGCTCCAATCACTGCGTGGCATAAATCATCGAACGGGTAACACAAACGACGAAATATCACTTAACGGTTTCCTCAAGTCCGCCCCTCACCCCCTAAGAATAAGTCAACGGGGATCCGAAATTTAATTAAATACTGTTATTTGAGATGTTATTAATGGCTGGGAACAATTTTTAATAACATATTAATATGTGCATGTCAGGAAGTAGCATTTCAACTTGGCTTCGATTTCAACCGAACGGGAAATTAATTGAGTTTAAAATAAGTGAGTTCGTTTTCTTTCATTCATCTTATTGGTTAACGCCACACCAAAGTCGAAGAAATATACATTCCGTCAAAAAAAAAAAAAAAAGTTGGCTGCATCTGCATTGTGTTCTTATGAGAAATTTCATTTCTTATACAATTTCACTAGAGAATTTTATGAGAGAATTTTTGAGAGAATTTTTAGAGTCGAAAATCGCATTGCAATTTTTTTTTAGGAATGTACTTGATATGATAACTTAACAATTTATTAAAATTACCTGCTAAAACTAATGTTTATTAAGATATACTGATATTATTTTGAGCCTCTGAATTTTCCCTGTCACATTAAGGCAAAATTCATATTTTAAACTCAATACTGAGCACTTAAATTAGTGCAATGTAAAACTTTTCACTTCTAAGTAGAATATAGTTGGTTCAAATTGCAGATATGGTACATAAAAAAAAAGAATTATGGGTGGAAATTTTGTTGAATTCGGTAGTTATCCTAAAACTTCACGCTGAAACAAAAAAAAAAAAAAAAAAAAAAAAAAAAAAAAAAAAAAAGCGAAAGTTTTGAGAAAAATCAATAAACGTACTTAAAAAAAAGCTGAATATATTTGAAAATTAACTGCCTTTTTTAAAAAATTAAAAATGAAAAATTATATTTTATATTCCAAATTACGATTTTAATTTGATGAAAAGCAGCGAAATTTCTCTTTTTTAAAAAAGAAAAAAAATAAGGTTTGATTTCATTTGTTCATTTACGTCGCACTAGAGCTGCACAATGGGCTACTGGCGACGGTCTGGGAAACATCCCTGAGGAGGATCCGAAGACATGCCATCACAATTTTGATCCTCAGCAGAGGGAATGGCACCCCCGCTTCGGTAGCCCGACGACCTTCACGCGAAGTCGAGCACTTTACGGTAGAACAGTTTAACGAGGACCAATACCACACACTCTCGGTCCCTACACAGACTGATCCAAGTGGTCACCCACCCGCACACTGACCGCAGCCAGTGATGCTTGACTTCGGTGATCTGCTGCGAACCGTGTCTTAACGATCAGTCCACTGCGGGACGAAAAAAAAAAGAAAAGGAAAGACTATTCTAAAACTTTACATATTGTGTGTGTTGTAATATTGCTATATCGTACAGTGCGCCAAATAAAATTGGACCACGCTTAATAACTTTTAATCTAATGATCGGATCTTAACGTTCTAAGACTCAATCTTAATGGTTCAAAGGGGTGACTTCAAATATGCTAATTAGTTAGTGCAGGTGATGTTTTAAGTAACGAAATTAGACACAAAAACGTACTTTCTCTGAGTAAACATATCTGTTTCCAGGCGGTTTCGAGATTTCTTATCCCCAAGATATAGGGGGCAGCCGCAATCTGGAAAATATGGTTCCAATATTTTGCTCAGAAGAGAGGTCTTAAGTTTAGACCAGTTAATGTTAATTTTGTTTTCGCGTATTTCGCTATATCTAATTAATAAGCAAATTGAAAAACTTTCGCACACAATTATGAAATTCGTTTATCCATAATTCCATGCAAAAAATAACCTTTAGTCAATATTTTTTATTATTTTATTTGATATTAGTAGAGAAAAATTTTGAATTGTAAGGTATGCAATTTTTTACATTATTTTAAACAATATAATTTTACATAGCGAAACACAAATTTTGAGTGATATCGGCAGAATAGTAAAACTTGTATTTTAAAAATTCGATTTCTAAGAAACTATTCGAGCAATTTTACTGAAATTTTGTATTTTGCTACGTAAAATTATGTTCTTTATGAAATTATGTAAAGATTTTTAGGCCTTACATTTTAAAAATTTTTCGACTAATATTAAATAAAATAATAAAAAATGGTAAATGCTTACTAAAAATTATTTTTTGCATGGAATTATCTTTGGAAAATGAGTTTTATAATTGCGAGCAAAATTCTTCAATTCGCTTAAAATGTTATTAAGGTATAGCGAAATACGCAAAAAGGAAAATTAACATTTAGTTGTCCACACTTTGAAGCGCTCTCCTTACAAAAAAAGGTATGTTTATTCAGTGAAAGTACGGTTTTGTGTCTGATTTCGTAACTTAAAATATCGTCCGCACTTATTAATTAGCATATTTAGGGTTACCCCCTCCCGAGTCATTAAGATTGAGTCCTAAATCGTGAAGATCCAATCATTAGATCAAAAGTTATTAAGGGTGATCCGTTTTTCATTTTGAGCATCTGTACATTTATATATGTATCTACATGCATTATAGTTATGTTTCATTTTCCGAATTCTGTCAGAAAACTAACAACTTTGTTTAAAAAGCATATTTATACTACACGTAGTCAAATAATATTAGAATTCCAATGAAACTAGGAAGTCATAAATGCAGTGAATGTAGAATATCAAATTATGTATCTGTCACTAGCAAATGCGGTATGGGCCATTTTTATTTAAAATTCAAACTAGAAAAATCCGTAGGATCCCCCCCCCCCCTCAGAATGAGCATTTGAGGAGAATTGTTTTTTAGCTCAAATAACTTCAATCCTTTGCTACATGTCATAGTCATATCAAATGACTCACACTTGGTTTCAACTGAACCCTCAGTTTAAACTGAACTCTCAGTCTCGGTTCTTTTTTTTTCATTCAATATCACGCATGAATTCAATGAAAACGTTGTTCGTTCAATAAGAAAGATAGCTTTCAGAAGAACTTCAAAATGTGAACGAGGCGTGAAATTTCAATATTTCACTCACAGATAAAATTATTTTCTTTCATTTAAGTTTTCTGGATGGGATTTATCTTAATTCACCGCCAATATTTTTCCACAATTTAACCTAATCAAACAGGGATTTGATGTTGAAAACTTTGAAAAGTTAAACGTGTGCTATTTCAGTTTCGTTCGTAAACTTTTATTAATTTTAATGATTTTTAATTTTAATGATTTTTGATTTTTAATTTAATTTTAATAATTAAATATAAACCTAAAATTATAATGTAAATATTATAAGTATGATATGAAAAATAATGTTACAGTTTTATGCACATGGGACACCATAATAGGCTTTACATATTTACTAGTTCTTAAAATTTTCTGAAACTTTATAAATTAATTTTTTTAGCACTTTAATTATGCCGGGGCACTAAGTCCTCCAAGTTTCCATAACAAATCAATACCACTGTGGGTACAGAATCGGAGAATGATAGCTCTCTGACTCAGGTCAAAATTACGATCTGTGGATGAATGAATGAATGGGTCCGCCTTTTAAAACGGGGTGTGATGCGTGTGTGTGACTTAAGAGGTATTCTTGGCCATAGATGACGCCACTGAAATACAAGAGACGTATGCTCTGCCTTAAATTCGCTTGATTTCACCAAGCAGGCTTGCTTATAAATTGGCAAGTGACATTAGAAACAACAACGGCAATTTTTTTCAATTGTTCTTAATCCAATTTTAATTCAATTAAATCAATTATTTAATTTTTATTACAATTTGGAAAAGGCAAATATAAATATTTCATTATCTTCTTAACAATCAAAATAACGGCTAACTTTTTTTAAAAATTCAATACAAATGTATGACTCATTAATTCGTTGTCGCCACTATATCGAACACCAAGATCTATTTGGATTTCTTTTCGGTGATTAAGCTATATCCGAATTATTTAAAATTTGATATTATTAACGTGGATTGGCTTTGTTTTCGGCTGTTTTATCTTTCAATAAATCGCCAAACATGGATCTCTTCCTATGCTCCTAACAATCCGTTGGGAACAATTTGGTAGCTGCCTGTTCTAAATTCTTGTCGTTAGGACAGGGGGGTATAACACCTTAGTTTTTAATTTTACAAAAGAAAATTTTCATCATGTTTGAAGAGGCATCTCTTCATCTCTATTATAGGCTTATTATTTCTTTTGTTAAATCTTAAAATGGCCAATATTAACAAAATAAAAGCAATTATTGTTTGATATATCGACGAATTATCAATTCTTTACGTAAGCAATGTACAACATGTATTTACTATAATCCCGTCTTCATAAAATCGATAGGAAATCATGCTTCTCTCATCACAAAAATTCGAATAAAAATAGTTCCACCATAGTACAATATTATAGCATAATCTTATAAGAGCATGAAACATGAACCTTAAAAAAATACACACATTGGGGGGGGGGGGCAGCGATCATCGGTATAGTGCTGGAGAAAGGACATCTACTTCCGAATCGTTTAATGATTCGGAAGTAATTTACAGGTTAAAATACAAATTATGATTGAGTTACAGGTTAAAATCGAAACAGTATACAGGTTCAAAAAGATATTATGATTCAAGGCTTACAAACAACTTTTAGAATCTGAATAAATGATAATTGGGCAAAAAATAATCAAATGTAGCTGATAACGAATCAAAATAATGAAATCACATTATTTTATTTTATAACAATCGTTGAACAGCTGGCCCAATTTTTTGGGCTTACGACTACTATTGTTCAACTCCGTGACCTGGTAATTTTGAACCTTATCCAGAAGACAAGGGAATTCCTGGATCAAGTATTGGGGAACTTTGTGGAGGACTTTTTGATGAAACTAACCAACATTTGTGTTACATGGAGAGGAATACCACGAAAACCTACCACGGTTATCCAGGGGGCAAGGAGACTCTAACTCATTATCCGTCTACCACTGAGAATATTTCACGTCAGCACAGTGGTCGTTGCAAACCGGGTGCAAAATTCGTATCGACCATCCATCCCTGGGATTCGAACCCTGTTTACCTCATTGGAAAGCAAACGCTCTATCCTCTGAGCCACCTAGGCTCAATAGGACTTAATTTTATTTTATTTTATAACCGTCGTTAAACAGCTGACTGAATACTTATTTTTTTTTTTTTTTTGTTTACGACTACTAATGTTCAACTACGTATCCTTGTAAATCTGAACTTAATCCAGAAGGCATGGAAGCTCCTGTATCAAGTATTGGGAGAAATTTGCCTTCGTGGAGGACTTTTAGATGGAACTAACTCGCATTTGCGTTACATGGAGAGGAAAACCACGAAAAACTCCCATAGTTTGCCTGACGTCAAGGGGACTCTAACCTATGATCCGTCTACCACTGAGAATATTTTAAGTCATCAGTGGTCGTTGCGAGCCGGGTGCAGAATTCGTATCAACCAGCCATCGCTGGGATTCGAACCTGGGGCACCTCATTGGAAGGTGAACGCTCTATCATCTGAGCGTCCACGGCTCAATAGGACTAAATTGGAAAAAAAATTCAAGTAAATTAATTAAAATTGCTTTCCATTTCCCTTTAAAAAGTTGGCGGAAAGTATACTTCCCACGACCTAATGAAATGTTAAAGAAATTTTAGTAATGGTGATGTATTTTGTTTCTTCTGGAGAATTTGAACCCGGTTCACCTCATTTGAAGTCGAACGCTCTACCCCCTGAGTCACCACGGGCTCAAGCTCATTTTATTGTCTAAAATTTATAAATTCATTAAAATAGAGATAGCAAGCTAAATAAAATGAATATTTTTATTTGATGTATAATGTGTTTAAGAAAAGAAAGCGAAAAAAAAGGAAGAATAATTTGAATTTAAAAATATTTATTGAAAGCATGAAAAAGCAGACATTTTAGTTAAGAGAATTTGTATTAAACATTATTCAGACCTGAAATTTCATCAGATCTTTCAACCCAAAAAATAACTTTCTTCTACTCGCCAAATATCGTTCAGAAAATTTAAAATTAGCCAAATCTGCGTGAATCTCACTTTAAAACGATATATCTAAACTACCTACGTCAAAGAATCTCATTTTTAAAAAAAAGTTATTCTTAAAAAAGTCTTATTACTTTCAACAAAATTGTTACTTGTACAGAATTTCATAGTTCGCATTGAATCTTATCCGGTTTCGCACCAAATTATTGTACGAAATTTTAATTAAATTTATTACATTGAAGTGCAACTGCTCTACGTTTAATTAATACACTTGTTTGACAGCGAAATATATTATTATTTTTTTAATGTTCCGTTCAAATTCTGTTTTTTTGTTTACAATTTAGTTGTTTCACGTGGTATTAGAACTTAAAAAATAGTCGCGTTAATATGTATGCAAATGAATTTAATAGATTACGGGAAAAGTTAGCTACATATTACGGGTGATTACCAATAATATATTATTTTAGAGACTGAATTATTTAATTTTAAAAAATAGAAATTAAAAAAAGGAAAGATGTATGAAATAGAGAATTTTTCTTAACAAATTTACTTAATTAATACTTTAGGAGGAGGGGAATTGTGGCTGCAACTTTAACAGCTCAGCGATATATAATTTTAAAATATTGAAACATTCCTTTTCGTTAATTTTTGAAATAGAATGGTCCCGTGACATTACGTCTAATTTGCCTTTGTTAAAATATAATTTGTTTTGACCTCGTTGGTACACAGAGTTTTAAATTACAGAGTAAAATATCACGAAAGATAAAAAAAAAATCAATTCAAGTATCTTTAGGGGCAGTTTTCTAGCATTTAAATAAATCATCACTTTAGTCAAGTGAAATTTGTTTCATGAGAAATATCCTACACTATGCACAAAATACTGAAGATCTAAATTTCTCACTTTTCAATTATATTTAATTAATTTGAATTCTGTATCACGTTTATAAGTTTACTTTCTACTTGGGTACATATTTATAACTAAAAATTACATTTTATGCTATTATTTAAAACTTAGAGGGATATACAAAATTCTTTTATGTTACAATGAACTAAAATTGATCGGAAGTCGTTACGAAAAAAACTTCAGAGGAAGTCATGGGCCCAAATTGGGCTGTCTGGCCAACTATGATGATGAACTGAAATTAAAATATAATTTTATTAGTCTGTAACCGTTTCATAATTTCTTTAATCAGCAATCAAGTTCGTTTCAAAATGTCAACAGAATATCTTTTCTAAACCCTACAAACAAGAGGTAAGAGGGTAATTGTTTTTTAAGTTTCACGTTTAAGATTAACATTGCTTTAAGACTAGTGACTAAGCATATTAACAATGAGTAAGTATATTAACAGCAATGAATTTGTTTATGAGTGAGTTAATGAGTTTATAAATTCATAAAAAATGTTTGTAAACCTACAAATTGTGTTACGACATTCGATGATAGCAATTTCTCTTTTTCTCTTTTTGAAATAATTTTTAACAAAATTTGCGACATGTTGAATGCAAAATACCTTTAAAATATCATATAACTATATACAGTGCACAAAAAACACAAACAATAACCGGACCAATCTGAATAACTTTTGATCTAATGAACGGATCTTCACGTTCTTGAACTCAATCTTAATGGTTCAAGGGGGTGACTTCAAATAAACTAATTAATTTGTGCAGACGATATTTTAAGCTACAAAATCAATCATAAAAACGTACTTTTCCTAAATAAATACATAAATAATCCTACTAAATTTTCCTAAATAATACGACAGATTCGGATATCTGATCTCAAAAATATAGGGGTTGCTGCAATCTGGGAAATATGGTCCCAATAGTTAGGTCAGGAGAGCGTGATAATTTTAAATTTGAAGAACAGTTAGTTACTCACATTTAACTTGAGTTGGAGAAATTGTTTATAACTATTTGTAAACTTTATGCAATTCAGTATAACACAGGATTAAGTAATTCTCATGAAAAAAAGCGTATTTCGATTCATTTATTCTTTTAGTTATTCTTAGTTGGAATTATTAAATTCAATCTTGAAATTAAAAACTAAACAAGTTCAGAATGAAGATTAAAAATTTAAATCAAAAGGCGAAATGTAAACTCAAATGGAAAAATTTTCGATGTTGAATTAACTTTTATTTATTTTTATCCGGTAGTAAATACGTTTGAATTATCAAGTTCAACCTGAAAGAAAATTTCAAATTGAAAAATAATTCCATGAAAAATGAAATTAAGAAACATGATACTCTTGCTCACGTCACGCATAGATGACGTCACTTATGGGTGAGAAAGAAAAGAAAAAGCAAACATAAGCAAAAAAAAAAAAATTCTTAATATTAGTTTATAAAAATATTAGCACCGAACCCTCTAATTTAAAAAAAAAAACAACCTGACAAATAGAATACTTAGTTATATAGTTATATAGTTACTTGGCTTTGATTCCGTCAAAAAATAAATAAATAAATAAACGAATAAAAACGTATTATTTGTTAACCTTTCGGGATTGTTTAATATTTAGAAAATTTAAGTATTTTATTTTATTTTAACGGTCGTGTAACAGCCGACCCAATTTTGGGTTTTTGGGCTGATGTTAAACTCCGTAGCTTTGTAATTTTGAACCAATCCAGATGACAAGGAAACTCCTGGATCAGTACTCCCAGAGACATTGATTTGTTATGGGAACTTAGCAACTCGACAAATTTAACGTGCATCAGTCACCATTTACTACTCTTCGGACGGTGGGGATCGAACCCACGAACTCTTGGATATGAACCCAGTGCCCTACCAATCAGGGTATCCCGACCCGAATTTATGTAGTTTAGAAGAAATAATAAAAAAAAATTTAAGAAAAATATCTTTATCTTTAGTCAAAAGTGGCTACAAATAAATATAATTTTGTTGCGATTAGGTCTTCCTTTTACATTAGAAAATCTGAAAAATTGTTTAGATCAACAATTACTCAATTGGCCCATGTCCAAGAGTTCGTGGGTTCGATCCCCTACGGCCGAAGATTCCCCGAGTAGTAAATGTCTATATCAACTATACTCCAAAGCTATTTCAAAATATAAAAAAACTAGAGACGAATTATTAGTTTTCAAAAAAACCATGATGGTGCTTAACTTCAAAACGATCATAACTCATACTTTCTGTAAACTGAATTACGAGGCGTAAAACATCAATTTTCATCTTTTACAAAGAATAACTCACTAATTAAAAACAACATCAACAATATTTTGATACCAAATTATCATTTCATTGAATAGTTTGAGTTATGGCAGAGAAAAGCACGTTCGGCGAAAGTTTTTTGAAACGATGGAGGCGGCGGCAATTGTTTTCAGGGCGAAAACATATTTCGCTGGGGAAACACAATCGCTCTACAAATACTTTAAATTCCGAATTCAAAACATCTATAAACTGATGTATTATGCAAGATAAAGTTGCACAAATATAGCTGTATAAAGAGACAGTTACGAAAAAAAAAATCTGTTACAGTTTTCGAAGCGATTTGCGATGAACTGTGAGAGGCAGGGCGTGCTAATATTAATCTATAATAATACCGTCGGATTTCTGTTTAACGAACTTCCATTTTGAGAATTTCTCTATTTTGCGATTTTTTTTTTCTTCGAGGAACCGAGAATTTTTTGGAAATTTCTTCGTAAAATAACTTCCAAATTGCGAAGTGAATTTGAAATTTAACGAACTTCTCTTTGAATTCCACTTTCCTTATTTCACAAAATATTTCAAAGCATTTAACTGAAACGGTGAGTACTAAAATGAAGTACCTTGTAAAACCAGTTGTTACAGTAAGTAGATGGCTTTGATGCAGTTATTTCAAACTGGTATCAGCAACGCTGATGATACACTGCTAAATACTTTGATGCTAATAACATTGACTTTTACTAAACACTAGCATTAATACTAATAATCTTAACACCGAAAAGTATTTAGGAGTGTTGTCAGTAACATGAGGGGTCTACAACTATCTCAAATATCGGGCATCTGGACACTACTGCGTCTAAAAACCTATAGCAGGCCCAAAAAGTGAAACAAGAGAAAGTCCTTAAGGCTATTTTATGTTCTAGAGCATGCTAGGCTTTTATAAATTTATACTGATTTCTAGAAATTTGCCGAGCACTTGTTAATGCATTTTATTGGGGGAAATGACCTTGAATTGATTTTCGCATCCACTTAATTTTTAGAGAAAGCAGTAAAATCCCTTTCCCTTTTTGTTTGCATTTCATTCAGTAATCCATGCCAAAACTCATTTCACGAGTAAACATAACAGAAATTTCTAAAGCAGGGTACTAAGATGTTACAGATCGTACTATTCGTAACAGTTTTGCTAAAGCGAGGAAGACGAGGATGACATTCCTTTAGAAAAACTTAAAAAGAATGTGGGTATAGCTCAGAAAGAACCACGAAATTAACGATGATGCACTGAATAATGATTTTCTTTCCATTGATTCTGAAGCTGCAACCACAGGATAATTTACTGAATCTGATATTTCGGACAGTGTGAAAAATAAAAACAATACAACAATAAATTGTGAGGAAGGCGAAGACAGAAATGATGAAATCACCAAACCTTCATATGATAAAGTCATTTGAAACAATTCGATAGTCTATAATAATTTACCAGAACAATCTCTTGAACAATTTCTCAAATCAAAAATTTTATCTCACGTTTTAAATATCATTGTATTTTAATTTTGAATCCAAATTTTTTAGAGTTGATTAAGAGAATTTCATTAATTAAGAGAAGTACATTGAATTCCATTCGAATTTTAAAATTAATTTTCTCTAAACTCATTTATATGTTGTGCTTTGGGGATTGAAGAAGTCATGCCACTATCTTAACCCTATAAAACTTTCCTCTGATTAATTATTAGATTAGGACTACAAATTAAAAAATATTTATTTCTCCTCTTATGTCAAAATATCAATGTAGCTTAAGAGAAATTCACTTAAATTCGCTCAAGTAAGGTTAAGTGCTAATATTTCACGTTTGCTCTCTGAAAATATTAAAGTAACATCTAGCAATCACTATGTACGCAAAAGACAATAAGTCGGAACAATATGTTTAAAGAAGGATAAATTTCTTAGTGATAAAAACTCAAAACAACATCACGCTTTAATAATCAATTTTATTAAATTCTAAATTAATAAATTATACATTAATGTTTGGGTTTAAGCCAAATATACAATTACACTTAATGATGTAACTTCAAAATACAACAATATACAACATCTTTTTAGTCTTACAATAAAGAACTGGATGCAAAATTTTGCAAACTCCGATTTTCAAAAAGAAACAAACTTTTCCACGGCTTCAATATTATCTCTTTCTCCTATTTTTATTAAAAATTTTTTTGGCTTAAACTTTGTTATGATTTGTTTTAATCCTTATTTTGATTTAGTATTCTATGATGTAACAAAATCTGTTAACTAACAGTTTTATTCTAGTACAGCTATGTGTAAAATTATATAAAAACAGTTGCAAATTTACTTTAAAAGGAAAACTAAATTATATGAATAATGGTACTGAATTAAGAGTTACTTTTAGCAGAATAGTTTCTTTTCGAAACATTCAAAGAAAATGTTCTTAAAATTTATCTAAGTTGCAAAAGCCTGGTTTTTATTTGAAAAAAATTTTACTTCATCCAGCACAATTTAGTTTAAGAAAAGACCAGATTTAAATAAACTTATATTTTTAAGCAAATTTTATTTATATTGTTTCCATAATTTTAATTTTGTTATACTGAATTACCGCGCAGTGCGCATTAATGAATAAGCTTATATTTATATTCTACGATCGAAAATGCTGCAGTCACTGAGATTTAACGTTAAACTTTCGACGCAGTACGAGGACATTGTTCCACAGCAGAAACTTGTAGGCATAAATCGAAAAGTTCCGAAACTGCTGAAAAAGTGTGAAACACGAAGAGAAAGCAGAACGGCCGTCTACCACCTCCACTTCACGCCCCACACTCCCCCAGAAGTTTCGAAACTTCCGATTCACACCTGCACACTTTCCTGTTGCAGATCGATGTCCCTGTAACGCATAGAAAGGGTCCGTCGAATGCCAGTTCATAGCAGCATTTTCGTGAATTAAGTTAAAAAATTTTAAAACATTCATTATTCATGTTACACTTTCGTGTTACAGGAAGTTTTGGAATATAATATTTTAAACAAAAATATTTTATACTTTATTGTGCTGAATATATTCTCGAAAATTTTTGTTTATTTAAGCGCAGTTCATGAATTTCGTCATTTTAATATCTATGTTATGAATACGTGAAATTTTGGCTACGTTTGCAATACATTGCTTAAAATATAGATAACTACTAATATAAATTTGAGAACAAATTAAAGCATGATGTCAGTTTAGCTTAAATTCGATAAAAATCCGCAAAATAGCATTTTACAGAATTTTAATTGTTAGTCTTTCTATTTATTGTATGCAATATTAGATGCCAAAGAAACATAAAATAAATGGCTTTAAAAATGATGTTAAGTCTATTTAAACTAGTTTCAATTCGAGTCTTTCATTTAAATACCGGAATATTTAAGTTTTTCATATAATAAAAAACTGGTTTTTAATCTAAGCAGATAATTTTTTTTACTTATAAAAGTTTTAGTTTACCTCTGTCTGGTATGGTAGTACTGTATATTTCTTATCGGTAAGCATTCTGCACATTTGCGCATGCGTCAGGACTACTTCGATGTCATCAATGCATGGGTGTAGTGGGAAAAAAAAGGTGACCGTCTTTGACGTGCGCCGCGTTTATTGCAGAATGTATAAAACCAAATTACTCATTCTCTATGACAATCGTCCTGGTGTAGTAGTGTAGTACGTTCTCTTCGAAAACGAACAGTCCCACTATTTTAAGAATTTGCTTTTACTTAATTCTAGAAACATAGCAATGCATGTAAATGAATCAATCAGTAGGGGTCAAATTAAAAACATTTGGTTTTAGTTTCTTTTATTAGAATACTATACTTTTTTATTACCCACAGCTTATGGGTCGCAATTCTTACCCAGTCACATTTTCAGAGCATAATTAAAACACATATTTGCCAGCATCCTATTAGGAACCAGACTGGTTTAGTAAAAAAAAGGATATAATTAAAATTGTGTAAATATTTAAAGTCATATCGAGCCACTAAAAATTTTATTGCAAAAACTGAGCTTTCTTATCAACGGGAAATTAGAAATCTGAACACCTTCATTTTATTTTTATTATATTTGAGCTAACCCCGATTGTTTCAGCATTTTCAGAATTCCGTGAGCAAATGTGTTATTACCGAATTGTCACCTTTTGATGCATAGGGTAAAAATGTATTTCTTAAACTTAAATAGGTGACTTCCCTTAAGTATTTTGGATATGGGCTTAAGATTGAAGAGTATCTATATATGAAATTGGGATAAAAATGCACTGTAGAAATTGAACGGATTTCTGTATTTCGTAACAAATTACAGAACTCACTTCTGCTGAAGTTGTCCTCGTTAAGGAAGTGTGCTATTCTTAAAGAAACATTACATTACAAAATATGTATATTAAATAGTAATTTAACGCAAATTGATTTTGACTGAAAAGAAACGTATAAGCATAAAAATTAAATGGGACAAAAGTTTGAAATTGCAACTCCATTGTGTTTAATAATTAAAGATTTCCTTCAAATTTAAAATAAGAGATACAAAGAGAAAATTTCAAACAAAAAATATCTGTTTATACTGTCATTGTGCTGTATATTCAAGTACCATTTAATTAATCCGTACATCTGCAGACAAAATTTACTTTATTTGTGATAACTGAAGTTCGTAAGGAGAGTTCATTTTGAAACTTATCACTAATTTACAATATTAGACAAAATTCCAATCTTAACGAATTTATATCTTTATAAGATTTAACGCATATTTTAAATATGGAAGAAATGTTTAAATTAATGTAATCTAAATTCTTTCGCCACGAGCTCAAACTACTTTATGATATAATTATCTTTTAATGGAATTAAAATAGAACTATTTTGATAGTCTTAAATATTTTAGATTAGAAAATAACTAAAATCAGCTTAAAAAATCTATTGCACACTAAGGTTTAAGTTGGTCAACGTTTACGTTCGGTTAAATTATAAATATAATATTTTCAATGAACGCGAAGTTTCAGATCTCATATTGAAAATTCCTGAAATACAATATTAAAAAATGCTTCCTTTACTTCATAAACAGATCCCTGAATTTAATATTTGGTTCAACTTGATTAGATACATTTACTATATTTAATTTAAATTTTTAGATGTCTTGTACTGTGTTGATAAATTAAAACTGGCAGAGATTTTAACTATGTAATTTTGCTTCGTTGAGAACTCGCTTGTTATGAGCTAGCTTAAAGCTAGAAAACCGTGGAAAATAAATTGAAATAACTAAATTCTTAAGTAAAATCAGTAAGAAGTGAATTCTTTAATTGTTAAAAATCATTAAAATTAACTTCCGGAAACTGAACTGGACTGTATTTGGGAAAAAAATAAATTTAGTTACTATTAACAATAACATACTAAAATTAATAAATTTAATTATATAATCAAAGTAAGAATTAATTTTACGGAGAAAAGTTTATTTTCTGGAATTAAACGAAAGATGAAATTCCAGGGCTATTTCATCCCATGTTTTATTCCACTTATAAATAATTACTCCGATAAAAATTTTTCATAATCTGGAAGTTCCCAACACTATTCTCATACCTGAAGCCATATTGCACTAAATTTTATTAAATTTCGTATTAAAAGTATTGCGCTATTTTAAACTACATTGGAATAAATATTTCTTTTGCATTGCTTGATTTGCATCTAAAAAAGTACTTACTGTTACACATTTGCACTACTTATATAGACTGTATATACATCCTTGTATACTTTATACAAAAAACTAATTAAAACATCTCATAGCATATTATTTGCGAGGTAATAAATTTGTCTAGTTTCATATTCTGGGGTCTACAAAAATACAAATTTCTAGAAATCAGTATAAATTTATAAAAGCCTAGCATGCACTAGAACATAAAATAGCCTTAAGGACTTTCTTTTGTTTCACTTTTCGGGCCTGCTATAGGTTTTTAGACGCAGTAGTGACCAGATGCCTGATGTTTGAATTAGTTGTAGACCCCCCTCATGTTACTGATAACACTCCTAAATACTTTTCGGTGTTAAGATTATTAGTATTAATGCTAGTGTTTAGTAAAAGTCAATGTTATTAGCATCAAAGTATTTAGCAGTGTATCATCAGTGTTGCTGATACCAGTTTGAAATAACTGCATCAAAGTCATCTACTTACTGTAACAACTGGTTTTACAAGGTACTTCATTTTAGTACTCACCGTTTCAGTAGCTTCACATTAAATTTTTATAAGATTAAAAAGCACATTGTATCGTCGCTTTACAAGCAATGCGAAAGAAATAAAATATTCCAACGTAAATAAAAATAATTTAGATTTCATGAATACCATATTGGAAGAAATATTGAGTCTTATACAGTTTCTTCCTAATTTTAAGAATTATTAAACTAGTTTCTCAAATTTTTATTCCCGATAAAATAGCAATATTTATTTCACTTTTTAAAATTAAATCCTCTTAAATTGCTTTTAATTTACAATAATAGACAAGAAAAATACAATTACACTTTTAAAAGTGATAAATCAAAAAAAAAAAAAATCTGTAAAAACTAAGTTGTGCGTATTTAGGAGAGAAAATATTAAATATTTCACTTAAAAACATTTTCCCCCACATACTCATCTTAAAACTGAGCCTGAATTTTTACTTCACAAAATTTAAAACTAAAACGCTTAGACTTTTTTTCTGAAAGTGATTACATTAAATTAGAATTATTGAATTTTGTATCACCGAAAAGGAATTAATTTCCTCCCTGACCTCTGAAATTTTTTTTGTTGCCGAAATTAAGAAAACAGATTACGAGGTGTTCAGTGTCATATGCAATGTTTAATTATGGGCTGAATCTAATGTAAGTTATAGTTGTTGTTTTATTTATATTTGTGTGCATGCATCCTTAGAAACCAAGCAATAAGTAAAATTACACTTTAAACGAAACATAAAGACCGAAAATTAAAATGCACCATTTAATAAGTAAATTTCAAAGATTAAATTCATTGAAAATGAATTTGGATATAGAGCTTTAAGAATTTCATTGTTGAGAGTAACATGACGTCCAGTTTGAATAATGCAATTTATTCTGTTTTAAATTAAAACTATTCAAGTTAATCTATACTAATTTAACTGGATTCATGAATATTTAATGATTAAGAATATTTAATGATTAATTGTATGTATATATTGTTTGCTTCAAAAAGAAACAAATATTCAATCCAGTTTACCACTCATTGTAATTTTACACTATGTAGAACATTGGTTCTCAACGGGGGCGATACCGCCCCCCTGGGGGCGCTGGGAGTATGCTGAGGGGCGGTGAACTTGTTTTGGGCAGTAGGGGGGCGTTGGGTATGTTTTGGGTGGTAGGGGGCGATGAGCATGTTTTGTCATTCAAATTTTAAACTTAGAAATAAAATTATTAAATTAAGATTTATTTAATAAATAAAATTAATCTAAAATTAATATTAAGGAGAAAAAAATTAAATTAATATAATAAATAAAGATTATCCGATACACCATTTGTACCAGCAATAAAACGAACTTATACGGCACCTATTCTTCGATCCGAACCAACACACCTCAGCGCATGAGTCTGTACCTTTTGCCTTTGACTTATTCAAGCCATTTGGTGAAAATTGAAGTCATTGCGCTTTCAGAATGAATTTTTGATTTGACCCGTGTTTCTTATAATGGTTTTTCTTAGCTTCATTACAGTTTTTTCCCCTGTCACCAACAATGTTGGTTAATAAAAAGAGGTGTCATCAATACAGTGCCACATACTTGAAGTTGGGATTTGTTCAATCACTGTTGAACTCTCAACTACCCATGTGTTTACTTAGTAATAAAGTTTTATCTAATGAGGTAATGAAATCTTACCGTTATCAGGAGCATATGCAAAAAACTTATCCTGACAAACAAAATAAAGATTTGACATTTTTCATGAACATCTTCTTTCACGCTTCTGAAGGCACCTTCGGTCTCTGGGTTACTAGCAATCTCATCACGAAAATGCGACGATGGTTTTATAACTTCTTATAATATATCAAAATTTATTGCTAAATCTGGGAAAGCTCATACCATCGGAGCAGAGTTGATACTGCCTTTTTGTCCAGGAAGTTTTAGAAACAGTTTTACACCATCCAGTCACATCCATTGTAATAAAAAAATATCCCGTAAGCAACGATACAGTGCGGCGACGAAATGATGAATTGGCTGAAGACGCTGAAATTTCTTTACGCAAACTTTTGATATCCAACGAATTTTCCCTTCAAGTTGATAAATCAACCTTGCCAGATAATGTAGGCTTTACTGTAAGCATAGGTCCGGTTAGTAAAGGTAGGAAAAATTATTCAAAAGATGCTTTTTGCAAGAAGCTTGATTGTAGATATCAAAGGTAAATCTATTTCTAATACTTTCAAAGATTATTTTAAAGAGAAAAACATTCCTCTTGAGAATATTATGTCTATTACCACTGATAGGCTCCTGCAATGGTGAGTCGACTTTGCTCTTTTGGAAGGGAAGTTACCAGATATCTTAGCTGTTCACTGCGTGATTCACAGAAAGCATTTAGTAGGGGAAAATCTCAGCAACCGTTTGCATCAATCATTGCAATATGCCATATCTGCTGTGAACAAAATTCATAGAAATGCTCTCTACGATTGATTATTCAGACAGCTGTGAAAGAAAATCGATAAAGAATTCAATCACTTGCCGATACTTCGCTGGCTTTCCAAAAGCTTCTGTCCCCAAGACAAATTTTATGATGGTTTTTCTTTGATGGACCAACATGAATATGATGGTAACCATCATGAATTTCCATCAAAAACCATCATATTTTATGATGGTACCAACAAGACTGACCATCACCTCATATTAGGAATTGGAACAAATTTATGTTGGACCAACATGAACAAAACCACCATAGCATGATGGTATTTTCCGTTAGTCCAACAAATAAATCCATCAAGAACCAACATGGTTTGATGGTAGTTTTTGATAGCCCAACCTAAAAATTAATCAGGAACCAACATATGTTGTTGGTCTCAACTTATATTCCATCTTAATTCCTGATGGTACCAACAAGACTGACCATCACCTCATATTAGGAATTGGAACAAATTTATGTTGGGCCAACATAGACAAAACCAACATAGTTTGATGGTGTTTTTCAATGGTCCAACAAAAAATCCATTAAGAACCAACATAGTTTGATGGTATTTTTTGATGGTCCGACAAAAAAATTTATCAGGAACCAACATATTTTGATGGAATTTTTCAATGGTCCAACAAAAAAAAATCCATCAAAAACCAACATGGTTTGATGGTATTTTTTGATGGTCCAACAAAAAAATTTATCAGGAACCAACATATTTTGATGGTATTTTTCAATAATCCAACAAAACAATCCATCAAAAACCAACATGGTTTGATGGTATTTTTTGATGGTCCAACACAAAAAATAATCAGGAACCAACATATTTTGTTGGTTTCCAACTTACATTCCATCAAAAACCAGCTTAATTTCTGCTGCCACCATCAAGACTGACCATCACCCCATGTTAGAAAACCTACGTGTGTTGATGGTTTCCAACTTAATGTCACAAAAAAAACCATTTTATTCTTTGGTACCATCAATATAGACCATCACTTCATATTAGAATTTGGAACAACCTATATTGAACAGATATGAGCTAATCCAACTTTGCTCCATGGTTTAACAAAACACAAATGAACGAATTCCAACAACAATCATACTAATTCTTGATGATCATACTATTCTACTAATTCTTGAAGACTAGCCATTACCCATATTTTAGCTTGTTTGTTGGTACATAAAAAACTAATATATATTGCTGTTTTCATTATGGTGAACCACTAAGTACATCGTAAACAAAATTGGCTGGTTACAACCATAACTTTTCGCCACAATCCATGTATTTTTTAATAAGCATGATTCGAACATCTTTATGTTAGTCCAATTTACATTTGAAAATAATATATAAAAAAAATTTTTGGTATGGAATACTATGTCAATATCGGCTATGATTATGTAGAAGTTTCATTATAATATTGAAATTAAATTAAGCAAAATTAAAGCTTGAGACTCTAATCATTTGGCGGACCCTAACTTACAGAAAGTTTTTTCCTACATTTAAAACAAGATAGCATTCCATAATTTATTTTTAATTTAACATTAAGATTGAAGAGGAAAAAAAATTTCCTATAGTTTATAAGTACAATTTACAAAAAATATATAATAGATTTCAAAAAATAGAATTTTAATAAATAAAGACAAACATGTAAATTGAAAACATTTATTTAAATACATTTAATACATTTATAGTACTTTTAATAATTTTTTTACACATATAATCTACAAAAGTATTTGACATACATAAATGTTGAATTTCAATATACAATATTGATGAACTTTATTCCCATAAATTCTCGAATTATAACTGCAAAATAAAAAAATCAAATTAAAACACATTAGATAAACAAATGACAGTAGCTGTTTGCTTATTTTTATGCTGAAAATAATAACAGGTCTGCCAGCTTATACGCATTTTAAAAAATATTTTATAAAGTGGTGGACATTTAAAAATCAAAGCTTTAAAAATTTTTGTTAAATTTGCCAACAGCCTTAAAACAAAAGACCTAGAACAAAATCTCATTGCAAATGAATGAATTCATGAGAATTGGCATGGAAAATTGGCTAAAATAAATAGAAAATAATATCCTAAACCATAAACTTATGTAGCACTAGAATAAATATTTGAAAAAAAGCGTAGAAAGTTGACAGTCCTGTAATAATAATGAAAACATATAAAATAAATATAGTCCTGGGAGAAAATATTGCATAATTTTTAACACTAGAAAAACTGAACATTGCTGTATACCTTAAAAAGACTGAGGGGGTTAGTGATTAGACATCCAAAATCTTAATATAATTATTTAATAAAAATATATTATAGGCTTGATCATTGAAATTCTGTGGTATTTCATTCTAATTAGTTAATGAAAATATTTGATTAAACTAAACACTGTATTCTTAACATGTTTCTATATTGCTAAGGCATGAATGATTAAATAAGCACTTAAATTGGAACAATTTATGGAAGGTCAGAAATACTCAGCACTTTCAGTAAGTTAGTGTTTGAATGAACAAGTACAGCATCTCTTTAATTTTTTTTCAATCCTAACTTATTGGAAATTCTCTCCTAAAACCAAAAGTAAAATTGTTTTCTTTTGCCAAATGTTTACTTATTTAGTTATTAAACATTTTAACTAAAAAAAGGCCTCTGTAAGTAATGCAATCAAAAACGATTCCTGATTCGTTATGAGGCCACATGTGCTGCCTCCATCTGCTAAGGCTATTTTAGTTTTGATATCACTTACATCATACCATTCTAACACCTTTTTTTTTACTGAACTAAAAAATCTTAAATATTCAGAACTAGAAAATTTTGTCAACTATTAACAATGTTTCAGTGGGTACCGTTGAATTTTAACATTATAAAAATACATTATATCAAACCCACATTTTCATTCAGCTACATAAGGGCAAAATTTATAATACAGATAGTTATCGATCATGTGAAATAGTAGGATTTAATCACAAAAAATCAAATGAAAGCTAGAATGTATTGGCTTTCATAGCACAGCCATTGTAAATGAACGGCAGATGGACAAGTGTGGTATAATAAAATTATGTTTACGGAAAGTACATGTTTTTTGCGCAAAAAAAACTTTACAAATGGTACAAGTAAAGTAATAAAATGTTTTTTGGGAGTTTCAAGGAATTCTGAATGCATGAAGAATTAAATTATAAAAAAAAAGACTGTAATTGTCTATTATAGAGAAACCAAAAAAAAAAAAAAGAAAGGGGTTAATTTGGCTTCTTTTGTCTTTCTAGTGTTAAATTTATAAGGGAAAATTGTTTTAAGGCAAAGAAGTAATCAGTAAACAAAACAATTAGAAGTTTAACAGTAGAAAAATATGATTTCTCTCTTATTCAAAAATAAATAAATAAAATTACTACAAAATAAATTATACATTAACTATTCTTCAATAAATATTAGCAATTAGGAAAAATTATTTTCGATGGAAAAAATAAAATATAATATTTAAGCTTTTACAACTGTGTAAACCTTTAAATATTTTATACTTGTAAGCAATTGAAAACTATAATAAAAATAAACTAAATAATGAAGAATTTAAATGTAGTACCTTATTACAGTTTATTGGAATGTGTTTTAAAGAATAAAAAATTAATAATATAAAGATTTGAAGTCAATTGTCCTATTTTAAATAAGATAGAAATTTAACGGACGAAATGTAATCTTAAAACACATTTCTTAAAAGTTGTTGAATATATGAAAATAATCGGTATAATTATTGCTATTGCTTGGAAGAAAGTTAAAGATTAAACATCAATAAATTACAATTCTACATCTGTTTAATTAAACTGTTGCCCTGCATTAAAATGCCATATACAGTGAAACCTCCAGGAAAGATCACCTCTATGTAGCGATCTCTATTTACAACCACTTTAGGGAGGAAAGGTATTTTTTCCATGGACTTTAGCAGAGACCATAAAAACCTCTCCCAGCAATTAGGCAAAATCTCTGCACAAGATGAGGAAAAGGTCAAGTAAGGAAACACAATAAAATATCAAAACAAATAAGTAGTTTAAAATGTATTCTAAATATTTGCTTGGTTTTTATTTAAAGAATTATTTCTGATGATCTCTCAGATATCTACAACTTCATGTTGTAGTCAAATTGCACTAAAGACGATAATTTAGTAATCAGAGTTGAATGATTTATTTTTGATTAATCAGTAATTTTTGTTGGATTACTTATTTTAAGTATATAAAAAAGTCAATTGGAAAAAACTCAGCATCTCAAACAAACAAATCCCTTCTCATCTTTTGCAGCTGATTTTTATGAAGAAAAAAAAAATTAAATGCTAACTTAAAAACATAATTTTTTATTTATTTAAAAAAACTACACCATACATAGTTGGTACATTTCGTTTCACACATAATTATATTAGAAGGGATAATTTCTATTAATGTAAAATTTTATTCACCCATCCAGTTTTCACGACATCAACACAAGGAACATTTCAATACCAAGAGAATGACAGTCTATAATTAAAATTGTTTGCGAAAAATCATGTAACTTTGAGTCGATGAAGGTAACACCACTAAGAACGACCAACCTCCATTCCCAAGTCCATTTTATCGAGGAACAGAGAATGGTCTCTCCTGAGAGGTTTTCATTGTATAATTATGTCCATTATGTGAGATGCAATTCTTACTAAGTTTGTTAATTTTTGCAAGATTAAATTTCTAACAAATTATGAAGTCTTAGAAATACAAATTCTTAAGTCCATAACAGTAAGCTGGAAAAATGACTTCAATGCTACAAAAATTATTAGTAATAAAATAATAATGTTGTCCTAAACGAAGACTCTAACAAAAAAGCAAACAATCAGTTAACTAAATACAAAATATTCAACTAATTATCTGGTGACAAAATTGTCACTACATTCGACTTTTTCAAGAAAATTTTAAAAGACAAAATAAGTAAAAAAAACTAAAAGCAGTGGTAGTGACAACAGTAAGAAAAAATAGGACACATTAAAAATATTTATTTCCAAAAGAAATGTCATAGGTTTGACTCAGCTTATAATTTCTTTAACAGAATTTTCTTTTTGTTTCTAATGCTACAAAAAACGCACAACATTTTTTTAAAAATCTTAGTTTAAAAATCATTTTAAATACTGAGAAACAAAAACATAATAATTCATTTCTAATAAATTATTAGAAATGAAATGAGGCTTCAGTAACGCTACAGCTTTGGCTCGAACCACTATGTGACTGTGATTTGCAATTTTTTGAAAATTTTCCAAATAACTCTTAATGCTATGCAAAAACTCAAATTAATACTTATGTCAGATATCGAAATTCTGATTCACAAGTACGATGGCGACAAGAAAATTGGAAACCTTATTTTTAAACCTTAATTACTTCAGGTTTTTTTAATTTTTGTAAACAAAGTGCTTTCCAGGATCTAGTATATTTTAGAAAGTTTCGAGTTTGATATTTTTAGATACACAGAAATCACTCCAGATTATGAAATAAAAATAGTTATGAAATAAAAGTTAGACATTATAAAAAGAAGTTTACACATTTAATTGAAGAAAAATTAAAAAAGCTTCTTAATTCTAACTAAATTTTAAAATGAAAATGATTATTTTTTGCACTAACAAAACTTACCCATCCTCTCAAACAGATGAATGGAAACGAAATCCTAATGATCAACAGATTCTACGTTCAAATGTTCCTTTTAACTCATCCAAAGTAATGAACTGAAAAGAAAGTCAATTTATAGAAAAAAATAAATTGCATTTTGTTGCCCTAAATACGAAATACCTTGTTTAGAATGGAATGAACATTTTAAAAGAAATATTTATGTTTACAACAATTTTCAGCAAATTACGCTCGTATAAGGATAATAAAATGGTAATAAATAATCTTAAAATTGTAGTAAATTTTCAGTCACTTTACAGAATATAAACAAAAATGTGAATATGGGTATCGCTATCAGAACATTTGTCCTTCATACAATTGATAAAATAGCAGGAGTGAATTTAAAGTAGTTTAATTGTTAGATACTTTATCTTTAACTGCTTTACATAATATAGATGTGTGCATTGTGGATAACAAAAAAGCTCACATCAAACTATCAAAAAAGATTGGGAAAACAGAAGATCATAACAATAAAATGAAAGAAAAACAAAATTGCTTATTAATGTATAGAGCATCACTAGTGTTGTAGGATACCAGTCTTAAAATTTAGTCTCAAAAGTTACGTGCTCAGCGACTTAATTCTAAGATTCGGGACACAAAGCCTTATTGCAACACTTTGGGCTACCTAAACCCCTTTCGAATCTCAATCTCAGAAGCAGGGCCCGATTAACCTCTGAAAATAGGGGAAGCATAATAGGATTTTGGGGCCCCCCTAACTTGGGCAAAATAAACTTTTGATATTTTTCGCCCATAAACAATACATTTTAAAGAGACGAGAACCATGTGAAAACTATTAGAACCTTAGAAAGGAATACAGAGATCCTATGCAATCATGATGGACCCTTCTTTACGTGCTATATAGTAGCAAAAACATGTTAACAAAATTTAAATATTTCACTAAATTAAATTATAAAATTTCTTGTTGTTATACGAAAGGTTCTTTGCAAGATTAGTCTTTTATTTTACGCCAATTTGTTTACTAGCGGCAAAACAACACAAAATTCTAATTCAGCATAAATTATTGCTACTGCACCAGAAAAATCATACCAAATAATTTTCAAACATGAAACAAGAATATTTTTTGTACTGATAGATATTTGAAAGTCTTGTGTGTTTAGTTCAACAATAAAAAGCAGAGTAAAATTAAATTGAGCACGCTTGATAGAGAAGAAAGATTTTAAAAAAAAATAAGAAAACTCATAGGTTACCATTACATAGGCTTTTTTTTCGCTTTCAAATTCGCAAAATCTTCAATAATATCTGCAAATTGTAACCTATTTGTAATATCACTCTCTATTGCTAAAAGGGCTAAACCACTTAATTTATTATTTGAAAGAGTTGATCTCAACCGATTTTTTATTCTTTTCAATGCAGAAAATGAACGTTCACTAGTGCAGTGCAAAAATAAGAAATTGGGCCCCTAATTTCAGTCATTTGGGGGGCCCCCTAGAATTTTACAGGGGAAGCACTTGCTTTCTGTGCCTTTTCGGTAATCAGGCCCTGCTCAGAAGAGATTATCTCGTGAGATTCAGTCAGACGCATAAACATATGTCTTTCCATGCGACGGAGGTTCAGGATTTTGGAACTTTGCCATATGCACCGAGTGTTTGCGTACGGCAATTGCATTCGCTTCTGAGTGACGATCTTACACCAGAGACTAAATTCAAAAGACTTTCAACAGCATTAATCACAATTATTTTATCCATCATTTTCTATGTTACAAATATCTTTAAGATAACATCAATAAAAAAAATTTTTATTTTAATTCCCACTGTTTATGTTAAAGACCAAGGGACTGTCTAGGTTTTTCTGAGAGGTACCTGTTTCGTGAAAATTTAGATATATTTAGTGAAAATTACAAATTATATTAAAAAATCAACATAAAAATATGGATTATCATTTCGTATGAGACACAAAAACAAAATTTTAAGAAAAAGTATTTTGTGAAACTACTGTTTTTAAGTTGAATTGTTGAAGGTACCCCTGAACGGTAATAAATTTGGCTTGGACAGACCTCTGAAGACAGATAATTTTATCAATGTTTAATTAATATTTATTTTAAACAATGAATCAATTGTTTTCGAAATTGAATCTGAATAAATTAGGGAATAGATAGCGGTTAGATAGAATCTGAATAGATACCGGTTTATTTTTAAGAAAAGGGGTTGATTTATTGGTATCAAAGTTCAGGCAGAGCCTTCAAAAAACGATTAGGGAGAATACTGATGGTAGATGAAATAATAATAGAATTTATGATTTGTCCCCAGCCAATTTATAGCTCGAGTTCCACATAATTTTTTAATAAACATTGCACTTTTACACGAGGTAAAGAATAAAAATAAATGGAGATTTCCGTACCATGATCTGTGGGTATAATCGCCAAGTCTTGAAATTTCCGGGCAGTGTCCCGAGAGAAACAAAAAAAAACATCACTGAAAGGGACCAACTCGAAAGGTATAACTCATAGCTAGGACTGGGCCATTAATCGATATATCGCGACATTTTGATTTAACGCCTGTATCGACAGGCCGATACAGCGACTTTCGTTCCAGGCGATGCATCAGAAATCCGATTTAAGCGTCGAGTAAAGAAGACGAACGATATAGCGATACAAGACACGCAAGGATCTCTTACGTTTCGATGACAACTCGCGCTGGGAAAGACGATGTACGTATCGTTATATTGAAACGGCCTTGATTGCTGAGCGGTAGAATCAGAATCAGTTTTGAGAACATATATCGTGATCTCACATGTTCTTTTCCGCACCTCTTATACTTTTTTTTTCTTCTTTGCCGTGATTTGATCGTTTCTTGTAGATTATTTCAAACTTGGTAATCGCCGTCGTTACCTTGTTCTGAACGTAATCTATTATTGAAAAGAATATATAAAGAAGTGTTTCTGTATTAATTAGGTAAATTTTTTTTTTAAACAAAACTCTTTTTTATTTTTAAATGTGAAAATTAATTTTGATATTATATGTTTAAGTATTATTTTACATTATTAAATTTATTACAAACGGAAATCTAATTTAAGGTGCCCATAAAGAATTAAATTAAAAAGTAGTCAAATTTGTTAGGCTATTTTTTACTTTATTTTAATTTATTAAAGACTTTTTGGATAAAATAATAATTTAATGGGTTTTTATTACTGATTTTAAACTTATAAATCTTTAGTTGTTTTCATTTTTATAAATAAAATTATAACAAAACTTATTCTTCCACGACTTCTTTTTTTTAAATCATTTAGCACTTCGTTTTATTAAAGAGTATAATCATGTTTTTTAATTTTCTTTCAATATTGTCAGTTGAATATATTATCGAATATCATAATTCTTTTGTTTTTATTTTTAAGAAATTAAACCTTACTTTGTTTTTTCGTTCAGAATTCGGTAATTATTCAATTTATCTTTATTATTTATGTGAAATAATAATGACAAAAAATAGTGTTGTTTTAAAAGTGCTTTTTTTGTGTAATTTATTTAGCACTTTGTTTTAAGCATACAAATAATTTTTCACGAACTTATTTTTTGAATTTTCTTTCTATATTGTTAGGTAAATATATTGATAAATTTCAATTTTAATTATATTTTTATTATTTATTTTCAAACTAAGAAATCTTTCGTTATTTGTGCGATCATTTTTAGAAAATATAACATTATTATCTCTCTTAAGTAAAACATATACATCAAATTCATAAATTGATTTAAATCAATCTGAGTATGAAGTTTTGATAGAAATCCGACTTTCTGCGCCTTACAAGTAAATGAATTTCAAAAATACTATATCGCGATGCAAAACTGACGATGCATCACGATATAAAATTTCTTATATCGCCCAGTCCTACTAATAGACATCCCCGGGCAAACATCTACGTGTTATTTTTAAAAACATAAAATCTACTTGGTACCTTGGCAATTGCAGTTGGTACGACAGATCACTATACGGAACTATCCCCGATAAATTATCTAGAAGAAAAGGTACTGAAAATATAATAATTAAAAGAATAAATAATTTTATAAAAACTTACGTGATTGCAACCCTCACGAGGGTGAACAGTCAACAAACAATAAGAAGTTGAGCTGATATTTTGCTGCTCACCCCAAACGCAAAATTTGAAAAGAACACTTAAGTACCATTCACACTGCACTCCTGATTGCGATTGACGCAGGGTCGAATGTATATTGTGAGAAATTAAAGTATACTCTGGAATTTTAACAAAGCAATATAAAATGTTTTTTTTTTAATTCATTTTCTATTAAAATACCTTTCAGGGTTCGATCCTTGACTCAGCCAAGACCCTCCGAGAGTACATGCCATGTAAAATCGGAGGAATCGAAAGTCTTGTATTCGGTCTCTTAGCTATACCATGGGTACAGGGATATAAAGAAAATTTATAATCTGAAAATCCTATCATTAGATCGAAAGTTATTCAGAGTTATTTTGTGTGTTTACATCACCATCAAAATACTTAAATAATAAATTTAATAAGTATTTTTTAAGTTTTTACCTACTCCTTAGCAACTTTAAAATTCAATATATTAATCATTGCAATTACTAAATATTATTTCATTTATATAATAGTTCGGGATAGCCTAGTTGGCAAGGTGCTGGACTCACGGTCGTGAGAACGGGAATTTGAATCCATCCTTCGAAGACTCCCCGTGTAATAAATGGTGACAGTTGAAAGTTAAATCTGTTGGGTCACAAAGTTCTCCATGATCTCATAACAGATTAAATCTCTGGGGTGGGGGGGGGGGGGGTACTGGAATGGAGATTGATCGCTCTCTGGTTCAGGTCAAAATTAGGATCCGTGAATGAATGATTGGATTTATGAATGGGTTCCGCCATATAAATGGGTGTGATGTATGGGTGTGGCAGAAGTTAAATTCTAGGCCCTAGATTGTGTGACTGGAAAACAAGTACAATCACACAGCCCTTACTTTAATGACCTACGACAACCAAAGCAATATATATAATAATTTTTATTTATTATAATAGTAAATTTCCACGCCGTTGTAAAATATTACTAGAATATGCACGATTTAAGAAAAAGTACAAATAACGGCTTTTGTTCCTCTCATTTAATCTATCACTCGTTTACTTAAATCCACGAATCGTTCTAATTTCTGTGAATACGTATAATTTTTTCTAAATTGAAGATCTACCTCAATGTTATTATATTTAATAACTATTTATTTTTAACCTTAAATAGAACTTTTATACAAATTGCAGAATTTCTAAAAAAATTTATCTTATTTAAATCCTCTAAATTTAATTATTTCTGATATGTTACTTTACTGTTTTGTATTTTTTAAAAACGCCATAATGTTATTAATTGCAATAACCACATGTTAAATAATTTAAATCACAAGTCTTAACCTTTCAGTAACCAGACAATGCTGAAGTAGTGCACGTGTACATAAAAATTTAATCTATCACTAGTGTACCTATATGAATGAATCTTTCTTAACTTAATCCTGACATGTAGCTTTATTATTTTCTGCATTTAAACCTCACCTTTACGATATTAATTGCAGTTACTATCAATTTTTAACCTTTAGCAACATATTACTACATTTTTAGCATTTAAAAGTACAACTTTCAACCCCATTGTTAAGTATCATAAGAATATGTTCGAATATACCGCACGTGTGAATAAAACTAACGCACGTGTGAATCTTTTTTAACTTAATTAATCCTGATATATAGCCTCCTTGATTTGTGTTTCTAAAATTCACCATAATGTTTTGAATTGCAACTACCATTTATGCAAATGGTAATTAAATTGCAATTACCAAACCATGCTCATAATTTAATCTCGCAGTCGTATACCCATATGAATAAATCTTTTTTGATCATATTAATACTAATATGTATCCTTATTGTTTTTCTGAATTTAAATTTACCTTATAGATATTAATTGCAGTTAATATAAATTTTAAACCCTTAACAACATATTACTATGATTTTTGCTATTAAAATTACAACTTTCGACCCTATCGTGAAGTTTCATAAAAATATGTTCGACTATACCGCACGTGTGAATAAAAACTTTATCTTCTTTGAATCTCTGTTAATTTAATTAATCCTGATATGTAGCCTTCTTGTTTGGTGTTTCTAATATTCTCCATAATGTTATGAATTGCAATAACCATTTATTTTAAACCCTTCGTTATAATTTCACCACATGTTTGATCATTTAAACCACAACCTTTAAGCATTCAATAAAATGCCGCGAGACTATGCTCAAATACTACACGTGCTCATAATTTCTCAATCGTGTACCCATATGAGTGAATCTTTTTTAATCTCATCAATATTGATATGAAGCCTTATTATTTTCTGAATTTAAAATTCAAATTAATGTTATCAATTGCAGTTACTATTAATTTTTAACCTTTAACAACATATTACTACATTTTTTGCAATTAAAACCACAAATTTCTACCATATTGCAAAATATCACAAGACTATATTCGACTATAACTCACGCGAATAAAAATTTTATCTTATTTAAATTTTTCTTAATTAAGTTAAACCCGACGTGTGCCTCATTGTTTTGTGTTTCTAAATAGCAATAACCATTTATTTTTTAACTTTCATAAGAATACTTTCACCACATATTTAGTAATTTAAATAACAACTTTAAACCTTTCAGTAAAATGTCACACACAAAGCTCAAGCAGTTCACGTGCACATAAAAATTTTATGAATGAATATTTCTTAACTTTATTAGTCCTGATATAAGGCCTAATTGTTCTATATTTCTCAAATTCACCTTAATGAAAATAATTATTGCTATTATTTGCAATAACTATTTTTTACCAACAATTTCCATCATATTTCGATGGCTGTTGTTGGTTCATCATTAGTAAACATACCATGCTGATTTACCATCATAAGGGAAATACAACATATTCCATCATAATATGATGGTTATTGTAGGGCCAACATTAATATACGTAACTTGTTGGTTGACCATCATAAATATAAACCAACAATTTCCATCGTATTTTGATGGCTCTTGTTGGTCCATCAATAATAAACGTAACATGTTGGTTGACCATCATAAAGGGAATACAACATATTCCATCTTAGTATGATGTCCCGCAGTGGACTAGTCCCGCAGTGGACTGATCGTTAAGACACGGTTCCCAGCAGATCACCGAAGTCAAGCATCACTGGCAGCGTTCAGTGTGCGGGTGGGTGACCACTTGGATCAGTCTGCGTAGGGACCGAGGGTGTGCGGTATTGGTCCTCGTTAAACTGTGCTACCGTAAAGTGCTCGACTTCGCGCGCAGGTCGTCGGGCTACCGAAGCGGGGGTGCCATCCCTTCCGCAGAGGATCAAAATTGTGATGGCATGTCTTCGGATCATCCTCCGGGATGTTTCCCAGACCGTCGCCAATAGCCCATTGTGCAGCTCTAGTGCGACGTAAAGTAACAACAACTTAGTATGATGGTTATTGTTGGGGCAACATTAACATACATAACATGTTGGTTGACCATCATAAATATAAACCAACAATTTCCATCATATTTTGATGGATCTTGTTGGTCCATCAATAATAAACGTTACATGTTGGTTGACCATCATAAAGGGAATACAGCACATTCCATCATAATATGATGGTTATTGTTGGGCCAACATTAACATACATAACATGTTGGTTGACCATCATAAATATAAACCAACAATTTCCATCATATTTTGATGGATATTGTTGGTCCATCAATAATAAGCGTTACATGTTGGTTGACCATCATAAAGGGAATACAGCACATTCCATCATAATATGATGGTTATTGTTGGGCCAACATTATCATACATAACATGTTGGTTGACCATCATAAATGTAAACCAACAATTTCCATCATATTTTGATGGATCTTGTTGGTCCATCAATAATAAACGTTACATGTTGGTTGACCATCATAAAGGGAATACAGCACATTCCATCATAATATGATGGTTATTGTTGGGCCAACATTAACATACATAACATGTTGGTTGACCATCATAAATATAAACCAACAATTTCCATCATATTTTGATGGTGCTGTTGGTCCATCAATAGTAAACATACCATGTTGGTTGACCATCATAAAGGGAGTACAACATATTCCATCATAATATGATGGTTATTGTTGGGCCAACATTAATATACATAACTTGTTGGTAGACCATCATAAATGTAAACCAACAATTTCCATCATATTTTGATGACTGTTGTTGGTCCATCAATAGTAAACATACCGTGTTGGTTGACCATCATAAAGGGAATACAACATATTCCATCATAATATGATGGTTACTGTTGGTCCATGAAAAATCCAACATTACTTGATGGTTTACCATCATAGCAATACAGCAACATTTTCCATCTTGCTATGTTGGAATTTGTTGGTCCATCAAAAACCAACAAACCATGATGGAAATTGTTGTATGATGGTGCCCATCAAAACATGTTGGACCATCAAGAATCTTGTTGAAACCAACATAAACCATCAAAATCCTTTGATGGTACCATCATAAATTTTGTCTTGGGTCTCAATAGGTATTGGAATCTTTTCGACTCTATGCTTGAGTTCCTCGAAAACAGATGTAGCTCTGAGAGACAGATTGCTGGAATTTAAGAAAGACTTTGACAGATTTATCTGTAAAATTTAAGGGTGATAATTTACATCTTCAAGGCAACGAGCTCAATTTGATCCCTACAAAATCAGTTATTTCTGCCTTTCTAAAAAAACTCATTTCGTGGAAGCAGAATTTTGGTTGGAATGAGTTCAGCCAAGTAGGAGAAATTCACTCTGATGACGCACAAGAATATTGTCAACACCTTGAATCTTTGCACATGAACTTTTCTGACCGTTTTAAAGATGTTTTGTTCTCTAGAAGTGCCTCAATGGGTTTATGGGTTCTGAACCCTTTTGTGAATATTGAAACAACAGAGGTTCAGATTTACGAGGAATTGGTTGAACTTTTAACTAAGTAAACTTTGAAAGGATGATCGTCTCACAGAATTTTTGCTTAAAGGTAACATCAGTCGTCTCTATCCTGGACTGTAGACTATCATTAAACATTTTTTAATTGCCTCCCCTTCCCCCTAGCTTGTCGAACGTGGAATCAATGTTACAGATCTTATCACAAAAAGGTGAAATCTACTCAAAATTGTGCAACGAGGGGATTAGCGCCTTCATCTCACTAAAAGTATTGAGCCGATCGTTAAGAAATTGATTCTGAACCATTAAGTACAATCATCCCACTAGCATAGTTACTTGAATGTTTCGCTGATACTACTTTTTAGTGCTAAAAATCATTTTGGTGGTTTTTTTTTAATTATCTAATTGAGAATAAATTATTTTTTTAAGCATAGGTTTCTTTGTTGTATTTTTTTCATTAAACGTATTTATTTTTATTATAACAAATAGACTGCAATTACCTGCCGCGAGAAAATTATCGAGTTAATGAGCGCATTATATTTTTTAAAGAGACCAAACAAATTTAAAGCGTAAAGAAATTAAGATTTTGCTTATAATTCAGCACACCTCCCTGCGTTCCCATGTTCTAAACAACTGCATTTTCACGAAGGGGGGCGTTAAAATGTTTTTTGCTCCTTAAGGGGGCGGCAACGTTAAAAAGGTTGAGAATCTATGATGTAGAAGGAAAGGAATAGATTCTAGAGCTTTCATACACTTCAGTTAACACAAACAGTATTTTATAACTTTATTTTGAAAAAATAAATACTACAACGTCTAGATACGTTATAGTTTTGTTCAGTATAATTCATACGCAGGAGATTTTCATAGATTCATTGAAAAATTAATTTCTTAACAAATTTTTTTTGTAATAATGCGTAAACAGCTAAACTACTTTAATAATTAGCGTGTGAAAGCAGTCGCAAAGTGATCTGTAGATATGAATATAACATGTTTATTAGTGAAAGATATTTTTTTCTTTTAAAAGGCTTAAAAATTTGCACAGACTCTTATAGTATGAAAAACTAATCAAGTATTTCTTAAAAACTTCCTGAAATATTTGGTTTGATAGAAATTTCAATAGGAACCCAAAATCATAATTTAACACAAAATTAAATTTTTTTGAGGCTGGAAAGTATTGATAACTATTTGAGGAAACTAGTTTTTGAATAATTATGCTGCAAAAAATTTGCGTATAGAATAACAAAAGTATGTCAATGCTCGGTTGCTTTTTCATTAAAATTTATTAGGTTTTATTTTAAATTATTTCTGACATATAACAAAGTATTAAATTCTATTACGATATTCAAACTTATACAAGACGAGGTGACTATTCCGTAACAAACCATATGACATCCGACACTATCATTGTAAAATTAAAGATTTGGTATATTTACCATATTAATGATTATCCCTAGAACGTGGAGTATACATATAATTTACTGCATTGTTTTGAAAAGTAACTGTCAACTCTCAAAATCTATCGCAGTTTTGAAACATGCAGTAAATCTGTTATTTATCCGTTTAATTTGACGAAGTTGTAATTTTTTTTTTTAAATAAAATTGTGAGGGATTTAGAATTTTAAAATATATGAAGATTTGTTGAATGCATTAAAAGTTCGCAAGTATTATATTCTATGAATGCTGCTTCGAGTTTACTAGTAGCGATACACAAAATACGAGTAACGTGTAATACCAGAATTAAAATCTCAAGCTCTAAATTTCTAATCGTATAAAAATTTCAATCGAAACCAAGGGATCAAAATATTAGTTTTCTAATTGCTCATAAATATGCTAATAATTTTCTCACGCAATAATCTGTTCTCAAATTATATTTTAAAATTAATTAAAATTACTTTGAAAAAACTAAGTAACAAAACTGCATTTAAAATAAACTTTAAAAAGAGCGGCTAACTTCAAAGCTAGAAAATTTAAGAATTTTGACTTAACATTGTATCATAAAACAGCAAGTAAAATATTGAATATAGCATAATAAAAAGTTACGTTATTGCATAAATCATGCATATCTAACAATGATTATCTAATATTTTTAACAAAACATTTAACTTTGAGAGAATATTGAATAACCTATTGATAAACAAATATCCTGGAAGGATAAAATTCTCTTACTGATAGAAACTGCTTTAAATCCAGTCTTTAATGCGTGGTCCACACAGTCGATAAATCCAGTCTTTAATGCGTGGTCCACACAGTCGATAAATCCAGTCTTTAATGCGTGGTCCACACAGTCGATAAATCCAGTCTTTAATGCGTGGTCCACACAGTCGATAAATCCAGTCTTTAATGCGTGGTCCACACAGTCGATAAATCCAGTCTTTAATGCGTGGTCCACACAGTCGATAAATCCAGTCTTTAATGCGTGGTCCACACAGTCGATAAATCCAGTCTTTAATGCGTGGTCCACACAGTCGATAAATCCAGTCTTTAATGCGTGGTCCACACAGTCGATAAATCCAGTCTTTAATGCGTGGTCCACACAGTCGATAAATCCAGTCTTTAATGCGTGGTCCACACAGTCGATAAATCCAGTCTTTAATGCGTGGTCCACACAGTCGATAAATCCAGTCTTTAATGCGTGGTCCACACAGTCGATAAATCCAGTCTTTAATGCGTGGTCCACACAGTCGATAAATCCAGTCTTTAATGCGTGGTCCACACAGTCGATAAATCCAGTCTTTAATGCGTGGTCCACACAGTCGATAAATCCAGTCTTAATTCGTGGCTCTAATTACTGTAGATGCAATTGCTAATTAACCTATAATGATACAGAAATATTT
This sequence comes from Parasteatoda tepidariorum, assembly GCF_982258835.1. Lineage (NCBI taxonomy): Eukaryota > Metazoa > Arthropoda > Arachnida > Araneae > Theridiidae > Parasteatoda > Parasteatoda tepidariorum. Next base: position 13,087,657 of record NC_141763.1, read on the forward strand.
AGAATTTTAAATTTCATATAAATTTAAAAATATTCATTTACGGTAAAGCAAAATACCTAATTATTCAGACTTTAACTTTCTAACTTTTTCATTGTTTAGACACTATCGCATTAATTAATGTGTTCTCGACAGTGAATGCGTACTTATTTTTTACGAATGTAGGTTCACTGGAAAATATAATTTATTTCAAATATTTTGTTTATAAACAGCACTTATGTTATTGAATTAAAAATAAAGTTGTTTTGGTTATTTATTTATTAACATTTAAACGTAATGCTTACCGAACTTCATTATATATCATTCGGCATGTTTGAAACACTTCCGTTTGAAAAACAGAATATAAATTTAAATAAATTCACTCATCCAATTGTTAAAAATATTACAATTTCTAAGTAACCGCTTTTGCTAATCCAAACAGAGTAAATTAGTTTTATTATTATTATCATCATTTTTTTGAACAAAACTTACATAAAAAAATATTAAACTGCATATTAAAATTGATTGTAACTTTTGAAATTAAAAGGCTACAATTTCTTTGAAAATTTAAAAATAGTAAATTTTGAATAAACGAAAATCCTTAACAGCTGCATATTTTGTTCTACACTACTAAATATTCTATCAAGCTACTAAGATAAACTTACCAAAAACAGCTGAAGCTGCCGTAACTTCAATTCCAAAAATCTAGAAGGTTATTCGTAAGAGAGTATTGAGATAACCATACTCTGTTAGCTAACTTTTAAACAAGGAGCACGCTTTGAGGCAGCTGGATAGCTTAAATAGACTTTCATCCCATGGTCACAGTTATATTACTTGTGTTGGTCATTATTAGCAAAATATAATTTAGAAGCGACGCAGTGATCAATAAACTTCTTAAAGTCATTCTCAATAATTTAGATTTATATATTTATTGAAAAGTCGCAGTTATAGTATTGCTATACTAAGAAGATGTAATAGGTACTAGTACAAATTTGTACTTTTTGTACATGAGACTCTCATAAATTCTTAACTATTGGTACGATCCCTTGGGGATTATTCTCGTTTAATTCAGCGTACAAAAAACACACTGGGAACAATACCTCACTAGTCTGTTTAGAAGAAATTCAATTCTACCCCACAAAAGAACCCTTTTGCTTAAAAAAAGGAGGGACGTATAAAGGAAAGTAGGGGAGTTTCTAAGCGAACACATCCAAAATTATACTGGCTGCGGACAGTGTGCCGGTGGGTGACCACTTGGATCAATTCGCGTAGGAACCAAAGGGGTGCGGTATGGGTCCTCGTCAAACTGTTCTACCATAAAGTGCTCGACTTCGCGTGCAGGTTATCGGGCTACCGAAGCAGGGGTACCATCCCCTCTGGAAAGGATCAAAATAGTGATGGCATAACTTTGGATCATCCTCAGGGATGTTTCTGAGACCGTTGCCAATAGCCCATTGCGCAGCTCTAGTGCGTCGTAAATGAACTACAACAACAGCAACAAAATTATCTTCATTAATTTAGATTTTAAATAAGAAGTCCGTATTTTTGCTATCTCGATTTATTTTTCTGTTTTCAACAAACACTTGATGATAGATTGCGATTTGATACCATGAAACTTATAAAATATAAAAAGACACAGATCGGGAGAAGAAGTAATTGATAATTTTTAGAATTTGAGGACTTTTTTTCCTCAAAGTTTTTCAGCAATAAGTATATAAGGTTAGTAATATTGGTTAGGCAACTTGCTACTATACATTTGTCAGCTGTCCATTATTATTTATACCGACGAAAATCGACTTTTGGATTATGCTGATAATCCTTCTGACCTGTTTTAAGCAGAACCTTTACAGTCAATTTAGTCATTGTAAGTACACTATTTTCGTTTTTTAGTGGTCCCGCAGTTTACTGGTAGAACACCGAAGTCAAGCATCACTGACTGCGGTCATTTAGAGGGTGGGTGACCACATTGATAAGCCGGGGGTGTGCGGTACTGATTCTCGTTAAATTGTTCTACCATAAAGTTCTCGAATTCACGAGCAGGTCGTCGGGCTACCAATGCAGGGGAGCCATCCCCTCTGCAGAGCATAAAAATTGCGGAGGCATGTCTTCGGATCATCCTCAGGGATGTTTCCCAAAACGTCGCCAATAGCCCATCGTGCAGCTCTAGTGTCGACGTAAATAAACTACCTACCTACCGTTTTTGAGTGTTGACATAATTTAGCAAATCAGGGGTGCAAATCTACCAACGATTTCAGTTTGTCACCCAACAGCAAAGTCACTAAATTCTATGGCTAAAAAAATACTTCACAAGATTCTTCAATAGTTATTCTAAAAAAAAAAATTCTGCTTTGAATGTATAAATAATTCCAACAAATATTTTAATTTAAGTAAGACTTGTAAGATTTCATTAACTTCTTAATATAGCAATACTAATGATGTCATAGCATCTGAGCATTTTCCCTTTTTATGATACGAAGACAAATCAGACGCATTCGCACTTTTTTGGTACTAAGCTCACAGTTGTCAAATTGATCTTGAGCTCTTTAGTTCCTGCTGCATCACGGTGGATAATGTCGCAGGATCGAGCCCCAAAATTTCAACCGAACTCGAGCACTTACAAATATGCAAGTAACCGAGTGATCTGCATAAAAACTTTAGTTTGAAATATAAAAAATTACACAGCAGTGTCGTGTGTGTCCTATAATTAAACAGTCATGTACTACTTATTCTTTGTTCTCATTGAGTGAATTTGGATTATAAACGTGTGATCCTATTTATTGCAGTTTGGTGCTTCAGTTTTCAGACTTTTCCGTGGCCCAGAATTTTCTGTAGTTAAACTTTAATGCGATACGACTTTTCATTATATAAATCTAAGTTATTAAGAATGACTTGGTACTTCTATAAATTGGAATACAGGTTGAACAATTTAAATAAGTAGATCAGAAAGAAAAAAAAAGAAAATTGAACTTGCTGCCTTTATACTTCGTAACATTTGGCAAAAGAACAATACTCTAATGGCAACTTCAATGAGAAGGTTTTATGCTACGATTCGAATTCTGAACCACTGCATTGCTTCTGAATTATCTTTAGCTAATAATGACCAACACAAGTAATATAACTGTGTCCATGGGATGAAAATCTATATAAGCTCTCCAGCCACCTCGTAGCGTGCTCTACCCAAAAAATCAAGTTGTTCTCTTTAACGAAACTATCCCCATTGTCAAATGCGCAATAATACCTTGGTTTGGTAATAAATAGTAAATTTAATTGGAAAGATCATGTCAAAATAGTTATCAACAAAGCACAAGCAGCCTGCCACAAACTACAAATCCTTCTTCAGAGCCCTAAAATGGAACCCAGACTTAAACGCATACTCTACATCTCAATGATCCGTCCCATCCTAACTTGTGCATCTCCAGTTTGGTGCAGCATCACTTCCCAAAAACTGAAAAGATGCCAGGATCATCCTCCGGGATGTTTCCCAGACCGTGGCCAATAGCCAATTGTGCAGCTCCAGTGCGACGTAAATTAACAACAACAACAACGAAAAGATGCCAGAACAAAATTCTCGGAAAAATAACACAAGCAAGATGGTTTATCCAAAATAAGAACATACATCGCGACCTCAACATAGATTTTTTAGATCATCATATTGCAAACCTAAATAACAAATTTTTTGAAGAAACCATAAATTGCGACACTGCAGGATTCAACGAAATTTTTAATTTTGGAGACATAAATCTCAGGCCGATGGCAGCTTACTATTGTAGTGACGTAATCTTATCCAAAATACAAAATATTTAATTTCCCTTTCACTCCAATTTGCATTCCAATCACCAGAAAGAGCCACCTTAAAGACAGCATTTCAAGACGGATGGGAAAAGGGCCGCTAACGGCCTCAGGCGCCAGATAAAATTTGATGATGATGATAACGTAGCGTGCTCTTAGTTCAAAAGTTTAGCTAACTGAGTAGTGTCATCTCAATACGCTCTTACGAATAACCTTCCAGATTTTAGGAATTTTATCTACGGCAGCTTCAGCTATATTTGGTAAGTTTTATCTTTGTAGCTTTATAGAATTTTTAGCCTCTAGAATTTTTAGTAGTGTAGAATAAAACTTGCATTGTTTTAGAATTTTCTTTTATTAAAAAATTAGTGTTTTTGAATTTTTAAAGAAATTGTGGTATTTTAATTTTTAAAAATTAGATAGGAAATATTAAGCGACCTAAATTTATCTAAAATTTATTGTAATTTTTGTTCCAAGAGTTACAGTTTTAATAAAACTAATGATTGATTATGTTTGCGCTAATAAAAGTTGCGTTTTCAACCATTTGATCACACACTGAATTTAGTTAAATTCATATTCTGTTTCTCTCACGGAATACCAAACGATATTTAATGAAGATTGGTAAGCATTACTTTTAAATGTTCATGAATAAATGGCCTAAACATTTAAAACCAACTTTATTTTTAATTCAAAGTAGAACAGGAAAGTGTGCAGGTGTGGATCGGAATTTTCGAAACTACTGGGGGAGTGTGGGGCATGATGTGGAAGTGGTAGACGGCCGTTCTGCTTTCTCTCCGTGTTTCACACTCTTTCAGCCCTTTCGGAACTTTTCGATTTATGCCTGCAAGTTTCTGCTGTGGAACAATGTCCTCATACTGCGTCGAAAATTTAACGTTAAATCTCAGTGATTGCAGCATTTTCGATAATAGAATATAATTTTAAACTTATTCATTAATGCACACTGCGCAGTAATTTAGAATAACAAAAATTTAATTATGGCAACAATGTAAATAAAATTTGTATAAAATATAAGTTTATTTAAATCTGCTAAATTTTTTTTTTTTGCTTAAAGTTACATTGTGCTGAATGCAGTTAAAAAATTTTTTTTAATTATTTTTAAAATTTTGCATCTAAGATTTATTTTGAGGACATTTTTTTGTTGAATGCTTAATTCAGTATTATTACTCATATAGTTAAGTTTTCCTTTTAAAGTAAATTTGTTGCCATTGTTTTTATTTTTTACACATATCTGTACTGGAACAAAACTGTTAGTAATCCATAATGTAACAAAATCTGCTAACTGCTATTAGGCTAAAAATAAGAATTCAAACAAACCATGACAAAAAGTTCAATCAAAATCATTTAATAAAAATAGAAGAAGGAGTTAATATTGAAGCCGTGGAAAAGTTTTGTACTAGTTTCTTATCGAAAATTGCAGTTGGCAAATTTTGCATACAGTTCTTTATTGTAAGACCAAAAAGATGTTGCATGTTGTTGTATTTTTAAATTACAGCATTAAGTGTAATTGTATATTTGGCTTAAACCCAAACATTAATGTATAATTTATGAATTTATAGTTGAATAAAATTGCTTATTAAAGCGTGATGTTGTTTTTAGTGTTTATCACTAAGAAATGTATCCTTCTTTAAATATATTATTCCGACCTATTGTCTTTTGCGTACATGTGATTGCTAGATGTTACCGTGTTACTTTAATATTTTCAGAGAGCAAACGTGAAATTTTAGCACTTAACCTTATTTGAGCGAATTTAAGTGCATTTCTCTTAAGCGACATTGATATTTTGACATAAGAGGAGAAATAAATGCTTTTAATTTGTAGACCTTGTCTAATAATTAATCAGATTAATAAGATTTGTCTAATAATTAATAGGGTTAAGATAGTGGCATGACTTCTTCAATCCCCAAAGCATAGCATATAAATAAATTTAGAGAAAATTTATTTTAAAAAGAAAAGGAAATTCAATGAACAGTTATTCCGTAAATTAACTTTAAAAAATTTTGATTCAAAACTAAAATACAATGATATTTAAAACGTGATTTAAGAAATAATCAAAGAAAATTTATTCATTTAAAAGAAAGTGTGTTAATTCATAGTTAAACAAAGTTACATGAATTACTAATTAAAGAAAAAGAAAATTTGATATCAGATTATAAACTATATATATTATTGGGAATTATTTGGGTAACATTCTGGAACTTGAAAATTTCAGAAAGTAAAGAATTAGGGTACTAGTCAGAAACAGCTTTATTTACAGGTTTATTAGTCCGGTGATGTACGCTGAACTAAAAGAGATCAATCAGGAGACTAAGACTCATCGGAAAATATATTTTGCCTGATAAGATAGTTCCTTGACAACAATATAAAGTATCAGTATGCGTCTTAAGTAGTACTTTAATACATTAAACTCTTGCACTTTTTGAACTACAGTCGCACTTCTATTCCATTTTCCGATTTTTTTTCTTCCCATTCTTCCATTTTGCAATTTATTTTCGAGGAACCAAGAACATTTTGGAAATTTCTACGTAAAATAACTTCCAAACAGCGAAGTGAATTTTTTATTTAGCGAACTTTTGTTAGAGATCCATTTTCCCTATTTCCCAAAATATTTCCGAATATTTCAAACTTGTTAACGCATTTTATGGGGGATATTAATAATTCAAAGCCACTTAACTTTTAGAGAAAGCTTTGAAATCCCTTTTTGTTTTCATTTCAAAAGAAAAACTCAGACAAAATTAGTGGATTCATGAGTAGCAATTAAACTTAAGAACGCATGTGGTATTGTATGTTTAAAATTATTTTTATATTAAATGCAGCTATAATTTTACACATAAATGTAGCTTTTTTTTAGTTGAAAATGTATGTAGCTTGATAGTGTTACACTGTATAATGTTTTGCTCTATTCTTGCTTTCCATGCAGATTTCCTTTATGGTTAAGATTTGCAAAATAAATAACAGATACTAGTTTACAATATAGAGGTTCATCAATTGCTATTTTAATTATGTCTGGTGTTTATGAATTTAAAACCTGTTTTGTGTTTAAGTATTTTAAAAGGTGATTTTCTACTTAATGAATTTTCCATATAACGAACTTATTATCGGGATTTAGCAACTTCGTTAAATAGGAGTCTGATCGTATTTAATATTACTTTAATTTTTGTACGTCTAGGTGTGCGTAGTTCATTTTAGACGAATTCTGACTGCTGACGACTGGAAAACGATCGTGCATTCACTATAATCATCCATTAATCCACATAATCATCCACAGTGGATTTCATCCACTATAATCAATATATAAAGAGTAAACGATATTAAAGTATAAAACATGAGGTACTGAACAATAATTAGGCTAGCGAAAGCGAGCTGAAAGGAATTGCTATCTGCAAAACCAGTTAATTTTAGGATTTGGCTAACATTTTTTTTTTAAAACTAGAGCTTAAGACTTTTTTCAGAACATTTTGTCCCTATCTAAACAAAATGTACGGATGGAAACAAAATTGATCAATCTGTTGGGGTGATTGTTTGTTTTTAGGATCTTACAGATGGTTATGCTGTGACCTCCGACTTCTATGCACCCCCCATTGTGGTCAGATAAAATAACAAAATAAAAGACTATTTTCCTTAAAGAAGAGTGAAGAAAGTGAAAAGGGTGAGAGATAAAATAAAATCTTACTACCAATCATTCTATCACCTATCGGATAAATCAGACGAATCTGTGTAGGGAATATATTGCATGAATAGTGTATATAAAATGTCGGGTGAATCTGACAATTCTATAAAGGGTAAATATCGTCAAAATAACGGCCGTTTGAACCCTTATTGAGCCGTGATTCGTCCATATTGGTCCAATGATTGCCCAAGTTATTTTGCTGCTGGTAGTTTTTTTTTTTACAAATAATCGAATTTAGATAAAAGATTTAGAATTGAAAAGAAAATTTTATGTTTTTTTTTTCTTCACAGCACACTACAAAAAGTTACAAAACGTTAACATATATATATATATGTGGGGACGGCATGAGTGGCCGTCTTAAATAAAAGACACGTTCTTAAACAAAAACATATATATTGAAGATTAAATTTACATAAGGACGGACGATTAACAATTAACGATTAAATAACAAAAAATAATAAATAAGTAAGGAACGTCTTTAAAAGTTTTGTATAATCATAACTCCTCTCTGGAGTGCATATCCTCACGTCTTTTTTGGTTCGTTTTCCATCACGCTCTCTCTCCGGGAAATCCCCACTGCTTCCTCGTCGTGCACAGGGATCAGCTTACGGCTTACATTGACTGGCGGGACTTCTAGCTTACGGATCTGAGGACTGAGATTAGGTTACAGCTTTGTGTACAGGAGCTGGCACTATATATATATACACAATCCACACTTGATTCAATGATCTTGATCTGATTCAATAATTTTCATTAAAATGAAGTTCAAGTTTAAAACTAGAGTCCCTTGCCAAATTATTAGACGCACTATTATGTAAAATCTTAAAAATCTATGTAAAATCTTAATTATCAGGTGACACTATACAGCTGTATTGTTTTTACGTGACTGTTTGCATTTGTTTATGTTCTTGTATCGATTTGCAAGCATTGTAATGCAATACGTTAAAAATAAATACAAATAGGAAGTAAATAAAAAATCTTCTGAATGAAAATCCATTACATGTAAGTTTAAATAGAAAAGTATTGCCAATAAACTCGTACAAAACATGCAATTATTAAAACACTACAGTGTGTCAGATGATTTGGTCGAATTATTATAAAGAATATAATACCTGATAATATTATAGATATTATCAGGTATTATATTACATAATACCTGAATATAATACCTGCATAATACACTGGTTATCATAAATTAAGGAAAATTCACAAAAATCGCGATAACTCAAGAAATTACACATGGAATTTTATGAAACTTACCCACAATATACAACACATAGTAAGGTATTAAACAACATAAAAAGAAATTATCAGACATTAATAGTAGTATAGAAATTAGCACATGTATAAAATAAACAAATTGGAAGTATCGGTTTGCAATAGAAAAAGTACCTTTAATATGGAATATGATTGCCTCTAGAAGCAATACAGCACAAACAGCGATGTGTGATGCTTTCAATTATGCGGTCTATCAGTTCAATAGGAAGTGAGAGCCATTGCTCTTGTAAAGCAGTTGCAAGCGTGGCAAGGGTCTGAGGGGGCGGATTGATGGCAGATACACGCCTCCCTAGAGCATCCCAAACGTGCTCGATAGGATTCAAGTCCGGGGATCGAGCTGGCCACTCCATGCGAGTAATTGTTTCCTGTTGAAGATAATCATCAACAATGCGAGCTCTGTGTGGTCTTGCATTATCGTCCTGTAACAGGAAGCAATCACCAATTGCCCCGGCATATGGGCGCACATAAGCATCAAGGATGTTGTCTCGATAAACCTGAGCATTCACGGTTCCCCTTGGAAAGACATGGAGGTATGTGCGCCCTCCTAAGGATATGCCTCCCCAAACACAGACACTGCCTCTTCCGTATGCATCTCTTTCACGGATGTTTGATGGATGATAACGGGTCCCAGGTTCTCTCCATATCAAATAACGTCTACTGTCACTTTCTAGACTAAACCTGGACTCATCCGTAAAGAGAACAGGCCTCCATTGATCTGACGTCCAGTGGACATGTTGTCGGGCCCACTGCAAACGGTCTCTCCTATGGCGTGATGTGAGCGGCACGCAAATGGCTGGTCGTCTCGCATACAGACCACCTTCGTGGAGCCTTCTGCGCACAGTTGACGTTGACACCAACCTTCCGGTGGCTGCAGCAAGAGAGGATCTAAGATGTGTCGGAGTAGCGGTTCTATTCCTGCGTGCACTTAATGTCAAATATCGGTCATCGGCACTGGTCGTAACAGTTGGCCGTCCTTGACTGAACCTCCTAGATGCCGAATCTGTGGTTTGAAATTGCCTCCAAAGTCTATGAACCACAGATGGACTCACATTTAGCCATCTGGCCACTTCTGATTGACTCTGCCCTGCCTCTAGTCTCCCGATGGCTCTCCATCGTAGTTCTTCAGGCAAATGATGCCTAGAGGTCATTATTACGAATTGGCTATCTCAGATTTTCAATGTCGCAATCACAGTAAAATTTGTGTGCTTTATCTCAAACTTGGACTTTTATGCTCCAGGCAGATGACGTAAGCCGAGTGCAGCGCCACTAATTTGCATATTGCAATTTTACTCAGCTACTCTTAGTGGACAACATATGCAAATTTTGCACGGTTTGGCTTACTTTTGAAAGAGTTATCGCTATTTTTGTGATTTTTCCTTAATTTATGATAACCAGTGTATAATGCCTGATATAACAGATATTTCATAGCGAAATACCCAATATGTAAGAAGCTGTCATTATGGGACACTCTGTACATTAAAGGCTGTCATTACGGAACACCCTAAATTCTTAGAATTCAAAAAAAAATCGCTGAAAATAGCAAATCAAATTTCTTCTAGTTTTTAAAAAATATTTCTTTCAAAAACTTATTTTTTGACCCCGAGAGGACTAAGTCATGAAAAAAAGAATCTAACGAATAGGCCCCATTTAGCTGAAATCTCTGTTCTGCCCTTTAAATCGAGAGCTTTATTTGACAAAAGTCCAATTTCCCGACCCGCACAAGAAACTGTTCGGCTCCCTCTCCCCCCCCCCCTTAACTGTTGAATTGTTAATATCCGAAAAATACGATTAGAAGGGATTGAAATGAACCGAAAAAGAAATTTGCTATTAAAAACAGAAATGTCAAATGAGTTGCCAATGAAGCAAAGTGACAGTTACTCGAGCAAGGAATGTGCAAATGTCTACTTTAATAAGAGCGGATCGATACTGCTGAAAGAACTCATCCAATATATCGTCTTACTCCTCCCCCAACAAGTATAGTCGTCACTCATATATTCTAATTTAACTCGCACACACTGAACTCCCTTTAATAATAAATAATAAACATATTTTAAAATTGCACCAATTTTTATCTATCTACCATATATATATATATACATAAAAGTGAAAATTGAAAGTAATTAAATAATTAATAAAAAAAAACAATTTTAAATAAAAATAAAAATTATTAATAAGTAAAATATTTGTACGAATATATAAAAAAATTTAAATAAAAAAAATTAAAAATTTATTAAAATTATTATAATAAATTGCAAGTAAATGGAACTCATAAAATAAGTTGAAAGCATAGAGAAAGCATGGAAAACAATAAAGATTAATTAAAAAAAAATTCAAAATAAAAAGTAATACTTTTAAAAACCACGTTTTAGTAGTGGAGAATAATAATTAAGAAAAAAATTGAAAAACGAAAATAGTGGGGCGCATGAAATACATAACAGTAATGTTATATTAGTGTGTGTATGTGTGCTCTTGAGAATATGTGCATGTATATCAGTAATTGTAATTGTATCTGAATGTGGATGTGGAATATGCTTTTGTATATGCATATGTATGTGGATGTATATGTGGCTGTGCATGTGTATGAGTAAGAAAATGTGCATATGTATGTGTATTTTGAATTTTTTTATTTTAAACTATGATTTTTTTAATTTTTATTTTATATTTTTAAAAAATTATTTTTTTTTAATTATTATTCTTCACTACAAAAAAAGTGGTTTTAAAAAATATATATTTTTGTTTAGATTATTTTTCTTTGTCAAGAGTAGTCAAAACTACTACAAGACCACTACTAAAGTAATAGAACTTTTATTTTAAATTAGGGATACAAAAATCTTTATATAAAAACAATACCTTTACGACTTTCATTAGTTTTATGCTGAAGACAACCAAAACAATCTGGAAATGAATGAGGAAAAACTGGATCCTACCACGTGATTTTTCAGCCAATAAAAATACTCCGACAACAAAAATATTTTCACCTGACACGTAATAATTTGAAATAATGGAATCGACAACAAAAGACAATCTCGAAAATAATTTTTTTTTTTAAATTTTAATATTATTTTACTTTGCATGTCTTTTTTCTCTTCATTTTCATGCATTGTCATCCAATTCTGAACTGTGTGCTAAATTTGAAGTTTGTAGCTAGTCGGGAAGTTAGTTTAAAATCGATTACAAAATTCCACCCGGACAGACATACACGAAGGCAAGTTTATATAAACGTGGTAAAAAAAGAAAAATTATTAAAATAAAATGTTTTTAAAAAATATTAAAAAAAAAACATTTAAAAATATTATCTTTATCTGCTCACACGATTATTAGCATAAATTATCGAATTATACAACAAAAGAATTCGATTTTTTTTTTAAATTTCTAGATCTTTGACTTTAATTAAATCTTTCCTTTTAAATTATGAGTTTTTCAAATATTTTATATTTAATCAAATCATGAAATTGCTTTGATTTGTTCGCTGGAGAAAAATAATTTTTCAATTCTTACTTATAATTTTATTTGATAGTGTCGAAAATATTTTTGAGTTATATGATGTAAAAACTCTATTTTAAACTGCGTAATTTTAAATGAAAACAAAATATAAAAACGGAAATTTGAATGAAATCGATCAAATAGCTCTTGAGTTCTGAAAATTTCAAAAAAGCTAAATTTTTAACCTTTTATTTTTAATGCGCATATAAATGCTGTTATAAAATTTTGATCTTAGTGAATCGCAGATAAACCTTCTTTGAAATTAATTTTGAAACGACATTTCGTGAACAAGTGCAAAATATTTGGTAAATAAATTGCTGTTTTGTACGGATTTATATTAGGAGTGATTTTTATGGAAAGCTCTAAAATATTATACCGGACAAATACAGTCCATGGCCAAATCATTAGACACACTATAAGATTCAATGCAAAATCTTAATTATCAGGTGATACTTACTATACAGCTTTATTGATTTTACGTTGTTTGCACTTGTTTACGTTCTTGTATTAATTGGTTAACATTGACCCAGGGCCGGATTAACCTATAGGCACACTAGGCACGTGCCTAGGGCCTACGAAATTCAGGGGCCTACGTAAAACTTGGGAGAAAAAAATTTGTTGACAAAAATAATTTAGCTTTAAGAACAACAAGTGTATTTTGCACAAAATTATGAAGATACAAATAAAAATGTAATATTTTTCGGTAATAAATTATTTTACTGAATCTTATGATCTAATATATTACTTTGCTATTTTTGGATTCAACGAAATCTTGTATTAAGCTGTCGAATTCAAAACTACGCAAAATGTCGTACTCAATAGACATAAGTGCGAGCGATGCCAAATGATCTTGATTCATTGTTGAAAGCAAATAATTTTTTATCAATTTTAATCTGGAGAAAGATCTTTCTCCTTCTGCATTTGCATTCATAATTCCTTCTGCATTCATAATTTCAAAAGATTTACTTTTGACAATGTTAATTTCCTTCACTTAGTTATCATAGTAGTATCATGAAAACTATGAAGCTATTTGTAGTATAAATATTTCTTGTAATTAATCTCACTATCAATTTCACTGTTTTCTTTGCTGATTTGTTGTTGTATTGATGTGAAGTGCTTGCATAGTTATCGATCGAACTAATCATAATGGTATTATCGATATCAACTGCATTATCGGCAGTATGTCGGTATTGCAGATAAAGTTCGATAAACAAATTTGTAAATTAAAATCCATATTAATAAAAATGTAAAAAAAATATGCAAGAAAATTTTAGCATATATTTTGAAAAGAAGGGAGGAGTGGGAAAAGGGCCCAAAAACGACTTTGCCTAGGGCCTACGAAAGGTATAATCCGGCTCTGCATTGACCCATTGATTAACCCATTGATTAACATTGATTGGTTAGCATAACAAAACCCATTGCGTGTATGTTTAAATATAAAAGTATTGCATACAGACTAGTGCAAAACATGCAATTATTAAAAAACTACAGTACGTCTTATAATTCGGTGTAATTATAATAATATACTAACATAATACCTGATAGAATAAATATTCGATATTCATATAATATATCGTCTAATTTATGCAATAGTCGAATTTATATAATATATCGTCTAATTTATGCAATATTCGATATTCATATAATATATCGTCTAATTTATGCAATAGTCGAATTTATATAATATATCGTCTAATTTATGCAATATTCGATATTCATATAATATATCGTCTAATTTATGCAATAGTCGAATTTATATAATATATCGTCTAATTTATGCAATAGTCGAATATATATAATATATCGTCTAATTTAACCAACTGATACATAAACGTAAGCAAGTGCAAACCGGTTTCAATCATGCGAAACAATAAAGCTGTATAGTATGATTTGATAATTAATATTTTAAATAGAAACTTATAATGCGTCTAATAATTTTTTCCAGGGACTGTATACCGTTCATCTAACCTTTTTTTCGTCGATATTAAAATCAGATATCCTTTCCTTTAATACCCTGTACAAAATATTCGTTCAGACGAATTTTTGTTCGTAAAAAAAAAATCAACTTTAAAAAATACTGTTTGTTTCTTGTTCCAATAGAAAGAAATTTCTTTAATTAAGTCATCAATTTCCCCTCTTCTTTTACGTGCGACTGAAATGTTTTTCGGTAAAATTAAAAATTAGGTAAATAGAGGTTATAATGAAACACACTACTCATTTTTAAAGAGCTCAAAATTTTTATAAAGCAGATAATCGTTCATTACCTCAAGTTGCCTTTTTTTTTTAACACAAAATTGCTTTTTTTTAAAAAATTTAGGTAGCTAAATTTTCCTCCGTTTGGGACCAAAAAAAATGTTCCGAAAGCAAAATATTAATCAAACTCATGAGATGAATGTCGGTGAGAAAGTGGATGGAATTTTAATTGTTCTCTCCCCCCCCCCCTCTTTAGGCGAACAAAAACTGTTTGTTATTACAAAATACCCTCCGTGTAGCGTTCGAGAGCTCGGAATTTAATGACTTTTTTCATTCCAGGGCAACGCTATTCATCTCCATTATCTTCTTTAAAAGATCTCTTAATTGCGTCTCTTGTTCGAAGATGTTCGAAAATCTCATGTTCTAATTTTTGACTTAATTACTCCCACCGCTCCACGAGGTGTAAAATTGCACAACTGTTTCTTGAAAAATCTCCCGCCTCCCTTCTTTTTCAACCTTTTTCTTGTCTAGGGTTTCTGTTTAATAATTTATTCTTACAAATTTGACCTTCTCTAATTTCTCGAGATGGGGAAGAGGAGCAAAGAGGAAGATAGAAAATCAAATGAATCCCTGTAAAACATAATTCTTGACTACAGTCCACTGGCCGAATTATTAGACCTACTATAAGATTCTATGTAAAGTCTTAATTATCAGGTGATATTCTATACAGCTTTATTGTTCTTACGCGGTTTACTTACGTATGTATGTATCAATAAAACCGATGATATTTCTTTTCTCACGCTGGCAACAGTTTTCATTTTTAATTGATTGGATTCGGCGCGCAAGAGCACGTAGTGAGCAACCAGATAACAATAACCAGAGTGAGCATTATCAGGTTGTTCAATTCAGATTCATGCACTAAAAACATGACAATATTTAATTTAAACTCAATTAGGAATTAATTAAAGTGAGAATGCTTTAAAAGCCGCTGTTGAATTGATATTTTTCTACTGGGAGCTACCTAAACGTCTAAAAAACGTTTAAGTGTTTGTATTGAATGCATTCAATTTTTTTTATATTTCGCGTTTATTTATGCATTGAATTTTCACGCTTCAAAATGCAGAATATTAGTGAAGCAATATTTGATAATTTATTTTGCTAATATGTTTCTTATTTAGCTAATGTTTTGATTTTTTTCACCATGTACAATCTAAATAGCTAATATACTTTTTCAAAAACCAATAAGAACATTGGTAGAATTCATCTACATAAGTACAATACTATGTCTTTCATGATAAAATACTATGTCTTTGATGATAATATATTATGTCTTTGTGCTAGAACATTGTGTTCATTGGCGAGCGAACGCAGCGAGCCATGGTTCACGGCGTGAACCACATAGGATTGCGTAGCAATTCTCGGAGGTTGGCGAGCGTTAGCTAGCAGGGGGCGGAGCCTCCTAGTATTATATAAAACGCTAATACGTAGGTATGTATCAATAAAACCGATGATATTTCTTTTCTCGCTCTGGCAACAGTTTTCATTTTTAATTGATAAGCTTCGGCGCGCAAGAGCACGTAGTGAGCATGGCTAATCCATGTTATATAAAACGCTAATACGTTTTTTGATAGGCTTCGGCGCGCAAGAGCACGTAGTGAGCATCATATGTCTAATCGGGTGAATTCTCACCGAATTATTAAAAAAATTCTCACAAAATTATCTTCATCGAAGCCGATGCTTTACATCCGGCGTTCAGTACTATTTCATATTGTTTTACAACACATTGTTTTAGCCCTCTGGTGGGAAAGACTTTAAAACAAAACTTACAAAAGTTACTTTTCTCAACAACTGAAATTTAGAATAGTGTGATTAAGAAAAATATGCGAACTGTATTTAATTTCAAATTAATATTGAAATGCACAGGTTTAGAATTTTCTACAGTGAAAAGTTTTCGGAACTTCAGTGTTCAAAAAAGTATACAAAAGCTAGACGTTAAGAACGTATCCAATGAGCGAGCAAAGCGAGCATCGGATTGCGAAGCATTCCGAAATGAACTGCGAAGGCAGTTCCGGGGGCTGGTGAGCACCAGAGCTGGTGAAGAATAAAACAAAGAAAAATTATAGACATATGAAAAAAAGGGGGGTGGGAAATAATAAGTAAAAAAAATAACAAAAAACAATAATTTATTTAAAAAAAAAAAATAAAATGAAATGTTAATTAAGAAACCGGAAAAAAAAAAGATATAATCTTTTCTTCAGTACACACTTCAGGCAATTTATGTTTCTCTTTTCTATTTTTTCTTAAATAAACATCTATCTTCTAAAACTATTTATGATCAACTTTAAAATTATCCAGTATAATATTACCTTGCGCAAATCCATTTCGGGCCCATCCTTGGTAACTAACAAATCAAAACTCAGAATACCAAATCACTTCAGCAGTGCAGTAAGAACGACACTTTAAAACCCTCTTGTTACACTCAATTTGCGCTTTTGTTTTCATCTTTTGTTTTCATATTTTGTAATCTGGCAATCTTTCTGTGAAAACATTTTTAAATCATTCTTGAAAAATATCCGTCCATGTAAGTTGTTGTGATTTTGCTACTCGCTTTATAGTCCCCCGTTTTTAATGTTTTTTTCTTTTTATTTTATTTTATTATCTGTTTTTACATGTTATTTTTACTTTTTATGATCTTTTTTATTTGTTGTTATTTTATATAAAAAAAATTTTTTTGAGTGCTCACACTATTGTATTAATATATTTTGCTTTGGCTTTATTGATACAATATCAGAAAGCACTCTGTTTTGTGGATATAATCGTGTGGGCTGAAGAAAAGATTATATCTTTTTTCCCCGGTTTTTTAATTAACATTTCATTTTTTTTAAAAGTAAATTATTGTTTTTTGTTATTTTTTTTACTTATTATTTCCCACCCCCCTTTTCTTCATATGTCTATAATTTTTCTTTGCTTTATTCTTCATTTTGAACTTATCTAATGAGTGCTGTTTACTTGCAGCTTAAGCGCAATAAATGAAACTTATTGTTTTTCTTAACTTTTTTAGTGTTTTCTTGTATTTATTTACTTATTATGCATATATATATATATATATATATATATATATATATATATATATATATATATATATATATATATATATATATATATATATATATATATATATATATATATATATATATATATATAGGGTCCGTATCGTTAAAGTTTAAAAATCTGCAACAACTATGATACTACGAAATAAATAATATAAGCTATTTTCCTCAATTGTTTTAATACAAACCGATTAATTCTTTAAACTATAGTTCTAAAAGTGATTGATGATTGATTCTATCATTTATTGTGTTGATTGTTTGTGTTAAATTGATATTTCAGATAGCAGTAATAACATTATGTAAATTTAGCGTACTGAGACGTCGCCGTTGTTCCAGCAACGATCTTATTTTCCCCTTAAAGAGTACCTAAGTAGATAGGTAGCAAAATTACTTAGTTAATACGAGAAATGGAACAATTTTTTGGTCTAGTTAATATGCACATTAGTTAGATAATCTGGAGAATAACTGATTTCTACTATTCGACAATAATAATTTCTTTTTTCTTCTTTTGTTTATCAATAAAAAAAATTTCATCTGTAAAGTCGTCCCTCAGTGGACTGATCGCAAAGACATGATTTCCAGTAGAACACCGAAGTGAAGTATCACCGACTGAGGTCAGTAAGTGGGTGGGTCACCACTTTGATCAGTCTGCGTAGGGACCGAGGGTGCTCGGTATTGGTCTTCGTTAAACTTTTCGACCTTAAAGTGTTCGTCTTCGCATGCTGGGGAGTTCTCCAGAAGATCTAAATTGCGATGGCATGTTTTCGGATCATCCTTAAGGGTGTTTCCCAGACCGTCGCCAATAGTCCATTGTGCAGCTCTAGTGTAACGTAAATAAAGTACCTATCATCTGTAAAGTCATCAATTTCTTAATCTAAGAAGAAATGAAATATTTTTTGGTCAAATTAAAAAAGAGGCAAATAAAGGTTATAATGAAACATACAAAAAAAGCCTTAAATTTTGTTTGCGTTGATAATCGTTCATTGCCTCAAGATGCCTTTTTTTTTCTTATTGTTTCCTTAGCAACATATTTTTTTTTAATAAATTTTCTTAGGTAAATCTTCATTTATCTAACGAAAAGAAGTTAGACGCTTATTTTCCAGAAGCAAAATATTAATCACACTCACGTGATAAATGTTGTGGGGGGGGGTGTAGTTTGAATTTTAATTGTCCACTCCCCCTTTACTGAAACAAAAACTGATTGTTATTACAAAACATCCACCTGGTAGCGTTCGAGATCTCGGAATTTAATGACCGTTTTATTTTTTCATTCCAACGCAACGCTATTCATCACAATTATCCGACCGGCGATCTTCATTAAAAGATCTCTTAATTGCGTCTCTTGTTCGATTATGTTCGAAAAATCTCGTGTTCTAATTTTTGACTTAATTACTCCCACTACCCACTGCTCTATGAGGTGTAAAATTGCAACTGCTTCTTGCAAAACCTCTCCCCCTTTTCCTTATTTCATTTTTTTTACTTCTCCTGTTTTCTGGTCTCCAGTTTCCGTTTAATAATTTATTCTCATAAATTTACCTTTCTTTAATTACTCTGGTCTTTTAAGAGTGAACAAGCAAGAGGGGAAGCTGCATTATAGAAAATAAACTGTCAACATGATTTATGGTTAAATATCAAAAATGCGTTTAAATAATAAAAAAAAAATTTCATAATTTTTTATACAATTTTCTCTTTTTATTTTCTTTATCTCAAATTGTTTAAGAACAATCCCACGCATGTTCACAATACCCACACACGTGACCTATGACGTCAGCTCCAGCTAATTATTTATAAGTAAAACGACGCGTTAAATTTGAGCTAAGTTTCTCCACTTAACTCAGAGTGTTAATAAACGTGAAGTTGATTAAAAGCAGTGCCGTATCCCACATCGAATTAGTTGAAATATAATTCTTTAGCATCCACGTCTTTCACTTAATTACTTATTTGTTTGTGAAGTGTTTAGTAACCGTGATCTATTTTTTTGTTTTGTGTGCCTGGCAACTTCAACGCATAATTAGTTTATTTATGTTCTACCTACGTGACTTCGTGCCTGTCTTTGTGTTAAGTAAGAAATATACAGTGAAAGAATTGAAATCTTTATGAAAGAATTTTCGAGTAGGAATATAAAATGTGTCACTTAAGAGAATTAAGACTTGTCACTTAAGACTTAACGGGCTTGCCTCATTCTAAATAGAATGGAAAAAACAGTTGCAAATGTTAACAATTGCTACGTTTCAACAACCAATTAGGATCGGTATCAGTTGTTTTATCTACTGTTCATTTCGTGTTTCAAACTCCGCTAGAGTAGTGGGCGTGTAGAGGCACGTGGATGCCCGGCGTAAACTCTTCGATTAACTGCCCTTTAAAAATGCCTTGTATAATAATGTAAACTTAGTTTTCAAAAACTTTATTTGTATTGGACAAAAAACATTGGAACGATATATATTCATAAAATTTTTTATTACATTTTGTATTAATTTTTATAAAATAAAAATAAAGCTAAAATGATAGCAAACAGAAAAAGAAAATTCATTAAATTTAAAAGCTATGTTAAACCATTTTCTCCCTTCTAGCTCATATCGGTGCATTGAAAAAATTTGATTAGAGATTAATCAAAATTAAATTAAATTTTAATAAAAATTTATTAAAAGATGGAAATATAATTGTACTATCACTTTCTCCATAATGGCTTGTTTTCAATTAAAAAAGTCCGACCTTAATGGGTAGATTTGCAAAATCCAATTGTCGAAATAAATTAGAAAGGAACAATTAAATTTTAGTGTAGAGTTTTAAATTTTATTATAGTATATTCTCCCCATATAGTTAACCAGCATTACTTTAATATATCCATTACGATTATTAAGAATCAAAATATGTTTTTCAAAATCAACCTTTGCCTTTTTTCTTTTACTTTTGCCTTCGTAGAGTTTTCTATTTTATTCTAGTATATCCACGCCATTTATTTAATCAGCATTACTTTAATATATACGTTACAGAGCCGCGATGGCTCAGGGGATAGAGCGTTCGCCTTCCAATGAGGTGAACCAGGTTCGAATCCCGGCAATAGCTGGTCGATACGAATTCCGCATCCGGCATGTACCGACCACAGTGCTGACGTGAGATATCCTCAATGGTAGACGGATCATGGGTTAGAGTCCCCTAACCATCAGGGTGACCGTGGGAGGTTCTGGTGGTCTTCCTCTCCGTGTAACGCAATTGCTGGGTAATTTCATCAAAAAGTCCTCCACGAAGGCAAATTTCTGCCAATACTTGATCCAGGAGTTTCCTTGTCTTCTGGATTGGGTTCAAAAATAGAAGGCTACGGTAGTCGTAAACCCAAAATATTGGGTCGGCTGCTCAACTACGGTAATAAAATAAAATTGTTTTAAAAAATACCCTTACTTATGGAATATATTTATGGAATTATTTATGTAAAATGCAAATGGAAAAACATAATAAAACGTGTATATTTTCCTACATTTTAAATGAATTTAAAAGGACCGGGATAGTTGGTAGAGCATTGGACTCTCGTTCAAGAGAGCGACATGAGACTGGTGCACGTTAAATCTGTTGGGGTTACAAAGTCTTCCAATTTTCCATAACAAACCAATACCTCTGGGATTCCATTGTCTTCAGGATTGGGCTCAAAATTACAAGGCTATGTAGTTGAAAATTGGTAGTCGTAAACCTGAATTTGGTTGGCTGTTCAACGACGGTTATAAAATAAAATAAAATGAATTTAAAAAGTTTAACTTTATTTTCGAAAATGGCTGATGTACATTACTAGGAATAAGAAT
Organism: Parasteatoda tepidariorum; assembly: GCF_982258835.1. Lineage (NCBI taxonomy): Eukaryota > Metazoa > Arthropoda > Arachnida > Araneae > Theridiidae > Parasteatoda > Parasteatoda tepidariorum. Next base: position 13,108,965 of record NC_141763.1, read on the forward strand.
CAAAATATGTTTTTCGAGATCAACCTTCACCTTTTTTTTTAATTTTAAGTTTTGCCTTTATAGAGTTTCAAATTTTATTATAGTACATCCTCCCCATTTATTTTATCCCAATTTCATCAATGTATGAACATTTCAATCAGTAAGAATCAAAATATGTTTTTCAAGATCAACCTTTGTTATTTTTCTTCATTAAATTCTAATTTTGAAATAAAATTTTATCGTTTCATTAGTTGAAGGAATTCCTAAAGAATTTCATCATTTCTCTATATAACATAAAAAGATAATGCTCGAAGACCAAATAATTTTGCTGTCGGTGCATTCTTATTAAGAAGAAAAATCATATGGTTGGGATCCTTAATTAACAAAGAAGATTCAGGAATTTTCTGGCAGCCCTCTGTATAAAATCAATAAAAAAGTTAAAACTGTATTTATCCGTGTAACTTATTTATTTATTAAGGTGGAATTTTGTCCTTTTCGATTTTGATTACAGAGGTATTTAATATACATCTGTTGCAGTTCCTCTCTATTTTTTTATAAATTTTACTTATTTTTTAATTTTTTTTTAACTCTTTGCATAAAAATGTAGACAAATTTTTTTTTAATTGATATCTTATAATCATCGTTGAACAGCCAACCCAATTTAGGGTTTACGGCTATTAATGTTCAACTCCGTAGCCTTGTCATTTTGAACCCAATCCAGAAGACAAGGTAACTCCTGGATCATGTATTGGGAGGATCACTTTTTGATGGAACTAACCCGCATTTGCGTTACATGGAGAAAAAGAACCTCAACGGTCAGCCTAACGGCAAGAGGACTCTAACCCATGATCCGTCTACCACTGAGGATATTTTACGTCAGCGCTGTGGTCGGAGTGAGCCGGGTGCGGAATTCAAATCAACCAGCTATCGCTGGGATCGAGCCCGGGTTACCACATTGGGAGGCGAACGCTCTATCCCCTGAGCCACCACGTCTCTAAATGTAGACAAATGTAGAAAATTTAGACACTGGTCAGAGGGACCGGTAATTAAAACATATTACTCCGTACGCATTATATGTCTCTATTAGATCGTTTTTTGAAAAAAAGTGAAAAAGTTTAATTTAAATGGACATTTCAGATGCAGATTATGTATAATGTCACAATAACGAAGAAACGGGCTATTTCGTGATCAAAACACAAACCGACATAAACAGCAAACTATTCCTTTAAAACGATTGCTGGCACGAGGATAATAATTTTTTAATTGTTCCAATCAAACTTTAAATGTCTTGGACCTTCGGACCACTGCTTACTTCGTGCTCCGTATGTCTCTATGAGACAAGGGAATATATATGAGATGCTGGAAAAGCAGGCAAAGACAGTATAAAAGCACAGCAGTCTTTATTTTATTTTATAACCGACCCATTGCTTGCTTTATGACTACTACTATTCAACTCCGTAGCCTTGTCATTTTGAACCCAATACAGAAGACAAGGGAACTCCTGGATCAAGTATTGGGTGTAATTTGCCTTCGTGGAAAACTTTTTGATGGAATTAACCCGCATTTGCGTTACATGGAGAGGAAGACTACGAGAACTTCCCACGGTTAGCCTGAAGGAAAAGAGACTTGAACCTATGATCCGCATACCACTGAGGATATTATTACGCCAGCACTGGGGTCGGTGCAGGTCGGATGCGGATTCGTATCGACCAGCCACCGCTAGGATTCTCATTAAAGTGAAAAGAGCGAGCATCCAAATTTTTAGAAATATTTTCAAAATAAATGCGATTTTTTTCTTGATACCATTTGCACCACTAGCAAATAAACCTGAATTTAGTTGGGGTTTTATGTAATTTCGGATTAGTTAAAAGAAAAGGAAAATTGTTCCTAGTGTTGGTTTCAATTTAAAGGTTTTTTATAGACATCATTAATTTTAATAATAATAATATCGCTGTGGGTGTTTTTGTAAGTAATACTGCTTTTCAGTTCATTAGAATCCACATACTTTTCATACACTTTTCAAATAATCTCTTTCTCGATAAATGTTTAGCTATAGTATTTTAGAACGAAAGCACTGAACATTTAGAATAGAAAGTGTAATACAAATTTTAAACACACGTCTGTGGGTAAAATTACAATGGAGCAAAATCCTTAGATTTAAATACAGTCGGACTTCTATTTAACGAGCTTCCATTTTGCGAATTTCTCTGTTTTGAGATTTTTTTTCGAGGAATCAAGAACATTTTGGAAATTTCTTCATAAAATAACTACCAAATGGCGTAGTGAATTTTTTATTTAACGAACCTTCCTTTTGAATCCACTTTTGTGGCGTAAATACTACTGTAAAAATTAAATACCAATTCCCTAGACATGTTAACTTGATTCCATCTGGAGAAGGGGTTTCCAACTCACATGAGGCCGGGGGCCGCATTTAAGACACCAGTCAAATGGCGGGCCGCAACTTTATCAAAATTTTATATAGGACTCTTTAATGTTTGAAGGAACATTAAATATTACTGTCAGATTTTTATCAAGTTGTGCAAAACAAACGTATTGAATTACAAATTAAAACAAGAAGTAGAATTTTAATCAACACACACGATTAATTTTGTATTTTAATAAATATTTTCTTGGCTGCAAAACCGGAGAAAAAAATTTTTTTGCACCGTTGGTATGTTAAATTTCACACAAAAGAAATTAGGTTTTTTTTAAACGAAAGAAAATTAGTTTAAACCCTTATAGATTTTTGGCGAAAATTGTCCGCAAAAAAATGACAACTAATATATTTTAGTTCGCGGGCCACAAAAAAGACATCGTGCGCCGGATGTGGAATAGGGGCCGCCAGTTAGTAACCACTGCTCTAGAGGTACCTTTTGACAGATGAAGATTGGCATCGTCGATAAATAATTACCCCCAATGGTGACCTGCGCATGTGGTATGAACTCGTTAACACCGATGGATGGTTTACATTAAGCAGTTGATCTGCTAAAAATATAGTCCTCAAGAAGAAAAAAAATCCGGTCAATAAACAAAATTGAAGACAAAAAAAAAAAAAAAAAATGTGCGAAATGTTACAGATAAACAAAAATGAAAATATATAATGAGCAATAATGATTTTTAAAAAAAATAAACAGCATAGATCAACTAGTGGTATTAGTTCATCAAATTCTATCACAGATAAAATTCTGGAAGGGGAATAATTTGGCGTAACAACCACTATAAATATTAATTACCAACTCCCTAATATATTAGCCATGTTAACTTGATTCTATCAAGAGGTACCTTTTGATTGATGAAGGTTGACGCAGACGATAATTAATTCCCCCTATTTCCCAAAATATTTCAAACTTGTTAACGCCTTTTATGGGAGAAATTGATTTTCGAAGCCACTTACAGAAAGCAGAAAAATCCATTTCCCTTTTTGTTTGCATTTCAAAAGAAAAACTCGGACAAAATGAACGGATCAGTAGCAATTAAACTTAAGAACGCGTGTGGTAATGTATGTTTAAAATTGCTTTTATAATAAATGCAGCTATTATTTTATCGATGAATTTAGCTTTTTTTTTTTTTACTTGAAAATGTATGTAGCATGATAATATAACACTAAATAATGTTTTGCTCTATTCTTACTTTTCATGTAGATTTCTTTCATGGTTAAGATTTATAAAATAAATAGAAGATACTAGTTAAAGGTATATCAATTGCCATTTTAATTATGTCTAGGGCTTAAGAATTTAAAACCTGTTTAGAGTTGTTTAAGAATTTTAAAAGGTGATTTTCTATTTAACGAATTTTCCATATAACGAACTTATTATCGGGATTTAGCAACTTCGTTAAATCAAGGTCCGACTGCATTTTGTCTCTCTAAAATCAGGAACTAATACTGTGGTACCAAATTTATCATCAATACAATAAAAAAATATTTAATTGCATAATTTTTGTATTGTGATGCAACAAACTAATAGAAGGCAAAATACAAAAATGTTTGAAGCAATCGTGATAGACGTTGAGCCTTCTACTTCATGATAAAATCTATAATAAGTGAAAATACTCATCATTTATACAACAATGATTGATCATTTATGCGAAAATGGCTCATTAAAATACAAAAATGATTGAAGCAATCGTGGCAGTCGTTGAGCCTTGATAAAATCTGTAATAAGTGAAAATACTCATCATTTATCTGATTAGAAGTTCAAATGACAAACCTAATACGCCATTTCTTTAATTAATTATAATGATTATTCCCAACAAAACACACTCGTTAGAATTAATTATGTAATTCTCTCTTTCGAATTTCCTCTGTCATTTGAAAAGTTCTTTAGCAGAGTTTTTAATTTTGCTTTTCATCTTTTTTTGTAGTGTTAGATCTAAGACTCAAGTTAAAAAAAAAAAAAATTCTTCAACTTGTTCATTTCAAAGTTTTTTTTTCCTTCATATAAAACTGAAATTTTAATTAACGTTAATTAAAAACAAGTCATGATGTGAGCCGTTAATTAGCCATCATTAGTAAAATAATCTTTTGGAATGAAAGAGGGAGAGAAAAGACTTAATCTTTCCCTTTTAAGTCATTAAAATGAAAAATAATGACAAATGCAAAGATATAACCTTGAATGAAGTTTAATTAAAATTCTAAAACCAACCACAGTTCACGTTCTCTTCTAATAACTTAATAATCTAACTCACTTGTAGTAGAACGACGTTGTTAGTGGAAAGGGGGTACACCGAAACATTTGAAATTAATTTCTTCAAGGCTGTTTAGCTCAGTAAAGTACATGACGAACCAGGACCCTATGTGATAGAAATGTTTCGGGCCCCTATAACATTTCATAGTGTTTAAAATCGAACTAAAAAAACATCACAGACATAAATTAAAGCATTTTCAACGTTTGCAATAATTTTAACAAACTTAAACACATTTTTTTCGCTCCAAAAACTCAATGCAAATACAGTAGTCAAATTATTAGACGCACTATAAGATTCTATGTAAAATCTTAACTATCAGGTGATAGGGGAGAGTGGGGTCAATTGTAACAGGGTACGATTGTAACAGAGCAAACATTTCGAGTGTCGGGTTCTAGATTTGGTTCCTAGGTGGCGCACAAGGTGTATTTAATAAATCTACATGTGCACCCCTGATGGCAATCATTTTTATGTACTTTTGAAAGAGTTAGATCACAAAAGATATTTTCACGCCACGCAAGTACTTTTTTTGGTATTAGAATATTATATTGTAACAAAGTAATTTTGTTTAAACAAATAAAAATTAGTAACCGAATATGTAAGTGGACACCTTAATTAACATTTCAATAAAAAAAAGATTAGTTTTGTTAATTAACTAGCATTGTTTTTAACAAATGAAGCTGAAATGGCGTCTTGGGGACAATTGTAACAATAAGTAAAGGGGCGATTGTAACAGCTGAAAATAAATAATCTTATGTTTACAAACCATTACTTAAGTCTTTAAGAACCACCAATAGTTTCCTATATCATTTATATTATGTTGCATGTGCATTATTTTATTTATCACCTTTCACAGCATAAATTAAAATTTTTAACCCTTTAAAGTTAAAAGTTTAACCCTTTAGGTCTCTGCTCATTATTATTTTTACTCCTAAAATATCACTACTATTTTGATCAATAAAGAAATATATCACAACTATGATAATATGTATAATTAACTATGTTTCAGTTGAATTTATGAACTGTTACAATTGACCCCGTAAGTGGGGACAATTGTAACAAGGGCTCGACTGTCAAAAATTGTTAATAACTAATATAATAACATTTAAAATCAGGTATTTATTTTTTTTTCTAGTAGAGGATAGTCTACTTTACTCGTCTGTCAATTAATACTAATAATATATTGGATTTTTTGTTAGTTAAAAATAGTTAAGTAAAAAATGTTACAATTGACCCCACTCTCCCCTACTCTATGTACGCGGTTTGCACTTGTTTGCGTTAGTGTATCAATGGGTTAAATTAGGATGATATATAATATAAATTTGACAATTGTATAAATTAGACGATATATTATATAAATATAGAATATTTATTATATCAGGCATTATATTAGTATATTATAATAATTAGATCAAATGATGAGACGCGCTGTAGTTTTTTAATAATGACATGATTTGTACGAGTATATATGAAATATTTTTATATTTAACACTAGATTGCCTAAGGAAGTCATTTTGACTGCTTTTAATTTCAATTAGAAAAACAGTGATGTATATAATGACGCAATTTCTTAGAATTTTGTGACTTTTCGTACAACGTATCATTTTTTATTGTTAATATTTACTAATAACTTGTTATATAACTGTAAATAATATGAAAAATTTTAAAAATTAATTTTAAACAAATGTATTTACGCATTCACAATCCGGTCAGTTTGACTGCTTTTAGACAATATAGGTTTATACTAATTTTCCGTCTTTCTAGTGTTAAACATACGTGTAATGGGTTTTTATTCAGGAGATTTTTTATATACTTCGTATTTGTATTTATTTTTAACGTATTGCATTACAATGTTAAGGCCTGTTTAGACGATCCAATTTCTTGGACAGAGATTGATTGATATTGATGGAAACTTGTTTTGCTTTGAGCTTGGATCGTGAAAACAAACATCCAAGAACTTGGTCCAACTTCTTGGACGATAGTAGAGCTTGTTCTACTTTCCATCCAAGTTTTTTCTCCCTTAACCAATCAGCGTCTTAGGTTTTGTGACGTCAACAATCAGGCAGCAAATTATGTCATCTTCTTGTCTGTTTTCATATATTTTAGTCCAAATGAATTGATCTGTTTCAGTTTATTTGTGTTATGATGATTTTATTTGAATTTATTTAGTAATTTTAAACTTCTGTAAGTATTATTTTATAATGTTGAATATGAACAATGCGCATGCGCAAGTGTTTCTTTCAACGAATCAGCGACATTCAAGAACTTGGACCGTGTAAACAGGTCTTTAACCAATATATACGGAAGCGTAAACAAATGCAAACCGGTTTCATCCGATTAAAAACACTACAGCTGTATAGTATCACCTGATTTAAAAAAAAAAAAAAAGAAGAGAGAGAGAGATACTAACCAGTTACAGTCCTCAAATAATAGAGTAATTTTCAAAACCAAGAAGCTAATTGGAATAAATTAAATTTAAAAAAAATAAGGGTGTAACAAATTCAAAAGATATCAATCATTTCCTCAAACTGTTAAAGTCAGTTCCTAAAATATCATTCAATGCACATGAAACATAACGAGTTTAAAAGTTGCTGTCCCATAGAGCTCTGTAAACTCTTTAAACTATTACTAGTTTCAATTATTACTAAGTACTATTATAAATCTAGTACTATTATAAATTACTAGTACTATTATTCACGCTAATTATAAATAAACGGAGTTGATGGTCAAGCATATTTAGAGAAATTAGTTGAGTACCTAAAAACTCCCTTTTAACGTAGAAAAACAGATTTCGGTAGACTTTTTAAGTTTCCCTGGTGATAAACTATTCCAACTATTGGTGTTTACGTGATAATCAATCACTATTTATAGAAGAAAAAAAATGCACACTTTCTTACACGGGAATGTATTTATTTAAAAAAAAAAATTATAATGTTATGTGGTGAGCAATCAGGGATCGTTTTTGATTACATCACCTATGGGCAATTTAAATGTTTAATAATTAAATAAATACGCATTTGGGAGAAAAAAGAATCAGATTTTAGGATTCAGGAGAGAATTTCCAATAAGTTAGAATTGAAATTTTTAGAAAGATTAAGAGATGCTGTAATTGCCCGTTCTTAATTGATACTCAATATTTATATTATTTCACCAATGATTATTTTTGTTTAAAGAACATAAAAAGTATTTATTGTTTATACAATTACAAACGCAGAATGAAATTTCTTGAAATAACTCTGAAACAAACTAAGTTGAAACGTTTACTTAAAACAAAACGAACATAATGAACGCAATAAATTCGGTTTTTGGTATCGAGTGCCTCTCCATTCATTTCCCTTGGCGCACCACTCTTCAATTTGTGCACTGAATCGTTCTCCTTTGTGGCTTCATAAAATGGCGTCTATCTCCATAACGTACGATAAACTCAAATAGGCGGTAATAAAATTTACTTTGTAGCAATCTGCTTCTTTAGTTATCTAGGAGAAGATTTAATTAAAATTATAATCTTACACTCAAGTCTCATTTCTTAATTGGAACTTCTTGAAAGAGTTGCTTACAGTTCGCGTTCATATTTTTTCTTCCTTTCTGAAAATCAGTATTCTCTCTCTATCTGTATATATATATATATATATATATATATATATATATATATATATATATATATATATATATATGTAACATAAAAAGCTTCAATTAATCTTTTTATGTTAGTTTCTTCGTTATAAAACAACTCCTAATTTATTACTACTTAATTCGTCAAATCGAAGCACTTTATGATACTTTTAAGAAACCACATCCTGTTTCTAAATCTATTTTTAGCCAACTATACATAAATTTAAATAAATATATTTTTTCCTTTTAAGCTTTGTGAGAATCGCGTGATCTATTTAATTAACCAATAGTAATTTCTGAGATTTCCCTCTTTTCCCTAAATAGAGACATTTTAGGATTTTTTGCAAGATTTTCCCTACCAGAAAGACTGTTTGCTGATGGAGTAAACATCACTTCTTCGCTCCCACTCAACTAAGAATGATCAAATAAAAGTTACTCTGATTAATTAAAATCCTGTGTCTGTTTTCCTGCTCGGTCCGAATGCATCATTTTACAAGCCGAGCAGGATTATAAGAACTGATGAAACGGGCGCAGGATAATATTAAATGCTTCTTCAAAACAAAAATAAAAAAATAACTAAAAGAACACACTTCTACTATGTTAGAAGATTTGAGCCTATTAACGAACGGATCGAAGACTTCACAGAGAATGCTTAGCAGTTCATTGCCAATGCTGCGAAATTAATTGGATTTGGATGAACCTTGAAAGCATAGTCTGCAAATTTATCAATTTCGGCGTTAGTCAGTGACTCATCTTAACGAAGAAGATGCTTTATTCCCCTTTTCAACTAACTGCCGTGTTTATTCTTGGAATGGTGCGACTATGGAGAAAACATTAAGGAAAAAAAAAAGATGTTTCGTTTGCTTCACCTTTTCGAGAATTCCATGCCTCTAAAGACCTGTTCCATATTTTTGAGTTCCTGCCTATTTAAAAGTGACAGCGATTCTACATTTCCAGAAGTTCATCTTGGTGGCTACGATTCTGTTCGCGTGTGCAGTTTAGTGATAGTGCAGTGATTCGCGCAGTGATTCCCAGCGTTTAGTGATCATCCACATTAATAAATTCTTCAATGGTATTCATATAATGAAAATTTACTTCGATCCGTGCTTTTGTTTTGATAATAATTTACAAATATTTTTTGATTATCAAAATATTTGGTATTTGAACAGCAAAAATAATAATAGATTTTGGTTATATTCTGAATATTTTTTTTCTCATTCTTGATATTTCATTATGATGATTATTAATTTTTGTGATTATGAATTTTTCATGATTATTAATTTTTATTCATTGTTTATATTTTTGCCTTTTCAAAAACTTATTGTTATTAAAATTTACTAATTCTTTGAGGAATTTTATTTTATTAAATTGATTTAATATGATTAGCATAAAAATGTTATAGGATATTTAGTTTCGTTTTAATTATATTATACTATGTTATGAAATTGGATCAATTGAATATTTTTGTAAAATTTAAATTCTGTGTTAGTATTTATCGTAAGGTAACGATAAATAAGCAACTATGACATTTAATTTACTTCTAAATGCTATATTTAATTGTTAAAATTTATTTTGGTTATTTGAATGCCCTTACGGAGTGGCAAAAATTACAAATTTAAAATGGATGAAAATGCCAAAAGCAATACAGATAATTCTGAAAAAGAATTGAGTGATAATTTACAAAAATTAAGTATGGATCAAAGTGTACAGGATAAACCAGACATACTAGTCTTTGAGCCTGACATTGGTGTTCAATTCACATCCTGGCTCAAACATTTCGAAAAACAAACTCTAGATGCTAAATGTAATGACGAATGGAAAGTTAGAATTTTTCAAAAATTCATTAAGGGTTCAGCTTTGAAATTGTATATTAATAACTGTCTTAATTGTAATTCATATCAAGAAATAGTTGAAATTTTTAGAGAGCATTATTTTTCACCTCCCTTTGGCTTTAACGATTTTCAAAATTTAAAATTTTCTGGCCAAGCTAAAGACCTAAATTCATATTTTACCGAAAAGGTAGAGTTAGGTCGAAAAATAAATTTAAGTAATGAACATATAATTGAGGGTCTATCTATAGGTTTGCCTCCCCAAATTAAAACACTTATGGTTTTAAAGGAACCCGAAACCCCGATTGAATGGCTCACTATTGTTTCGAAAATAATTCATGATGTACCTACGGTCTTGCCCCAAACTGAAACTAAAAAATTACCAGAATCTAAATTTAATGGGTATAGACCACAATATCAAGGCTGGATACCAAGGCGGCCATTCTTTAACAACTCAAGTAATCCAAATTATAATCCTCGACAAAATCTAAATTTTTCCCGGCCTAGTCAAAGTTATAACCAACAATCCCAATTTAGACCTAGAATTCAAAATGAAAAGTTTCAAAGAAATAAACAACAAACTAGTCATTTCGCCCAGGCTTCCCAGGAGTTGCCTCCTAAGCCATGTAAATACTGTGATAAGCTTGGTATAACCAATGCTTATCATTGGGGCCAAAATTGTGTAAACAAACCTAATTCTTTTATGGCTGAGAATCAAACTCAGCATAAACAAGAAAGTGACCAACCACGAAATTGACAATTAATAGTATCCGGATACATACAAAATACTTATGACAACTATAAAAGTGACAAATACCCGATTTTGACAAATAAAACTATCCTGTTAAACATTGATACAGGTAGTACCTTAAATATCATCCCAACTAAACTTTTTGAAAAACTTAATGTCCAAAAAGAAAGAAAGAACTTTTTTAATGTAAAACAAACAAAAGGTATTTTGCAACTTGACCAAACTTGTACTTTAAATTTAAAAATTGGAAAAATAGCTAGGTCAGTGGAATTTTATATTTTAAATACTGATCTACCTTATGCCATATTGGGTTTAAAGGAATGTAATGGGTTTAAATTTGTGATAGATTGTGTTGAACGAGTTGTAATGCAAAATCAGAGAAAACTGATCACTTTTTCGGATTATAAAAGCAACTTGTCTTTACACATTTCTCCTGAAATCCAGGTTAATGATTGCAACAAAAATACCTATAGAGAAAATAAAGTTAAGAATAAAAATAAGGAAAGTAAAAATAAAAGAAAAAATGTTAAATCAAATAAAAATAAACAAAAGGAAGAATTTGTTATGGAAAATAAAATTTTGGACGTGAGAATAAACAAAGATAAAAATGTAAACAAAGTGAATTTAAGGAAAAATAAGAAAAATGGGATAAAAAATAAAGATTTAAATAGCAAAACTGAAAATAATCTTGAATTTTCAAATGTTCTTGAGACTAAATGTGATAATGGTGCGCAACATTGTCAAAATCATGTTGACGGGATTATGCAAATTCAAGATGATGAAAAAAATTCCCAACTTCAGGAAATTTTAGAAGATTTTTCAGATATTTTTGCTAAAGATAAATATGATGTAGGTACAATAAGAATTGAACCTCAAAGGGTAAGATTAACATCAGACTTACCAGTATCCTTACGAGCATACAAAACTTCCCCAAAACAACAAGAGGAAATAGATAAACAAATTGAAGAATTGTTAAAGGCAAAATCAAACAATTGTTAACTACAGCCCATAGACCTGAAACTAATGGAAAAGTTGAACGTTTAGGACAAACCACGACTGCATCATTTTACATATATATATATATATATATATATATATATATATATATATATATATATATATATATATATATATATATATATATATATATATATATATATATATATATATATATATATATATATATATATATATATATATACAGTAGAGCGCCGATTATCCGAACTATGTCCGAAGTCGTTTCCCCCCCCCTTTTTTTCAAGTTTAGAACTTTTTAACTTATCGACAATTCTTCTAAATTCAGAATAAATAATATCCACTACATTTAATGATCATATTTAATTTACAACCTTTTTAGCAGTTTTCTTATAGTAGCCATACATACAGTTAAACCTACATACCCTTTTAGCCCTCTTCAACTTAAAGTTATTTTCCAAGAATGCGAGCTTCATTTTGACAGTCTAGAACGTCAAAATGATGCTGATCCAGTTCAGTTGATTTAGTTAAAAAGAATAAAGGCTGCTCAAAAAAGAGCATCTTCTTTAAAACAAAAGTCTTTACTGGATTTCTTTTGCAATGGAAAATAGACAAAGAAGGTTTAAATCGGTAATTGACAAAAAAATTCAAAATGAAAAAAAAGGAAGTAAATAAATAAAAACGATTGAAAAATTGCTGAAAAATTTTTTTAAACACACCAGAGCTATTTTAAATAGTAGGGGAGAGTGGGGTCAATTGTAACAGGGTACGATTGTAACAGAGCAAAAATTTCGAGTGTCGGGTTCTAGATTTGGTTCCTAGGTGCCGCACAAGGTGTATTTAATAAATCTACATGTACACCCCTGCTGGCAACCATTTTTATGTACTTTTGAAAGAGTTACATCACAAAAGATATTTTCACGCTACGTAAGTACTTTTTCTGGTATTAGAATATTATATTGTAGCAAAGTAATTTTGTTTAAGCAAATAAAAATTATTAACCGAATATGTAAGTGGGCGCCTTAATTAACATTTCAAGAGAAAAAAGATTAGTTTTGTTAATTAACTAGCATAGTTTTTAACAAATGAAGCTGAAATGGCGTCTTGGGGACGATTGTAACAATAAGTAAAGGGACGATTGTAACAGCTGAAAATAAAATTCATAATTTCAATTGCAATTGTTTAACCCCTTAGGTCCCATTTCTTATGTTTACAAACCATTACTTAACTCTTTAAGAGCCATCAATAGTTTCCTATATCATCTATATTATGTTGCACGTGCATTATTTTATTTGTCACCTTTCACAGCATAAATTAAAATTTTTAACCCCTTAAAGTTAAAAGTTTAACCCTTTAGGTCTCTGCTCATTATTATTTTTATTCCTAAAATATCAGTACTATTTTGATCAATAAAAAAATGTACCACAACTACGATAATATGCATAATTAACTATGTTTTAGTTGAATTTATGAACTGTTACAATTGACCCCGTAAGTGGGGACAATTGTAACAAGTGCACGACTGTCAAAAATTGTTAATAACTAAAATAATAACATTTAAAATAAGGTATATATTTTTTTTTCTAGTAGAGGATAGTCTACTTTACTCGTCTTTCAATTAATACTAATAATATATTGGAATTTTTGTTAGTTAAAAATAGTTAAGTAAAAAATGTTACAATTGACCCCACTCTCCCCTACTGCCAGTTCTAAGCCTGGAAAAAGTGAGAAAAGGGAAGTTAGTGCATAAATAATAATCATTTAAACTAGATTTTAAGCAACTTTCCAATTATCCGAACTTTTCATTATCCGAACCACGTTCGGTCCCGAGCAGTTCGGATAATCGGCGCTCTATTGTATGTATATATATATATATATATATATATATATATATATATATATATATATATATATATATATATATATATATATATATATATATATATATATATATATATATGTGTGTGTGTGTGTATTACGGTGAAACACCGAAATCTGGAGAATATCGACATTCACCGGTGAATTTCAACATTCACGTAGTCGCTTGGTGTATGTCCGAAATATTTGCTAAATACCCTTAGCTCTGACTCTCACCGTTGAATGTCAACAATCACAAAGTCGCTTTGGTAAATGTCCGAAATATTTGTTATATCCAATTTTATATTAATTTATTCATTAATATTATATGTATATATATTCCCAGATAGCAAAATAGGGTTCATTTTAACTCAGCAAAAGCCTTTTAATGTAAACCTAAAAAGGTTTGTTATGCGGTTTACGTGAAAAACTTCTAACATTAAAACGAGATCTGTGACAATGTGCTGTATTCTACGCATATTACACTAATCCAAAACCTTGAAAAACAACCTTCTATATAAAAACCTTAAATAGAGGTTGTCTTAGGTTTTTCAAACATGAAAAAAAATCCTTGAATAAAGCTAGTCTCAAGGAGAAAATAATTTCAAATCTAGGTAATTGTAAGGCTTCGTTTCGCAAAGTCTTGTATGCTCAGCTAAAAATCCACCTTGTATTGAAATTTTAATAGACAATGCAATTTAATCCTACGACTAGTGTGACGTCAGCTAAAACGTCATTGCGAACCTAAATGACCGTTTTACCTAAGTGACTTTTTGAAAAAGCTTTGAAAAATGATTTTTAATCCTTTTAGGATAAAAGGTTTGAAACTGCAATATTTTTGCTATATTGAAAAAAGGTTTTTAGTGCAAACATTTTAGTGACAATAAAAGGAAAATTCCCACACAAGGTTGCCGTAAGGTTACATGCTTTCTGGGGTTATGATTGATAAACAATCTTGATCGTCTCCAACAAGAAATGTGTACAGTCGGCAAAAAAAAAAAGATATCACCCTGAATAATTTTCGTTCTAATGATCGGATTTTCACGAACTAAGTGTTAATCTTAATGGTTCCTGGGGGTGACCTCAAATATGCTAATTAATTAGTGCTAACTATTAATTAAGTTACGAAATCAGACACAAAAACGTACTTTCTCTGAATAAACATATATTTTTTCTTACATATTTGGATTCTTAACCTTCAAAATATAGGGGGTAGCCGCAATCTGGGAAATATGGTCCCCATAGTTTGGTCAGGAGAGCGATTCAAAGTTCGTACCCCTTAATGTTAATTTCACTTTTTACGTTTTTAGTCATATTTTAAAAACTAATAAAGCAATTCGAAGAAAATTTCACCCAGTCATAAAACTCATTTACCCAAAGATAATTTCACGAAAAAAATAAGTTTTAATAATTGTTAATTATTTTTTATTATTTAATTAAATTAAGGATGAAAAATTTTTGAATTATAAGGTATGAATTTTTTTATACCATATTAATCTACATATTTTTCAATTGAAAAATCTAAAGTTTCAACTGTTTTTATTTATTAGAAGCTGAGAAAAATTAAAATTAATTATTTTTAAAAAAATAATTTGGCGACAATGAAGAAATGATTAAATGGAGCGATTAATATTAAAATGTGATAAACTTGCGAGGAACTTGACTTCGCGCGCTTAGCATAAAATTTCATTCATATTTTTTTCGCTAATAATCGTTTGCTTATCTTTTCATTTTTATTTTTTTAAGCTATAAAATACGATGTTTCTTTAGTCGTCTAAAATTCTATTTGCAATTTAGTAAAGAAATTTGAATAAAACATTTTATTGAATAAAATACATTTTATTCAGAGAATGTGGAGTTTTATAAAAGCATGCTTCTGATAGAATATGATTATACAACAGATTGTGCTTCTTTAATGTGATTTTTTTTTTTTTTTTATTTTCTCAATAACTGATAAAATTTCAATAATATACATACGAATGAATAAATTTGGAATAAAATATTCATCAATTTCTTGAATATATATTTTATAAATATTAATAAAAATACGTAGTCAATATTTTTAAGCATCTCACACAACATCGCAAATTTCTCAAAATCTTATAGGGTAAACTAACCAGTGAAGGAATACTTAAGCTTAGCTTGTCTTTAAAAAAAAATCATAAAAATTTCAAAATTTGTAATTTTAGCTAAATGACGTATTTGTTATTAAATGCATGTCGACATATTTGTTATTAAATGCAAATTATGTAAAAAAAATTTAGATAACTTACATAATATTGTTTTAAGGTTTTGGTGGTTTAAATAATAAGTAGTAAGATAACCAAGTGAAGGAACAGTTCTTAAATTGAATAAACACTAAATTTTCCAGTGAATGAACACTTAATTTTGAGAATGTTTGATGCTCGTTAGGAATCCTTAGGCCACACAGATATCTGTCGCCCTGTAGATGCCTGAATTGACTGATGTTAACACAGGCGGGCATTAGGAAAAAAAAAATCTTTTAATTTTTCGTGCCCCCATCATTTCAGTATCTTAAGGGCCTTACGAGCTCTGTTTAAAAAGAGAGTATCATATCAGATATATATATATATATATATATATATATATATATATATATATATATATATATATATATATATATATATATATATATAACATAAAAAGCTTCAATTAATCTTTTTATGTTAGTTTCTTTGCTATAAAACTTCATCCTAATTAATTATTCTAAACGAAATACTTTCTCACACTTTTAAAAACCACATCCTGTTCTTAAATCTATTTTTGGCTCAAGTATGCATTTAATTAAGAGCAGGACATTTTCCCCTTTGCTCTTGTGTGGGAAACGTTCGATCTATTTCATAAACCAATAGCAACTACTAAGAGTTCCCTCTTTCCCTAAATTAAGACATATTACGGATTTTACTTTGCAAGATTTTCCCTAACATATAACCAAGGAGCGCAACTTTTCATGTGCACTTTCACTCATTCTCATGACTGCTCTTGTCTAATAATTAATAAATAAATTTTGTACCCTCCTTCCCGACCTATGACCTGTTTTAATCCTTCCACTCGGCAACGACATTATATATATATATATATATATATATATATATATATATATATATATATATATATATATATATATATATATATATATATATATATATATATATATATATATATATATATATATATATATATATATATATATATATATATATATATATATATATCTGATATATAACAAAAATAATCATAGTAGCAGTATTTGGTGGTAAATGTAGCTTATCGTAATTGAAGAATATGCTGTGCGACAT
Organism: Parasteatoda tepidariorum; assembly: GCF_982258835.1. Lineage (NCBI taxonomy): Eukaryota > Metazoa > Arthropoda > Arachnida > Araneae > Theridiidae > Parasteatoda > Parasteatoda tepidariorum. The sequence goes on from NC_141763.1 coordinate 13,125,971, forward strand.
TTTATGGTGAATTTGCGAACGTAAGTTTCAGAATGTATCGAAACATGTGGATGCTATTTGCTAATCATCTTTATCCAAAGAAAACCATGTAACGTAAATATCTAGCAAAATGAAGCAATTTTTTAAACAATGAATCATACAATATGCAACATATTATTTCTATATCTTATTCTTAAACATAACATATTTCAATGTTTTTAAAATGCCACTAAACATTCAGCAATTCATTGAGTTATAGAAAAAAGAAATCGTAAATTACAGAAAACCTTGTGAATGTGCATTAGAATTACTATACAATCTACATTTTATTTTTCATGCACTTTTTTTTCCTTCAAACTTTCATGCCTAGAAGACTCGATTAAAGCTGTAAAAATCATTATCCCTAAAATTTTGTATATAGCTATTATAAGTTATGTTAATTTGATTTTAGTATGAAATCCTCGAATAAACATAGCAAAAATAGCATAATCTAAATAATATCAGATAAAAAGTCCATGTATTTAAATTCTGAAAACTTATAAATCGATTCAAATTTTCTTTTCAAAAGAGATTAAAATAATTTTTTATTTTATTTATTTATTTATTTATTTTGCTTTTTGGACATAAATGAACTTAAAAATTGTCTATTGCCTAGAAACTTCGAGGTGTTTTCTATTAACTATTAATTAAACCTCTCAGAGCAATCACAAAACATTATTTCAATTTTTTTACAGTCAGAAATTGGTTGCCTAGCAACCTAGTAAAATTAAGCGTTTCTCTTTTGAATCAGTCAAGGGTTATCTTAAAATATTTATTTGCGCAGGCGACTTTTTTTGGCGGTTTTCTGGACTATCGCCAAATATATAAACCTTTATTGCAACCCAATTTATGACCCAATTGTTTTAAAATTTTGTCTACCCCCCCTAATTCAAGTGTCTAGATTCCAAATATGTAAAAAAAAATATATGTTTATTCAGAGAAAGTACGTTTTTGTGTCTGATTTCGTAACTTAATTAATAGTTAGCACTAATTAATTAGCATATTTGAGGTCACCCCCAGGAACCATTAAGATTGACACTTAGTTCGTGAAAATCGGATCATTAGAACGAAAGTTATTCAGGGTGATATCTTTTTTTTTTTGCGGACTGTACACGATTAAGTGACCTCAATTTCAAATTTGGATTTCTACTAGACGTTGAAAATTTATTAAACAAGGATAACGTTGATAACGACCTTGAAAAAAAAGTTGTGGAAAATTTGGGTGAATTTTATAACACAGATTTCAATGCAATAGAACTTTTTATCAAAATATGTGACAGCAAAATGTTACTCCGGAGTAGAAAAGAAATTGAACCTAAAACTCCATTAGAATTTCTTACTTTTATAATCAATCTCGAATGGAGAGGATGTTTTTCCAAATCTGAGAGCGGCACTTCAAATACTCCTGACTACCTCAGTATCAATTTCTAGCTGCGAACATTCATTCAGCAAATTAAAATTAATTTTGACAGATCGCCTAAGTCACCTAGCATTTTTAAGTGTGGAAAGAGAAAAATTTTAAATGATCAATTTTGATGATATTATTGATACATTTGCTTCATCAAAAGCACGGAAAATTTAGGCATAGTAATTAGTTTTATTAATGCATTATAATCAGATGATTATTAAATATATGTATCTCCTTAGAGATAATAAATATTTACTTTTTTACTGTTTTAAAACTGCGTGTTTTAAATATATTTCTTTATAAATATGTAAAATAAATAATAGGTATCTCTCGAACTAATTCTAGATGATCATATACATTTCAAAATCTAGTCTTGTTCTCTCAACTACATTTTTTGTCTCAAATTTAAAGTCTAGCTTGAGTCTATGACTTTATTTATTTATTAATTTGCGAGTATATTTTACATATAATATTATATGGTTTTTGAATGGGGGGGGGGTGCTAAAAGGGTATTGTGCCCCGGGCGCGAGTTAAGCTCGCTACGTCACTGGTTATGAAGCAATGTCTTATAGATTCAAAATTATAGGTTAAAAGGGCAGTTTCTTTTCCCTAAGAAAAGGAAAAGTGGTTTCACAAAGTATTTCTGCATATTATATATTAATATTATAATATCATAAATATTTATAATTGGATCCAATGTTAAGGCGTAGTGCCTTTTTATAATTATAATGGTGCTTGACAGAAAGAAATATCGTGATGTCACAATGTTAAGGAGTAGTGCATATTGTCACTTTTTACTAGTAAGTAATATTAAATTAGATGTATGTCTTACTCTATTTATAAATAAAATATACTTTGGACTTGACAAATATTATATTTTCTTCAGAAAACAAATATACAGATGCAAAGAAATCACAGCAAACATTATTATATAAATGTCAAATTCTTGATTAACAATTTTCAGACATATAAAAATCACAGTAACATAATTATTCGAATGTCAAATTCTTGATAAATAATTCACAGTTGCGTTATGTTTGAATGGCATGCTCTTTAGGAAGTAAGATGTACAACTTTTTAGGTGTTACAGTCGTGATTTACTTCCAGACCATCAGTCGTGATTTACTTCCTTTTGAACAATCTGCTGAACATTCGAGAGAGGAAATGAAAGCATCCTTTCCCTTTAGCATTTTGTTCAGATTGTTCATGGTTGGTTAGCTCAATATCACTTCGATCCCAAAACTCTCTTTCATCTCTTAAGGGACAATCACGATATTTCAATCTAAAATTTTAAAATAGTGCTCACATTATTGGAAAGTTAAATACTGTTTTTTAGTTTGTTTTTGTTACAACAGCTTCTCTTTGAAATATAAGCTTCTTGTATAGAGTAAAATGTATTTAGGTTCAGATAAATTTTCTAAAGCACAGATTTCAAAAACTCGATTTTTACTCCACAATGATCAAAACCGTTATCTGATTTACGACGATGAGAAGCAATTTTGTGATGGATTTATTGGGGAGATTTTATTTTCCAGATTTTTTGATAATATGTTTTGTGCAAACTTTCCTGATTTAAAACTTTTGATTTATTTCAGTTGCTTAAAATTAGTTAAAAATATTTAGAATGGCTTTTCTGTTAGTTTTTTTTTTCAATCTGTTTAGCCAAAGTAAAATACATCAATAGTGTGAGGAGATAAAAAAACTTTTTAAAAATAATACATTATCGAACAAAAATCCCACCACCCAAAAAAAATCAAGAGAAACACAAAATAAAACAGAAATGGTAACATAAGGCGATAAGTGAGAACTGCTGCTTACTTATGAACTTCTTGCAAAAATGATTTAAATATATTCTCGTAACTAAGTTGGAAGATTACAAAATATGAAGTACCGCACTGAAATGGTCGTTAAGACACGGTTCCCAGCAGATCACTGGCTGCGGTCAATGTGCGGGTGGGTGACCACTTGGATTAGTCTGCATAGGGACCGAGGGTGTGCTGTATGGGTCCTCGTTAAACTTTTCTACCGTAAAATGTTCGACATCGCGTGCAGGTCGTCGGGCGACCGAAGCGGGGCTGCCATTCCCTCTGCAGAGGATCAAAATTGTGATGGCACGTCTTCGGAACATCCTCAGGGATGTTTCCCAGACCGTTGCCAACAACCCGTTGTGCAGCTCTAGTGCGATGCAAATAACAACAACAAATATTAAATTAAAGCGTGAATAGATATTAATGGGATATATTTTTAAGGCACGTTCTTACTGAAGTACAGAACCACATTTGATTTCTCGGTTACCTTGGATGGGCCCGAATACTGGACCTGCGCAAATTACATGACACTGGATAATTCAAAATTTTCAAGAAATAAAAGGGTGAAGTTTAAATAGAAAATTCATATTTGATAGTTTTTTTAGAGAATTTATTAACATTTATTAAAAAAATATTTATTGAATCTGGGAGAAGCTAATTTTTAGTTATAGAATTTTTTAGTCACGGGTTTACCCGAATCTGATTTGCACTTGTTAAAAATATAATTCTAGTTAGCAAAAAGAATTTTGTGTATATATATATATGTATATATTAAAGAGCATAAATGCATAAATGAAAATCATTACTTTACATGTGTTCTAAGACAATGTCTATATTAAAAAAGTTTCGAAAAAGTTCAAATACCTCTCGTCCTCAATGCCATATTCGATTGAATCCTTATGTACTAGATCCAACTTATATAATCTTGCTATCTTTTCCTCAGTGAACAAGTAAGTTGGATAAGTAAAGATATCTCTAAAAGTAAAAAATAAAGGGAAAAAAACATTCAACTTACAAGTTCAATATGATGTTTTTGCTTAATAAGTTTGTTGTTAAAGATTAAATATATTTATCAACTAAGCAACATTTAAAATATTTTAAAAATGTTACTATATGGAAGTATTTTAGATACTTGTTTTAATTATTTATTTAGTAAAAAAACATGTAGATCGTCGTAAGAGTGATAGTTAAAGTAGCAATGAAAAGTAAATTCCAAAATTGTGTCCATGGATTGTCTAAAAATATTTTACAGCTAAAAAAAGTATGTTTGCCATATAGTTATTAACCACATTCGTTTTTTTTAATCTAAAATTTATAAAACAGAGATTTTGTATTTTACTCAATTTACATTGTTTTTTCGGTAATTCTTTTATAGAGAATGGTCTATGGAAAAATGACTGATGTTTATAAAGAAAATATATTAAAACAGTGTAAAATAATGAGATGAAATCTACAATAAAAATGTTCTGATGTAATTCATTTTAATATTTTTTCGTATCAAAATAAATGTCTTTTCTTGTGTTGAATTGTTTAGATCTCTTATATCCTAAGCTACTACATAAAAATGTATTTTTTTACGAATTTTTTAATCTTTTTCGGAAAATTGGCTTATACGAGTTGGTTATAACTTTGTCCTTCTTTTAGCAATTGTATTCTTAATTACTTTATTTGATTTGGCAAATTCTTGTAAAGTTAATGAACTTCAAATTGTTTAAAAAGACTTAAATGTTTTTTTTCTTTTTTTTTGGCAAAGCGAAGAATTCAATTTGTTAAATAATCGGACGTATTCATTCGATTCATGGTTCATAGGGATTAAAAAGATTACACTAATCGGCAGATTTGTTGCCATTTAAATTTTTATATCAACATTTTGTTTTAAAATAGTTACGAAAGTACTATTTGAAATACGTCAAAAAAAAACTCAACCATTGAAGCTCGTTATAATTAAAATATTAAACTATCATTAAGAAAAATATTAATTATCTTACCTAATAAATTCCTCATCTCCATAATCCTCAACCTCACTATTCTCAACCTCACCATTCTCAACCACACCAACCTCAACCTCACCAACCTCAAATCCAATATCATCCTCATCATCATCAGAGGTTTGCATCTCAGCATTCATCTCCATCATATATTCTTCATCACTAAAATTATCAGAAGTATATAATTTTTAAATATTTCAGAAGCTAATAGATTTTTATTAAAAAACATTTGCGTGATGTCCAGTGATTTAATTGATCTTTTAATATGACTTCTAGAGTTTCTTAAAGTTTAGAGTGCGCAAAATAAAAATGAGCTTCTTGAAAATTTTTGATTTAAATATCAGATTTTTTTCATACTACAGTCAAACCCCGCTATAGTGAATACGGTTTATAGTGAACTCCCGGATATAGTGAACGAAATGTATTATGTTATTTTTTGTGGATAAAAGCGCAAGAACCAGCACAAGAGAGGAAGTTGGATATTATGAACTTTTTTCTGTCTTCGACTGATTTATTTTCTTCGTTTTTTTTTTCTTTTTTTGTAATAATTTTGAAATTTCTATTTCAAAATAAATACAAATACCGATTTTTAAAACCATCTATGGCAAGGAATGTAGCAATAAGCATTTTTCTTGTTTGCTTCATCATTGAATAGCATTATTGAACTGGTTCAGCATTCAAAGAAACCGCAATCTTCCAGTATCTGGACAAATGCTTCAAGTCAAAGCCGATGAATTTGCTAAGCGATTTGATGAGATTACTTTTATGTGCTCGAATGGATGGTTAAACGGGTTTAAAAACCGGGATATATAAATTCAGAAAAAATTATCGGAGAGTCAGGAAGTGTTTCCGTATCTGTTGTTGAGGATTGTGCATCAGCTAAAGATTACCATTTTTTTTTATATATATGCAAGGAAAAGAATAATAACAAGTAAAAGTTAACACATTTTTGTTACTATATATTATTTTTCAATCATTTTTGTATTTCCTTTTATGGGTCATTTATTTAAATAATGTGTAATTAAGAAGGGGAAGTTTGGAAAGATTAATTAAAATTGTTTGCGAAACGGATATAGTGAAATCCCGGTTATAGTGAACCGAAATTTTGGCCCCTTGAAGGTTCACTATAGCGGGGTTTGACTGTAATATGTAAACTAATGGTTCACCCTAAAACAGCCTTTTAATTTATGCATACTATAACTAAAGTTAAAGAAATCAGAAGCAAAAACATGCATTCTCTGAATATATATATTTTTTACAGAGGTTTTTACCTTCAAAGTTTGAAAAGTAATCTGCGAAATGTGGTCCTAATAGTTTAATCAAGAGGATGACTAAAAATTTGGACTCTAAATTTTAAATTTTATTTTGCACATTCAGACATGTGTATAAATCCAAAGGTAAGTTTCAGTACTTTTAGTTATATTTCATTCATTCGTTTATTCATTCCATTGTTTTAAATTGTGTGCTTGCTTTTTGTGTAAATATTTCAGATACGCTAAAAGGGTACCCTTTCTTGAAAAAAAAGAAAGAAAATAATGACAAAAGCTTGAAAATTTTAAGGATAAGTACTTACTCTTCGCTCATATCACTCTCATCCAAATCAAAATCATCCCCATCGAATTCATCATCGAATTCGCTACCATCCTCATATGCTGAAATATCAATTAAAATAAAGTCTGAATAAAACTAAGTTTGAAAATTAACCTTTCTTAATTAAGTTTTAAAATAAATGTTTCTTTACTTTAATAATAAAGGAAAATTTAACATACTACCGCACGTACAATCTTTCGCAACTTATATTTAAATTCAATTCAAAAAGGTTGAAAATCTTCTTTGAAAAAGATACATATTTTTGAAATCGAGCAGTTTAAAAAAATGATGAACTGAATAATTCACGTGATATAATGATGCCATCATAATCAATCATGTGATACAATGATTGATTATTTAACATACAATCAATCATTGTATCACATTCAAAGATTGTACCAAATACAAAAGAAGAAAAAATCTAACAAATTATAAGACTGCATCGTTAATTAAACTATGTCACGCATGTTTCTTTAATAGAGAAACAAAACATAGAGTTTCTAAATGAAAATGTCTGTATTTATCAAACACGTTAATTATTAATAAGAGAAAAAAGAATTAAAAAAAATAGTACAAAGCATTGAATATTTTTTTTTTAAATTACTACCCTGGAAAAAATTTCGTGTATCTTAACTGTAAATGGTTGCAACTTTTTTACACCTAAGTGGTGTTTTGTTACTCCACTATAACCAGATATAATGAAACACTAAAAATGTTATTTTACACTTCTTGTTGTAAAGTAGTCATGTCTACTTTTGTTATTCATTGAAACTAAAATTTTTAATTACAGTAGGATGTTTTACACATACGAATAACTAAAGTTTTAGTGACATTTCAATATAAAACAAGAGTCATAAATTTAGGATTTATTATGTAATATAATTATTTAATTCAATTGACAGATTTATAAATACCTTGTTATGAGAATATAATTATTTTTATTATTCAACTAAAAATATACAAATCATAACTGTTCAGCATCATTTCATAAATCAAACTGTTACCTTCTCTTATCGATTGTTAATAAAAATATATCCATCGTTTGGCGATTTCCAAATTTACGCAAAGTTTGGGGAAAATGTTTCACAAATGGAGTAAAAGCATCTGAGCTTGGTGTAAACTTTATCATTTATCGGAGTTTAGATTTAGCTACGTGCTCTAAGGAGTGTGCAAACACTCATACTGTATTGACTTGAAATTACACACAATTTTTCATAGTTTTTGAACATAGCCTTCGGATAATATTGCACCACATTCTTTGAACTTAAAACACTCAAATGGGTAAATAACATTCTAACACAATTTTTTTTATAGAATGCTTGAATAAGATATATTTTATATACATATATTTTTGTTTTAAATATTTTATAACCGTCGTTGAACAGCCGACCCAATTTTTGGGTTTACGACTTCTAATGTTCAACTCCGTAGCCTTGTCATTTTGAACCCAATCCAGAAGACAAGGGAATTCATGGATCAAATATTGGGTGAAATTTGGCTTCGTGGGGGACTTTTTGATAAAACTAACCCGCATTTGCGTTACATGAAGAAGAAGACCACGAGAACCGTCCACGGTTAGCCTAACGGCAAAGGATCTCTAACCCATGATCCGTCTACTACTGAGGATATTTCACTTCAGCACTGCGATCGGTGCAAGCCGGATGCGGATTCGTATCGACCAGCTCCGGGATTCGAACTCGGTGTACCTCATTGGAAGGCGATCGCTCTATCATCTGAGCCATCGCGGCTCCGATGGTGTTGCTCCGAATAAGATATAGAAAACATAAAATCGGGTGGAATAGCCCAACCCTTGGCGATTTTTTGAAATCTCGTCAAATAATGTTTCCGCAAGATATTTCGGGGAATATTAATAAATAAATTGTTTGAAAAAATTTAAATTATTTAATTGTTTAAATAAATTGTTAATGTTGTTTTAATATTTTTTTTTAAATAATTAAAAAAACAGCATAATAATCACCAACTTGGCGAGATTTCAAACAGTCGCCAAGAGATGGTCTATTCTAAGATTTTACCCATAAAATCTGTATCATCATTATTTCTTGATAAAAGTTTACAATTGGGTAACCCACTTGTTTTAAATTTTTTTTTTTTAAGTTCTTGCAGAAAACGGGAAAAATATTTATAAGTGAGATTTTCCCTGTTTTCGAGAAATTGAGAATAATAATATAATAAGAAATATGGATAGAAATAACATTAAATAAAAGGTTTTATATTTAGTATATTAAGCTTTAGGTCGCAGTTCCCAATCCAAGTGGCACCCAATTCTATACTCATACCTATTTTTTCTCTAAATTTCTATTTTGAACTTGTTTCTTATTCGTTATTTAATACTGTCATGCAGCGAAAAATTCAAAATGGACTACCCAATTGAAAAAAAAAAAAAATAAGGTTTTATTAAATTATCCATAATTTTTTTTTCTGAGTTTAAAACTAAAGTATTATTTATAATAAATGTCTAAAAGTTTTTCCAATTTTTTTTCTACGTGTAAGAAATTTCCTCAATCTTTTTGTTCAATGTTGATCACTGTACAGAAGTTTTATATCGTTTTAACAATATTCGAGTTCCATGTCAATAAGTAGTTAAAACTACAAAAATATTAAAAAGTATGTTTTTATACTTACGATTGGGTCGGGCATACTTTTCCCTTTCCTTTCTCCAATGATTCAAAAGAGCAAAACGATATAAATCGCTTTTTTCCATAATTCTCACTTTTTAATTTCACAAAAGAGTACCAGCATTTGAGAAATCTCAAACAAGAATGAGTAAAAAAAAATAAATTTTAATCGAACTAACAGATGCATCTTTTGCAACAATGTTTTGAAATGGACCATTGTTTAAACGATATCTTGCATTAAAATTTTTACAAAACTCTCTATTACTTTATTGTTGTAAAAGTTTCAATGTTAAGTATTGTTGAAAATATTTTTAAAAGTTGGTTATTCTAAATCTAATGTAAGAAAAAATAATATCAGGTTGAGTAAAAAGTTTTCCGCCAAAAAAAAAACAATCCTGTAAAATGATAAATAGATAGAAAATCAGCAAAGTTAATGAGGATAGTAATCTCCATTCAAATCAACAATAGTCTGCCAACGTTTTGGCAACTTTTCAATCTCTTCTGCGAAGAACTGGGAGGTGCGCGAGTCCAAAAAAAGATCAACCTCATTTATGACCTCGACATTTGAACGGAAGATTGTGCCATCAAGATGCAGCTGCAAATGTGAAAACAGATAGTAATCTGAAGGTGCCATGTCTGGACTGTATGGTGGATGTTGCATCAAATCCCACTCCAGTGTATAGAGGGTCCAGCCCGTCATTGCACTGACATGTGGCTGGGCGTTATATTGATGAGAGAGAACCACCTTCCTTCTGAACTCGTTTTTTCGTTTTTCGCGAATGGCATCGCTAACATTGATTTGCATATTGCTGTATATTGTACTGTTGATAGCCTGCCCGCTTTTCAGGTTCTCCTTGTAGATAATTCCACGACAATCCCACCAGATACAGCGAAGGACCTTCTTGCTAGTTAGCGTTCGTCTTGCAAACAAACCTGCTGATTCCCCGGGTGCTGACCACCCTCCTTTACGTCTAGTATTGTTGTAGTATACCCATTTTTCATCACAGGTCACAATTCTGCCCAGAATGTTCTCTTTCCTTTGATCTCTGAGCAGAACCAAACAGGCCGCTTTTCCTTTGCTATTGTCTTCAGCAGTCAATTCGTGAGGCACCCAGCGGTTAAACTTAAATGTTAAATTTATGCGTTTGAGGGCATTTACTATTGTTTTTTGGCAAACGTCAAGCTCAAACGCAATGGTTCGTGTTGAAACATTTCTGTCTTGATCAATAATTTGCTTTAATTGGTCACAATCAATCTCAATAGGGCGGCCAGAACGTGGTTCATCTTCAATGTTGAAATTTCCACTATTAAACTTTCGAAACCAAACTCTTTTACTGTATCATAAGAAACAGTATTGAAACCTAAACTTTCACACATTTTCTTGTGGCATTCAGTTACACTGAGTTTATTCCGGAACTCATAGTACATAATCGTTCTGCTCTGCTTACGTGATAGCTCCATTTCAAGCACTTTTCTGGTGCACAAGATGATAAAGTTTTGACCTTGGCGAACAAAGGGGAACAACATTCTTTGGCCAAGGTTTTGACAAACAAATTACACAGTTGTGTAGTTCCAACTTTCAGCTTTAAAATGCAAAAGCCCATTTCAGAAAAGGTTAACTACCACGGGAATGGCTGCTGCTGGCACGGAGGTATCTCCCCTTGGCGGAAAACTTTTTACTCAACCCGATATTAATTATGATCGATTCAAGAATTAAGCTTAAAAAAACTGATTTCTTCCATACATTTTAATTTATTCGAAAGATAAAATTGACAAATATTAATTATTTTAACTTTAAGTACAACGTATAGAAACAGGGCGGGGATTATTTTTGAAAAAAAATTCATTTAATAGGAAATTGACTCTTTAAATTTAAGCCTTCTCAAAGTACTACTTAGTACCTCCTTAAGGTACTTCCAAGGAGCTCTACTTAGGGCAAATATGGGTTCCACTTCGTCACTGCACTATACTGATCTTAAATAATTTTATTAATTAATTAATTTTATTTATTAATTAATTTTATTTATTAATTAATTTTATTTATTAATTAATTTTATTTAGTTATTAAATTTATTTATTCATTAATTTTATTTATTAATTTATTTCTTTGTAAGTTTATTTTATTTATTGGTTTATTTTATCTATCATTATTTTTATTCAGTGTTGCGAAAGAAACTGACTCACTTATTAATTTACTCATTTAGTGGTGTTAAGAAAAAAAATTTTTAATATCAACTTCAGTAAAAATTTTGAAAATCGATAGTGGAGTGGTTAAAGCACTAGGCTGTCATTATGAAAGTCTGGGTTCAATCGTCGGCAGAGTTTTGAAATCCACCCAGCTTTAAAACGATGGGTACAAGTTTGGCTGTGAAGGCGGTCATTGCTGGACGCATTACCACCATTTTGGCGTTTGTCTCAAGATTGTTAACCTTCAATGATCCCTATGACCCACAACGGGATGTTGCTGGAATGTTTAATTTGCTTGGTAAAAATTTAAAACCAATGGTCTCCATAGCAACGAAAAGCATTAAATGACGCTTGTTAGAGTAGTACAACAAATATTTTTGAAATAACATAAATTTCAATTGTATCCTTTATTTTACATTTAACTAAGATAAAAGCTATATAATACATATCCATTTCATTGTGTGTGTTGAACGGTTTTACTTTGTGCAAATCATCATCACACTGTAAATATCAGTACACTGTAAAACCCGTCAGTTTTATGTTAGCTTCCTCATTAATCTATCATATGAACACAAAAATCTCATAATTTCGTTAATCCATGGCTTTCTAGTGCGGAATTCAGCTAAATTTTCGCAATTACGATGCACAAATTTGGCCAATCAAAAGCCTGCATTTTTACATCTCGCATTTTGTGATACGTTTGATAAAAATACAAGCTTCTGATTGGCTTTAATTGAGCCATCGTAATTGCGAAAATTTAGCTTAATTCCGCCCTAATGTCAGCAAGGATATGAGTTTTTCGCAGCTAGATGACAAAGTTGACAATCAGAAAATTGCATTCGGTATGGTAGACATAGAATTGTCAGAAAATAAAAGAACGATATTTCGTTTGACCATTAGAGTCAATTTTCTTGTAATTTATAAAGAGGTGAAAAATTTAAATACCTCTATAAAGTTCGGTTTTTCATTACTGAAGCAAAGGCCCCCAAAGAAGTTTTTGCTCCTTGCCCCAATTAGGCTAAGTCGAGCTACAGCTTATTTAGGCTTAGGGGTAAATCCGACTTTGAGAGGATTGTTCATTCAATGAATTTAATTTAAAAAAAGAAAAAAGTGTATATATATATATATATATATATATATATATATATATATATATATATATATATATAAATATAATAATGCTGACGAAATTCTGAAAACTACTGACTTTATAGTTATTTTACGACAACAAAAAACAATTATGTTTGAGGACGCTATGAAACGTTTAGACAATCTTTAAGTTTTCAGATAAAAAGAAAAATCAACTTTGTTGCCAAATTTCACTTCACACTCCTATAATGCTTGAAAAAAAATAATAATTTAAAAATTAGTCGAGTATTTCCTCGTTAATGCAAACGATTATTCCTTTGGGAACATTTCTTCGGTTGATTTCTTTACAGTTCGGCAATGCAAGCGACATTTTACTTAAGCATCTCTCTTTTATTTTTATGCTTCGTCCTGACATTTGTGTTGAGTCTTTCCTTAATGGCCTCAGAGAATAACCATTTTAGTATTTATTAAGCGGAGTGGTTTCATCCCCTAAGGAAGCGTATAATGGAAGCAGTAAATCTCAGCTCCTTTCCCTATTAGAGGAGACAAGAAACACATGGGAATATCCATTCTTCTAATATGCGAAGACTAGCATGGTTGGAAAGACAACTTCACTAAATCGATCCTTTTAACTGTTTTCATATGTTATACAGAAAAGATATCCCGCATAATACCTTTTGTTCTTAAGTCCTGATTTTAGCACAGTGGCTTGAAATGTTGGTCCCAAATATGCTTAATAATTTATTATTATTTTTAAACTGTCATTCTCGTGGAAAGTGTAATTCCCACCAACTTTTCATTAATTATTTGAATTAAGGAAATTATTTTCCAACTTATGATTTTTGCTGTCGTTTTCTGATAACTTCAGAAAATACAAATGAAAAAAAAAAAAATAAATAAAAAATAAATGAAGTAAAAATAAATAAAATAAAACATAAACAAAATAAAAAATAAACAAAATAAATAAATAAATAAAATAATGTATATATATAATGGAAGAATAAATAAGTTTCTGCCGTTTTGTATAAAAAATTAGCAGTTTATTGTGAAAAAACGGTACATTATTTTTTATTTAAAGTATTCTCCTTTAACAAACACTACTTTTTCCCGTCTTTCTGGAAGCATTCAGATACCACGTCTTAAGAACTCTTCATCTTTCGAGGATATTCACGAATCGGCCCATTTATTGGCTTCTTCAAATGATGCAAATTTTTGCTCAGACAGACCACGTGCCATCGATCGGAATAGGTGATGATCTGAAAGGAAAAGGTCTGGTGAATACGGCGGGTGGGGTAGAACTTCCTATCGAAGTGTTTCCAAATCGCAACATCAATTTTCATGCAAAATCGACGCTCAATGTCTCTTGGCTTCAGATCGTATGGAACCCAATTTCCTTGCTTTTGGATCATTCCCAACGATTTTAAACGATGTAAAATTGCTTGCTGAGTCTACTTGTAATGTAATAGTAAGTTTTTTTTAAGTTTTGGGACGAATCTTCTTCCAATAATTCTACCAATTTTTTGTCTTCGTACAATTTTGGCCTTCCACTGCGTTCTTTGTCTTCCCCGCCAAACTCGCCGATTTTTAACTTCTCTTACTCAAAGCAGCCTCGCTAAATGCTTCTCGAAGCAATCGATGCATCTCAGCTGCAGATTTCTTCAAATGAAAGAAGTAAATCAAAAGTTACCGTTAATGACGCTTATTTGGCCCGAAACTTGACATTTTTGCACGAAAACAATTACGTAATTCTAATACGGAATCACTAATACTTTAAGGTTATGTTGTTAATAGATGAACAAACTTACAATAAGATGTTTAACACCAGTCAATTTCTTCATAACTCTGATATTTAGATAGTAATATTTATTTATCCAAAAAACAAAAATCGATAAACTCTTTTAAAATTTGATAAAAAAAAACAATGGATACCCAACTAAAGTAATAAAATTCTATGTAAAATCATTGAATTAATCGTATATTTTTGTGGACTTGTTTACCAAAAAGTTTCTTTATTAATTTATATAATTTTCCCATGTGCAAATCCGTTGCCAAAATTATTTACTAAATAATTTCGTTGTTAATTTATATAATTTTTCCATGTGCAAATCAATTTCGGGCAAATCCGTGGTCAAAATTATTTACTAAAAAATTCCTTTACTAAAAAAATTCCTTTGTAAATTTATATAATTTTTCCATGTGCAAATCCATTTCGGGCCAATCCGTAACTAAAATTATTTACTAAAAATTTCTTTATTAATTTATAAAATTTTTCCATGTGCAAATCCATTTCGAACAAAATTATCAACTAAAAATTTTTTTCTTTGTTAATTTTTATAATTTTTCCATGTGCAAATCCATTTCGGGCAAATTCGTGGGTAAAATTATGTGCAAAACAGGCAATTCATGTTTCTCTTTTCTATTTTTTTCTTAAATAAATATTTGTTTTCTAATATTATTTATGGTCAACTTCTTTAAAATATCAAGTATAAAATTATCGTGCGCACATCCATTTCGGGCCCATCCTTGGTAACTAACAAATCAAACGCACTTCAGTAATGCAGTAAGAACGGCACTTTAAAACATAACTCCTCTAGTTACACTCAATTTGCGCTTTTGTTTTCATATTTTGCTATCTGGCAATCTTGTTACGAAAATATTTTTTAAATCATTCTTGAAAAATTTCCCGTTCATGTAAGTACATTTGAATTCGCTACTCGCTTTATAGATTTTGTTTTATTCTGTTTTTTTCTTTTGTTTTATTTTCTGTTTTTACGAGTTATTTTTACTTATTGTGTTCTATTTTATTTGTTGCAATTTTTGTAAAAAATTTTTTGATTGCTCCTCACACTATTGTATTAATATATTTTGCTTTGGCTATATTGATACAATATCAGAAAGCACTCTTTTTTACGGATATAATCGTGTGGGCTGATTTTCCGGATTTTTTAAAAAATTTTTATCCTTTTTGCCCCCCAGTTGTTTGTTACTTTTTTTATTTATTATCATTTTTCTTTTTCCATCTTTTTTTCATATGTCTGTAATTTTCCTTTGTTTTATCTTCATTTTGAACTGAAAATACTATATATATATATACCATACTATACTTTTATGTGAATTACCTTTTAATCTATTTCCCTTTCTCTTTCAGCCGCAGTCAAACAAAACACTTTCATTCAAATTCGAACATTTCTGTTTATTTAGCACCATTACAAACCACCTATTGAAAATCAAAGTTGATTTAGAAAAATAAAAACAAAATTTAAAAAAAAAAGGGGAAGCGATTTCTTTAGAAGTAAAGAATGGTGGTCATCTATAACAGAAAAAGAGCTGGAAAAAATGGCTGAATACTTTTGTTCACTTCAAACAATTTCTTACAATTTTTTTTTCTCCTCATTCAATCGTTGATATGAAAGTTTTTGTTTGAAACACCCTATTCAAAAGGAAGCAAAACATTTTGCTAAAGTAAATCCGAGAGAAAATTAACTTTTCTCAGAAATTCGGAAAGTTGTGGAATAAAAGAAGGCTAGCAGCTAAGCCTAATTACAATCTCGGGTATTTGAGGACATTTTAATTAAAGAAAGAAACATTTAAGATGAACAACTGGAATTAATTCTTTTCAAGAAGGGAAGGTATTTAAATTAGACTTTTATTTAGTCTTTCGTCTTAGTTTTCATTTTTGTCTGATTAAAGTTTCGTCAAGGAAAGCGACAGTAAAACCCCCATTTTGTCGTTATTTCAGCTCAAGGTGAAGTTTTAAACTTTTAGAAACTGGAGGAAAATCGTTTGAATGGGAATTTGCGAAAAAGAATAATACGATTTTTCTAATAAATCTTACGAAATACATTCAGGCGGGAGAGTAGAGAGAACATTTTCATTGGATGGGGGGACAGAATTACCCCAGGACATGAATATAATTTTTTTTTAAATATTTATGCATGGAATTATCGTTAAATAAACGAGTTTTATAGTTGAAGGCATAATTTATCTGATTCGAATTCTAGAGAAATGGCGAAATACGATAAAAGTCAAATTCGTATTAATTGGCTCGAAACTTTCAACCCTACCGGTTAAATTATTGGGAACATATTTTCTGAATAAATGGCTACCCAGACAGCCAACCTTTTGTCGGAATATTCTTTTCATTTTAACGAAAATGTTTGCATTAAAAACCTTTTTCAATACAGCAAAACTGTTGCAGTTTCAAACCTCTTATCCAAAAAGGATTAAAAATTATTTTTTAAAGCTTTCTTAAAAGTATTGTCACTAAAGTCCATAATGACGTTTTAACTGACGTCACACTAGCGATAGGATCAAATTGCATTGTCCATTAAAATTTCATGACAAGGTGTATTTTAGCTGAGCATACAAGACGTTGCGAAAAGAAACCTTATAATGACCTAGATTTAAGATTATTTTCACCTTGAGACAAGCTTTATTTAAGGATTTTTCACGCCTGTAAACCCTAAGTCAACCTCGATTTAAGGTTTTTATAAAGAAGGTTGATTTCAAAGGTTTTGGATGAGGGTAATGTGCGTAGAATAGAGCAGATTGTCACAGATCTCGTTTTAAGGTTAGAAGGCTTAAACGTAAACCGCATAAAGAACCTTTTTAGGTTTACATTTAAAGGTTCTTGTCGAATTAAAATAAACCTTATTTTGCTATACTCTATATTTGTTAAGCATTCCTTAATTACTAAATATATGTATAAAAAACTTCTTTCTTGTTTGTTGCGTGTGCAGTTTTTACACGAGATCTTCATTCACGATCACTTCAATTGATTTATTGTTCCGGTGGCAACTTCTTACTGTAACATATTTATTTTGTGTTTCAATACTAATCACTAGAATCTCTGTATCTAATCGACAATCAGCCTCATTGGCCGGAAGATATCGGAATGACGGGTACCACAATTTGTGACTTTTATACTGGAGGCAAACTATAAACACCATATCTTGCCAAGAAAAAAAAAATTAAAGAATTATCTAAGCTTTTGAACGAACAAATAACTTAAATGCTTTGAAAGTTTCTAGAGATTTTACAAATCGCCAGTTTGGTGAGATTTTCCCACCTAGTTGAAAATTATCCGACTTAATAAATAATTTTAATTTTTTGTAAATTTTTATGGATCTAGATAATGCAGCGTTGGCATAACTTTTGAATTATTAAAAATTTAGAGCACAGACGTTTTTAATTTTTACAAAACTGCGCCATTTTCAGAATTGGCACAAAGGGCGATAGACTAAATTTGATCTAACAGTCATGAATACAGCAGTTTATGGTATTATTTCATGTGGCGACAGAGGCTTCCAAAAAACGTCAATAACTCTTTGAAGCCTAGTTGGTAGGGCACTGGACAAATCTCCAAAATGTCAGGGGTTCTATCCCCTCCTGCCGATGGCTCCCAGTGCAGCAAATGGTTACTGATGCATGTTAAATCTGTCGAGTCACAAAGACCTCCATGTTCCCATACTGATCCAGGAGTTTCCTTGTCTTCTGGATTGGTTCAAAATTACATGGCTACAGAGATGAACATTAGTAGTCGTTAACCCAAAAATTGGCTGGGCTGTTCAACGACGGTTTCAAAATAACGCCATGAGAGCCGTGATGGCTCCGGGGATAGAGCGTTCACCTTTTAATGTGGTGAACCGTGTTCGAATCCCATCGATGGCTGATATACGAATGATACGAAGATGATATACGAATTCCGCATCTGGCTTGCACCGACCATAGTGCTGACGCAACATATCCTCAGTAGTAGATGGATCATGGATTAGAGTCCCCTTGCAGTCAGGCTAACCGTGGGAGGTGTTCCTCTCCATGCGGAAACGCAAATACAGCAAATGCGGGCTAGTTTCATCAAAAAGTCCCCCACGAAGGTCAATTTCACCCAACAATTGATCTAGGAGTTCCCTGGTCCTCTGGATTGAGTTTAAAATTACAAAGCTTTGGATTATAGAAAAAATAATAACACTATGAATCTGTCATACAAAGAATGCGCTAATCTACACCAGAGTCGCGAATTATCAAGGTATATATATATATATATATATATATATATATATATATATATATATATATATATATATATATATATATATATATATATATTATATATATATATATATATATATATATATATATATATATATATAAAATGTCTGTCTGAGTGTCCATTAAAGACTCTTAAACCAACCAACCTAAAGATATAAAATTTGGCATATACATAGTTCGAAGCAAGAGGAAGTTCACAGTTGATATTAGAACATTCTACGACGAACTTCGAGCAGGAAGGGCGGAAAACAAAAAGAAATTTTCTGACTGGTTAAGCGTTAGCCATTGTTTTAAACTAAACTGAAAACAGTTTAAAATCTAGGGTAATTAAAATGAAAGAAAATAGTTATTACTCTGTTTAATAATAATTAATGAAAAGTAATTACTATTAATAATAAAAAATAATTAACATTAATAATTAAAAATATTACGAATAATATTATTATTGCGAATAAAAGTATTTATTCAAAGGAAAAATTAATTGAAAAGTGGCACTGATTTGCTTAGGAGAAACGTGAAAGATCGATATACTATTATTGAGGCCAATGATTTTTAACTTAGGTAATATATGAATATTGAAATAAACGTTTAACGCAACCTTGTTGGAAGTCGCATAAGAAGTATCACTTCAAAAGTAGCCAGGTTACTAAAAAGCGAAGTTAATGAAGAAAAGATATACTTATTTGTTTTAGGAATATTATTATTCACCATATTATTTTTGACACCAAAGCTTAATTAATATTATTAATATGTATTAATTGAAATAAAATAAAAAGAAGCTGAAGAAAGTTAATGGAGAAAAAGTTCAAGGGAAATTCGTTCAGGATAACGGTAGAAAATCACCATACACAGATGACTATTAATTAATTTAATAGCATCTAGAGAGCTTCGTCTCATATACTATCATCTAATTCAGGGGCTCCAGTCTCATACCAATGCTCAATGACGTCATAATATGACGTTGATGTGCTTATTAAATTTTTACCAGATCTGTGGTAAATGCTTATTTTTAAAGTTTCCCTAAGCATAAAATGTTGAATTTAATTTCACTAGTAATTGATGATATAATTATTATGACTTCTCAAAATATCAAAGTACTTTTTAAATAAAATTTATGTATTTCAATAAATAAATGATATTTTAATTATTAAGTAATATATAAATTAAAGGTCAAATAGAGAAATGCCATGCTCCAAAGTCCTTACCAATGTCTAATAAGAAAATTGGGTATAATATAGCCTACGTCACAGGTTGTGTTGTTCCTACTAAATTTAACCCATGAACGGCATTTTCTGCGAGCCTAACTTCAAGCCACAAATAAACAAACGAAGTGTTCGATCGTTTAAATAGCTGCTCGCCAGATTTTATTGCATTATAAAGAAAAGTTATTGAAACTAAATAAACAACAACAACTAAAACAAATAACAACAACTACTAATAACAATAACTAAATAAACAACAACTAAATTCCATTCGTTTAGCATTGCGTCATATGTTGTTCCTACTAAATCGAAGTAGTTGTGTTTTTTTTCATATTATACCCGATTCTACCCGATTCTATTTATTATTGCCACTGATAAATGCATTTTGGACAAAACTCTAATGTTGAACAGTTATACAATAAGTACTTAATATACTTAGGTATAATATTGATATCCTAGAATAGCCCACTGCGAGGCGACTTTTTGAAATCTAGCCTAGCGAATTTTTTGAAATCTCGCTAAACTAGATTTCTGGAAGATATTTCGGGATGTTACAACCTTATTGCAAGTTATTTCTTATTTTATTTTATTAATAATATTTTAATAAATTTGTAATAATTCAAATTGTATTTTTAATAATACAAAAAAAAAACAATGATCCAAGTAATAATCGCCAACTTGGCGATATTTCAAAAAGTCGCCACGGGGTGGGCTATTCCTGGAATTTACCATTTGGTGATCACTGAAACTGCACCAATACTAAGCAGTTTTAATATCGGAACTGTGGAAATAAGTGTTTTACGGCCCCTTGAAAGAGATATGTACCGAAGAAAATTACTTGTTAGTGGCAAATCTTGACTATCACGAGTAGACCGCGAGCAATATCATCAAGCCAAGTGATGCTGAGTAGAGTTTATCTCTATTCTGATTGGATGAACTACAAAAAAAAAAAAATGCGTTTTGCTTAATATAATAAAGTAGGGCCAGGATAGCCTAGTTGGTAGGGCACTGGGCCCATGTCTAAGAGGTCGTGGGTTCGATCCCCGCCAGTGAAGTAAGTGGTGACTGGAGCACGTTAAATCTGTCGAGTCACAAAGTCCTTCACGTTCCCACAACAAACCATACCTCTGGGGGTACTGGCTCAGGAGATACCTTGTCTTCTGGATTAGTTCAAAACTACAAAGCTACGGAGGAGAACATTAGTAGTCGTAAACCCGAAATTGGGTCGGCTGCTCAAATATAAAATATAATAACGTGAAGCTTTGTGAAAAAACTAAGTGACATTTTCAGAAAAGCTATAATGAAAGTAGGACAAAAAAGATGATCCCCGAACAGATTAATATGGAAACGGGACAAATAAACCTTTGTTTTATTTTATTTACCACTGCCTAATTTGAAAATAAAAATCATATTGATGCAGCCACTTCACGCTATTTTCACTGATTCATAAATACCTCTAAAAATGTCATTTAACTGGTTCTTTTACTAAACTCTTCAAATTTGTCGGTATATGCCTTTCCCTATTGTGCATGATTCAGGGTTCATACCCCTCCAGCAAAAAAAAATTCAAGGACTTTTCCATGACTTTTTCAAAACCTTTTTAAGAAATTTCATGACCTCTCTAAATAGCAATAGACAAGTATAAATGGTATTTTTTAACAATGGCATTTCAATATTTAGTGCCTAGAAATCTACAAATATACACAAAATCCCAGTATCCTATATTCTTTATTATTAATACACATTCCTTGAAAAATACTTATAAAAAATAAAAAAAATCTGGAAAGGTTTGACAATTTAAAGATAGATTTCTACCCAATAATGATTGATTCAGATTACAGAACGCGACTAAAAGACTTCATTACGTACAAACCTCAAAAAAAAAAATTTATAATTTTTTTTTTTTATAATTATGTCTCAAAGAAAACTATTTTCCATGATGTTTAATAATAAATTTCATGAAATTTAGAGCAATTTTTTTTTCCAAGCACTTTTCCAGACCTGGAAAAAATCAGAATTTTTTTCCATGACTTTCCAGGATTTCCATAACCAGTACGAACCCTGATGATTTCATAGTGCTGTTCAGTATACACCCAAATCTTTCAACAAAAATAAGCACCCTTTAAGTACTTTTTAAGTACTCAAAAAATGTTTTTAAGCACTATATACATTAATAAAATGCAAAATAACTTTCAAAGACTTTACATGATCATGAAAAAATAGCTAGTTTCTGGCAAAGAACTCTTTTTCTTGATCATATTAGCCATTATAAAATGATCAAGAGATTTTCTGGTTCGATTTCAGAGGGTGGAAAATGAAGCCTGAAATTCAGAATATCTTGCAAAATGCAGCAGAGTTCCAAATGAGAAGGCAATTATCTCATCGAACCCAGCTCAGTAGACGCACAAGTGGACTCGTAAGTATTTAATCAAACATGCAAAATGATTGTCGCTTTCATATGCTATGGATCGATGGTAAGCCAAAATAGATTGTGGTTGAATAAATTGTGAAAAGTTGAATAGAACAATGTAAAAAGCACGCTTTTGCATAATTCGTGGCGAAAATAGACATGGTAAAGAAGAAAAATCTCATTCAACAGAAAATTAAGTACTTTTTAAAAACATCCAATAACAAAAGCCCCTTTAAGGGCTTTTAAAAAACGAAAATAGAAAATAAGCACCTTTAAGTACTTTTTAAAAACGCTATGCACCATGGTACAAATTGATTTTCTTATTTATTCATCCTGTAAGAAGAACAGGTATTCAGCTAGATATGCATAAAAACTGAGTGATAGTATCGCAGGATTAAAATGAAATTGTTGACAATATGAAAGTCTTATACACTTCAAATGCATCAACAAGTCAATCAGAAATGATTAGGTCGTTAAATCAGAAATTATTGTTACTTAATAAACCTTTTCAAATACGAGCTATAAATTCTTATATAACATAAAAACAAAATGGTCGAACTGAAGTTTTTTATTGTTGTCGCCGCATTTTTATTAGCTTGAAAATCACACGGCAGGATTTAGTTTTCCTACATTAATTTCAACATATCAGGCTGCCACAATGGTAAAATAAATCAAAGTCATAAAAGTATCGTCTTCCTATAAAATATATTGTAGATAGGTATTTTACTTACGTCGCACAATGGGCTGGCGGAAACGGTCTGGGAAACATCCCCAAGGATGATCCGATGACATGCCATTGCAATTTTGATCCTCTGCAGAGGGTGATAATTAAAATCGAAACAATAAGATCAAATATTTTACATTATGCTAAAAACATTTATGATTTACTTTCAAAAAATGACTTAAGTCAGAAAATATGAGTATTTGTACATAATATGGTTTGTATTATCAGAAATAAAATTAAAAACACAGTAAAAATAAAAAACTTTTTATTGTGAAGCATATATATTTATTAACTCAAGCTAAAATTGAAGGTTACATAATTACTTAAAATCAATTTTTGTATTTATTGTATAGCAGCATAAAAATGCAAGAAAAAATAAAAAAAGGAACATTTAAAAAAAATGATACAGATGTTATATTAAGAAATATATATAATTTATTGTAGTTCTAAAACGAAGTAGGACAAATAAATGAATTTTTAAAGAAATTCATTATGTTAAAAAAAATGCAAATTAAAAACTTTTTGTTAAAATCAAAGGAAGATTTTGAAGAAGAGTTTTCTTAGAAAATACTAATGAGAGCAACTGAAGAAACTACCATGCAAAATTGTTTGAAATACTGATTAAAATTATTTAAGACATTTTAAATGTCGTCAGTTATGGATTTTGCACTATCATGTTCGATAAGAGAATACAAACTATTCTCCTACACTTTAAATATAACTTAGAGTAGTGATGATTGCTTATAAAATATGATGATTAAATAATACATACAATATAATACAAAACCTTAAAATATTTATAAATAATGGTCTGAAAGTCCATCTTGTTAGTTCTCTTTTCCCAATATCTCATCATGATACATAAAAATATAATCACATATTTTTTCCAACCAAAGCAGTATTTACATCATCAGGGCTTGCATTGAGTCTGATTTTCATGTACAGTCCATTTCGGAAATTGTCCACCAGAATGAGATTTGAGTGGACGAGACGTGCACAGACATGCGTGACTTCAGAAGTTGAGGGAGGCAAAATTCCTGAAAAATGAATAAACATTAGCGTGCACAGCCAGATTTTGCAACAAAAAATAAGCACCTTTTAAGTATTAAGCACTCGAAAAATATTTTTAATCAATAATATTTTTAATTTCCAAAAAAATTTTAATTAGGATCTGGGCAGTAATAAAAATTTCTTTTCTATCATTTAAATTTTTGTTAAACTTATAAACAAAATCAACAAAATTCGAAAACATTTTCAAAGACTTTACATAATCATGATAAAATAACTAGTTTCGGAAAAAGAATTATTTTCTTGATTACATTAGCCACGATAGAAAGACAAAAATTTTTCGCTTCAATTTCAGAGGGTGGAAAATGAAGTCTGAAATTGAGAATATCTTTCAAAATACAGCAGAGTTGCAAAATACAGGGAGTGTAAGAATCTCACCGAACACAGCCAGACTCCCAAGTATTTCATCAAGCATGTAATATGATTGGGGTGCTATCATACGTTGCAGTAAAACGGTATGTCAAAATGGAATGTGGTTTAATGATTTGTGAAAACATTGAATAGAACAAAGTGAAAACCACGCTTTTGCATAATACGCAGTGAAAATCCACATGGTAAAGGAAAAATTTCATTTTCGAAAAGGAAAAATTAAGCACTTTTTAAAAACACCTTAAAAGGTTTTTAAAAAAACGAAAATCAAAAATAAACACTTTTAAGCACTTTTTTAAAAATGCTATGCACCATGAACACTAAGAGATTCAAATTAAAAAAATTAAAATATTCCAAATTTATTTACTTACTTTTTAGAAAAAAATGCTATGGAAATTATTCATTAAACAGAAACAAACTAATGTTATTACAAAATAGAAAAATGCAAAAAAAAAAAAAATATACAAAAAAAAAATAATACCTTCAAATCTGCAGCTGGAATCCAGAAGATCTAATACTTTCAGGAGTGATGTCTCTTCAGATCCTGTTCTACTAAAATCTGCAAGTATGCATTGGAAGAACAGTTTTTCCAACTTAGATGCACACCTGATGAATAAATAAAAAAAGAAATGGAAAATTTGAGTGCAAAAGATAAAAGCTTTAGAACTAAAAAACAATTAATAAAAATACAGCCAGACCTCTATTTAAGTCGCTAAATCCCAATAATAAGTTCGTTATATGGAAAATTCGTTTGTGGGAAGAGTTGTTATTGACCATGTCAATCTATGAAAAGGTACTCCAACATAGAATCAAGTTTTACATGTCTTATATACTAGTAAATTGGAATTGTATTTTTGCAGTGGTAGGTACACTACAGTACTCCCCCACCAGAATTATCTCTGCGATAGAATTCGATGAACCGATACCACTAGTTGACTCATTGCTGTTTTGTAAGAAGCCGGAAGGTATTAAGATCACCATGCTTTTTGAGTGCTAATCGTGAGAGTTGTATTAAGTTCACAGTCATGGTCGCTTCTGCGTTGCATTTAACAGTAAAGTGTATACATTGTACATGATCGAGACTAAGAAGCAACAGGGCGAGGAGGTTGATGATGTCGCAGTCACAAATAGCAAGTCAACTAATCAATGTGGACCATCCAAGTAGGCATGCTAAAATTGAAGTGAGAGTTTCTGTCAAAGTAGGCACGCTCAGATCAGTCTGAAGGTCACGAATGTGGGAAGAGTTGTTATCAGCAATGGCAACCTTTATCTATGAAAAGGTACCCCTCCATAGAATCGAGTAAATTGGAATTATATTTTTGTAGTGGTAGACACACTACAATAAGTATTTTGAATTTATTATGTTTATCTTAATAGAATTGTAAACTAAACCTTGTTAATATACAATATTCGGGGATCGTTTAAGTTGGTAACAATCAATTTACAACTGCAACTATAAAATTATATATCATATTATCACTTTCTATTACAAGTTAAATTTTCTTCGTCGTGAGTTTTGTTTTAAATACATATAAAGAAATTGACATTTAATTCAAGTTAGAAAAGTTTGAACTTAATTATTCCAACAAAAGGCAAAGCATGAGGATCTTGTATTTTACTAAGCATTGTATACAATGCCAAGATGTTGTATGCAAATGCTCTGTAAGCAGTGTATGATAGTGCAGTTTGGCAAAAGTAAATCATAAAAAAAGAAAAAATATCATTTTTTCTTAGATTTCTTTTTTAAAAAGAAAATTTTACTGAATTGGCATGTCTTATATACTAGTGAATTGGCATTTTATTTTTGTAGTGACAGATACACTGCATCGTTAAATAGGAAATCACCTTTTGAAATACTTAAACACAAAACGGGTTTTAAATTCAGAAACACTAGACATAATTAAAATAGCAATTGATACACCTTTAGCTCGTAAACTAGTATCTACTATTTATTTTATAAATCTTAACCATAAAAAAAATCTTCCTGGGAAGCAAGATACTTTTAATTAGTACTGTTTTATTACTAAAAAATAAAAAGTTTAATTACTACTGTTAAAATCCGTTAATTTTGTCTGAGTTTTTTGTTTGAAATGCAAACAAAGAGGGAAAGGGATTTTACTGTTTTCTTTTAAAGTGGCAACGAAAAACAATTTAAGGTCATTTTCCCCAATGCGTAAACAAGTTTAAAATGTTTTGATTCATATTGGGAAATAGGGAAAGTGGATCTCAAAGAAAAGTTCGTTAAATAGAAAATACACTTAGCAATTTGGAAGTTATTTTACGAAGAAATTTTAAAAAAGTTCTTGGTTCCTCAAAATAATTTTGCAAAATAGAGAAATTTCCAAAATGGAAGTTCGTTAAATAGTAGTTCGACTGTATTACATAAACAGTATTTCTAAAACATTCTAGAATTCAGAGCAACATATTCAATAATTCAAAAATATAGCAGCAAAAAGCAGTTTCCAGATGCATGAGGAATGAAATTAATAACAATGGATGCCTAAACTTTAAAAATAATTGATTCTAAAAATCTATTTAACGAGATGACATATAAATATTACAATGTTTAAAATTCTTTCTCTGTTATTAGAATGGCTTTTTTTAAAAGCATTTTTAGAACAATAGAGTTTCTAAAAGATATTTAGTAAGCACATAGGGATCTATACATATTAAGGTAATAAAAGTTTTTTTTTCCCCAAGACATTTTTTCTTCAATACTTGTTAAATTGTAAAAGTAAATTAGTCATTAATATTTGAACTTACAAAACAATATCAATTCCTTAGTTAAAACAAGAAAAATAATGTTTATACCAATGCATAAATGCAATTTTTTAGGTTTTGCACTTGAGTTTTAAAACTATGAACAACTTGTAAAATCTTGAGATTTTAAGTCAGCAGCAGAGTAAGTTTTTTTAAGTACATATATAGAAATAAGTAATTAGTTAAAAACCTGCAAGAAAGTGTCTACTAGATTTTCTTAAATTTTTTTTCAAAAGTGAATTTAAATAAAAAATTGCAACATAAAGAATGCAAAATGTTCACAATTAAGATGAAATCTGTTATTTTAGGACAAAAGCACCAGACTAAAATGTGATAATTAAAAAAAAAAAAAAAAAAAACTTGCCATCCGTGTATCAAACGCTGGTCCAGGAGACCACTGATAATCATTTGATTGAAGTTCAAGTCAAATTTTAGTGTTTCTGAACATGCTGCTAATTTTGAACCCTGGTGTAGATATATTTATAAACTTATAGTTCGTTCACCAGGAGTTGGCACCTGGCTCTGCCTTCATCACATGGTATCCAACCATACTATTTTGCAATTTTTGGGAGAAGGATGTGAACCACCTGAATAAGGTCATTTGGCGATTGTATGACATATTTATTTCGCAATCTTGTGCATTTTTTTAACATTAAATATTTCATAAATTTGATAATATTTCTCTCTTTTGAGTAAATAGTTTGTCCTTTTTGTGACATTTTGCTGGGAAAATAGTATTTTTTAAAATATATTTATTTAGCTAGAGTAGCTAATGGTATAATAGTAGATGATAAAGCGAAGTAAGGGGCTGTAAAAGAATAGAATGTTTGCGTTTGGTGCGTATCAAGGGTTGTCTCATTTCTAGAGCAGAGATGTTTCTCTTCTTACTCCCGCGCTTAAATGAACTCTGCATCTGAGGAGGTGGAGCCAAGTGCCAACTCCTGGTGAACAAACTATATAACAGTTAGATAGGGAATAAGTTAGATATATTAGAATTTATTTGACTTTAATGGTGTTTAATTCATTAAAGCACCAAAGCATTTCAGAAAAAGAATGACTTATGATTTTTCTACGCTCACAGCGTTTTAAATTCACTTTTTTTCCCCGTTGTGTTTGAATTCATATTTAGATAATTGCTATCAAAGTAAACCAAGTGTTGAAAAAAAAATGCAAGCAAATTTATAAGTTTAAAAAACATAGGCAAAAAGTATCTAAATCTTCATTTGTACGACGAACTTAAAAAATACCTGATGGCAGAGATGACAGGAGAAGAAAACATCTGTTGAATGGCAATATCCACATGATCCATACCAACCAGAATTTTAGACTTCTTTTTTGGTGAGGACTTGCTTCGCTCAGCAACTTCTGTAGCATGACGACATATGTCAAGAGCCCTCCTTGCATCACCGGACACTGCTGCCACCTTTTGGGTTGGAATAATATCAAAATTCATCGTAGTAGTCAATCAAATAAAATAAACCTTACGAATATACAAGCTTTCTGAAATGTTTGACAATGGTCAAACATATCAAGAAATACAAATATTAAAAATCTAAAAAAAACTTGTCTAAATATTTTTAAAACGTACACAACCGTACCGTGGTGGGTTGGCTAGAGCGCTTGCCTGCTAATTGAATGACCCAGGTTCGAATCCCAGCAGAACTCTTACTACTGGAACTACTCCTGGCTCCCACTGACTACACTACTGACATAAAATATCTCAGTTAGTCTCAATACTTGATCCAGGAGTTCCATTGTCTACTGGGTTTACTTCAAAATTACAAGGTTTTGGAATTGAACATTGATAGTTGTAAACCCAAAAATGGACAAACTATTCAATGCCGGTTATAAATTAAATCAAACATGCATAACATGATACCCTCAACCCAAACTGGGTGTTAGAGCCACATTTGGTTTCATTTGATGTAGATTTTTCTTCTTGTTTTCTTTCCTTAAATATCAAAGACCTGTTTTATTTATTAATTTTTTTTTATCTGACATGCATTTCCCAAGATGTCTATATTTTAAGCATTTTTAACCTCATTTTAATTTAATGTAAGTAGAGCTATCTGTGAACCAAAATAAAAAAAACCGCAGTTAAAATGGGAATATTTTTTTTCTGGAGGACCGAAATCTGCATTAAAAAATGGCAGTTCCTATTTAAGATTTTAACGTTTTACTCTTTTCCACACAGTGAGAATAGGGTCAATATGATATCATTGAATGTAAATTCTGACAATATTCACAAGTGCAAGTTAGGGATTTTGATTCGATGTATATGTCTCAAGAAACATGACCACTTTCATTCCTTTCGGACACTCTACATTACTTATTCAAAATTTGCTGAACTTTATCCATAGTTATGACCTTTCTAAAAGGATGTTTAGCAAAAAAAAAAAAAAAAAAAAAAGAAAAGAATATTTTATGCCAAACATTTAAAACAGTAATAAAATGTGTGATTGAACATTGAATTCCTGATTTGATAAATTTGATTTTAATCACATCAACATATATATAATTCAAACAATGATGAATATTGTATAAGATAGATTTGAAAAAAATCTTAAATTTTTACTTCACTACAAGTTTAAAAATGGTAGCAGGGAAAATGTTAAATTCTAAGAATTTTAAAACACATAGGTCACATATATGCATTTTAAAAATAAATATGCAAATTACACTGTATTATTCAAATTGTAGAAATGGCTTTATTGTTATTGTTAATAAAATTAAATATATATGTGTACATACAGTAAAAAACATTACAATTAAATACAGTATAAAATTTAATGAGACAAGATTTAAATTTTGAGAGTGTACCTCATTGCCATAAATCCGAAAAAAAATTCTTAAAATGTTTGGGAAGTTTAAAAGTTGCAGAGTAAATTTATTATTATTTTTTAAAATTCGAATTCAAAAACTTTTTATACATAGCTGCCAACATGGTTAGGAAAAATCCAGTAAATTTTACGAAATAATATAAATTTCATGATAATTGTTGCTAGGTATGCTAAATATTTTACACATAGGGAATTTCAGGGATTTTTACCATCATCAAATTAGAAAAACTGCAATATTTTCCAGTTACGATAAACATTAAATGATCTTGAAATGTTATGTATTATGTTTATTCATAATTTTGAATAGTAAGACATTTAATTAATCAAAAACTGAATTTCATAAATGAGGCTCACTTCCTTATGTATTTAGTGACACTTATTTAAATTTTCAAGCAAGCAATAATCTGCACAAAAATTATATTTCAATAGGGATTTTTCAAGGAAACTTACTGAATTTTAGGAAATTTTTAAAATGTACAAACACCAGGAGTATTTTTTATTAAACCAGTAGACCAGGTGAATCTGGCAAAATTCTGTAATCTACAGGAAAATCCAGTAAAGTCGACAGCTATGTTTATATGAAACACAGCACCAAGTGATATAAAATCTTTTTTAATGAGCTTCATTATAAAATACAAAATAATTATTTTGAAACGAAAGAAGTGGAAAAAAACTTACTTTTCTAGACACTAATTGAACTGCATCCTTGTCAAAAACATTTAATTCTTGAATGCGACTCATAATGATTTCTTGCAGTTGCTTAAAATTATATGGTTGAAATATTTTTCGAGTTAGACCCTGAAAGAAATGTCTTTTATTTATTTATTTGACTTTAAAATATTTTGAAATCAAATGCAAAAGTCAATTTGTAGCACAAAATCTTCTCAAATTCAAACTAGTTAGCAATCCTAACACATTCATTCAAAGACTACTTTTGTTATAATTGCAGTCAATCTAACATGCATAACAGAAGCGTGTTACATGTAAGCATGAGATAAGGCCGGAGTTGGCAAGGTTTAGGACAGAATGGATTAATACACGGTTTAAACCAGTAAAAGATTGCAAATAATGAAAAGAAAAAAAACACTTTTTAGGTAATTTACAGTTAGTGAGATGGTTAAAAGTTCCTTTAAGATGTTTAGAAAATGAATTCCTCACTAAAATTACGCAAAAGAAAGCAGACTTAATAGTTTAATAAAATTTTAAAAAATAAATAAATAGATAAAAAATCCAAACATGAAGTAATGCTAACTGGTAACTTGTTTACTATTAAATGATCATATTTAAAATTTCAGGTAACAAAAAAAATTGAGTATTTTTAGCAACAATAAATAAATGAATTTAAGTGCATGAAACAAAAACAACTTACTGAACTACTGTTAATTTGCTTGAATAAAAATCAAAATCTAAGATTTAAATTAATAAAAGGCTTTAAATAGCAATAAAAAAGTCATACTAATTATAAAAAATTAAACAAATAATTTAAAAATTACTACTTCAAAATCCATATAAAATTGTACAACATTTTTTTCTCAGCACTTTAAAGTTAAGAAAAAGTTCATTGTTTTAAGGCTATAAAAAATATATCACATTACTCAAAATAAATTTTAAAAATTAAATTATTGTCCTAACAATTTGTAAAGAAATGTTTTAATTAACTCTTAAATGTAACTGAGAATTTATAAGGGACATTAAAAATTATCAATCTACTTGAAATTCTATTCATCATAAGAAATTCTATTCATCACTACTACCTCAAAATTCACATAAAATTGTACAAAGTTTTTTTCTCAGCATGCAAAAGTTAAGAAAATGCAAATTTTTTTAAGGCTATAAAACTATATTACTCAAAATAAATTACCAATCTACTTGAAATTCTATTCATCATGAGACGCTCTGGTAAGTCCATTGTGTTGGCAATAGCCAAGACAATCAATTTAGAATGCTTTTTGGAAGGCCAATCAAATATATTGTAAAGGACAGTTTGTTTCCTGGTCCATAATCGATCAAGTTCGTCGACCAATAATATCACAGCATCTTTCTTGGGTCCCTGTTCTGTGAAACGTTTTTCTAGGAGATTCGCTGCCTGCTGAGAGGCTATTGTTTTACCTGTAAGAGCCTGAAATAAATGGATTTCTTATATTGGACTATCGAAGCTTAACAATAAATTTATAAATATCAGAAGAGCATGAACTTTGATTGAAATTAACAGTTTCATTAAAGAAATTTGGAAAAAAATGGAAAGCTGGAATTAATTTATAAGAAATCACCTATTGCTGGATAAACATGTATCAAAAAACAAAAAGGAACATGTGACAATAGAAAAAGGAATTGTTATTTTGTTTAATGCAATAAATGTGTTTAGTAAATACAAGTGAATTATCAACAACAAAAAATTAAATTACCTAAATGTTATAGAAAAAAAGGAATTGGTGTTTTGTTCAATGCAATAAATGTGTCTCAGTGTAAGTAAATTGCCAATAAAAGAAAATTACTTAAATACAACGAAAAAAAGAATTGGTATTTTAGTCAATGCAATAAATGTGTCTAGCAACTGCAAGTAAGATATGTTTATTTGATCCTTTACTAAAAAAATTCATACAAACGGAATCAGTTTACCAAAATTGTTTTTATAAGTGAATTATATTTTAATTCTTAAAAATTTAATACAAGCATTTAAGTTAGAAACCTTATGATAATAATATGGTAATTTTATTAAATAATATGGCAATGATAATTTTATAAAATAACTCATATACATATAATGATAATATAA
Organism: Parasteatoda tepidariorum; assembly: GCF_982258835.1. Taxonomy (NCBI): domain Eukaryota; kingdom Metazoa; phylum Arthropoda; class Arachnida; order Araneae; family Theridiidae; genus Parasteatoda; species Parasteatoda tepidariorum. The sequence continues at coordinate 13,158,895 of NC_141763.1, forward strand.
TATATAATGATATAATACACAAATAATATAATATAATACACAAATAAATTATTCAATTAGAAAAAAAGAAAGGAATGGTTAAATGATCTAACTACTGGTATTCACTCTCTAATGTATTCATTGTGAGTGTCATATGTTTTTCTCAGACAAACACTTAATGGCTACTTTTGCACATAATTTATATTCACAGTATTTGTTTTTATAAATCAATACAGCTAAACTTGAAGGGTACGAAGAAAAAAAAACATAAACTAAGTCATATATAAATATATAGTTAAAAAAAAAAAAGTTGTCCATCACTTATATTATTTTAAAGCAATGAGATTAGTCATCACTTATTTTATGGGTTTAAATTTTTTTTTATTTGTTTATGAGTACAATGAGTACAAAAGTTTTATGTAATCTTATAAAAAATTTTGCTCATTTCATAACTTTTCAGAAAGGCATCACTTTTAACTTCATAATTCGTTTGTTACCGTCTTACAAATCTTAAATTACAGTAAAACCTTGCCACAACAATAGTTTGGAGACCAAATAAATATATTGTTGCAGAGGGGTATATTATTATATCGAGGGCTTACATACTTTGGGTACACAATGAGAATTTTTTTTTAATCTAATGTTATATATATATTAACTACAAATCTATTTATATATTATACAAAAATTTAGTTTGCTGAGTGGTAATTATGGCTAAACATGAAATCAGATAGGAATGTTACATCTTCTTAAGAGGTAAGGGAGGCAATTATAAGAATGGAAGGTCTTGGGGTGGTCTATGTACATCAAGGATAGGGTATTGAGATCTGAGTACAAAAGCCATTCATTGTGGTGAAAAGAAATAAGATAAGTAGGGTAAACCAACCAGTGAAGGAACACTACCCAGTGAAGGAACATTTCATATATATTGATTTAAAATAAGTTTTTCTTTAGATAGATTGGTAACAATAGCTTACTGCCAAACAATAGGAAGTCATCTGGCAATGTTTTGGATTACCTGGTCAAATAGACTTCTCTGTAAAAATTTTTGAATTTGTTATTATCTCTGCAACACCTTGTTTCTTTGAAAAAATTATAAGGTGAGTGTTTGTATTTATATGTTTGAAGTGGGATTAATTGCATGTAATAGTTTTATTTTTCTCACTGTGAAAAAGAGAATTCCAAATATAGTTACTGAAGTTACGTTTTATTTTTTTAAGCATCATAGCATAATAAAGTACTGAGATAAGGAGGTGTTTATTCACTGGATCACCAAACGATGAAAAACCAGTGAAGGAACAGGTGTTCCTTCACTGGTTTTTTTTCTATGCTTATGAAAATAAAAGATAAACTTTATTTTCCTTTCTACCTTTAGTGATGTTCCGCATCAAAAGTATGTTAAAAATACGAAAAACAACTTCTAACCAGTGAGGGAACAGGCATGTTCCTTTACTGGGCATAGATTTCCCAGTGAATGAATAGTATGTGTCAATATGTAGACACTTTAATTTTCAATTCATGATTACAAAAAAAAGTTAACATTTTCTAAGTATTCATATGTTATAATTTCAAGAATAGGCTTGATTTTAAATATTTGTATGGCTTATAAATTCAAAAATAGCATTAAAAAATAACCAAAATTAAGTGTTCCTTTACTGGGCAATTTTGTGTTCCTTCACTGGTAAGAGCTGTTCCTTCACTGGGTCTTCTTACTACTTGTTATTTGAACCTCCAAAACTTTAAAACAATATTATGTAAGTTCTCTACAATTTTTTTTACATAATTTGCAATTAGCAACAAATATGTTGACACTGTCATTTAACTAAGATTGCGAATTTTGAAATTAATATGATTTTTTAAAAGGCAAGAGAAGCTTAAGTGTTCCTTCACTGGTTAGTTTACCCTACATAATCAGCAGTAAGACTTCTCTGGTCAGAAAAGACCAAAAAGAAAAAAAACCCCACCAAATTTAATAAAATAAGATTTGTAACATTATTTGAAACCTAATGAGAAAATAAGGTTGAAATTTGAAGAAAAAAAAATCCTTTTTCAGAGGTTTATTGCTTCAGATAATATTGCAATATTGAGAGGTGGATAACATTAATTCAATCCAATGTTAGTTTGTCGGTACCACAAAACATTAATGCAATAGAGGAAGTTATTGTTATATCGGATATCACAGTAGAGAGAATTCACTGTATTTCCTTTTTTTCTTTTTATCCTCAATGTATTTTGAAAATAAATTGTTTTGAAGATAAATTCAAATCTACGATTAAAAAAATGATTAATCAATTTAAACCAATAATTTTAATTATTTGATTCTAATTGATGGTAACTTGAATATAACATTACCTTAAATATATTGACATAGCATTGATATGGGTCAGTCACCCACATTCCATTCACCTCAACAAAATTAAAGATAGGCACCTCCCCCTCCTCTTTTTCATTCTCTAAATTTCGAATGACTTCGTGGACGGTAGCCGTTTTACCTGTGCCAGGAACTCCAGATATGTACATACACCTAAAACAACATATTATTATTATTTTTTATATTGCTTTTTGTAAACACGATGTTTTGTTAAAAAAGCGTAATAAGTCTTTAAAAAAATCAGCACTAATATAAAATTTGATTTGTTAGACAAAGATATTTAAAAAAAAAAGTTATGTTACATCAAAAAAGTTTAACAATAGAAAAAGAATATTTTATTAATGCAGACACCTTTAATAATTAGTATTTTTCTTTAGTGCATAAAATATTTTTTGGGTGCGCACTTTTTGTTGAAGATTAAGCTATACATCCTCTGTTATTAATTTATCATTAACCCAAAGAACAGTGTTTATAACTTCATTATCACAACTGTCGGATAATAACTTTTTAAACTTGAAGATAATGCAAAAAAATATATATATATATATATTATAAGTGCTATAATTTTATAGTTATTTTTTCATTAAAAATAAATTGATTCATTGAAATTTGTCTCTTTTGCTTACATAATTAAATTTTGTAGGTGGGCAAAAAAAAAGAAAGAATAAAAAATAGGTTTAAACTTACCCGCCAGTATGAGAGCACAAACACCCTTTAACGAAGCTATAAATGTCTGAATACTCATCTACCCGACATGGTAGCGACTTTGGAACAGCTGATACATGTAATCTACAAAATCATAAAAATCAGTAAACAGAGAAAATACAGTTTAATTACAAGAAAATTATTAAATCCTAACGGACCAATACCACCATATAAGTGCCTTAATACTTATACTTACTGGGTCTGATGCCTCCTTCATGGCTGGAAATTATTATTATTATTTTTTTTTTACTTTACCCATAGCTGCCGATATGGATAGGGAAAAACCCTGTAGATTTTAAGAAATATAAATTTCTTGATAATTGTTACAAAATGTACTAAATATTTTACACATCAGGGAATTTTACACATCAAAATAAAAAACTGCAATATTTTCCAGTTATGATCAACATTAAATGATCTATTATGCTTACTCTTAATTTTGAACAGTAATAGGTATTTAATTCGACAAAGATAGTTAACTCATTTTTATAAAAGAGGCTTGCTTCTTTATGTATTAGTAACACTTATTTAAATATTCAAGCCAGCAAAATTTTTTATTTCAATAGGGATTTTTTAATGAAATTTACCCAATTTTAGGGAATTTTCTAAAATGTACAAAAACTAAGAGAATTTTTATCAAACCAGTAGACTAGGAGAAACTGGCAGAGTTGGCAGCTATGTTCACCACTCTTATTTTTCTCATCTTTACAATTAATTATAAAATAATAAATGATTATTATAATTTTACTTAGTGAGAAGTACGTTTGAAATACTTCTGTATCGTTAAGGGTTGAAACATTCATTAGCTTAAAATATTACTTATATATAGAGTTCTAAAAATTGCACAAAGGTGCAAAAAAACCATAAGATTTACAATTGTCCACATCGTGTCCGAATATTCGTATTAAATTTCATTTTCCAAAAAAATATTTTTATTTACCAGACAAAATTTACTTAATGTTTTTTTTTCTTTTCTCTCATGTAACTATCCTATTTCCATATGAGTATTCTATTTTTATATCCATAAAATGATATTGAATTTGAATTTTACTGTAGTAACCAAATTTTAGGATTTAAATCAAATAAAAGAGCTAACTTAGCGTAAAGCAAAATTTACATTTTAATTCATTTCATAACTTTTATTTTCAGGAATATTTGTGTTTTATTTTTGTGGGCAAAATTCTTAAGCTCTGAAACTATTTGAGGAAATTTTTTTTCACCAATTTTTTTCTTTCATCAAATTCACCTTTTATTTTAGATTTGAAATTTTCCCACATTGTTATCTGCTTTGTTGCATTTTTCATTTTCATTTTCAAGAAAATTTAGAAAATAAGTGGAATATAATGTCTTACGTAAGTATTAATAGTACCCCCTTCCCTTTTGCCTGGAAAAATAATTGAATCACAAACCATCCCACCAGTCTACTTATTATTTAAATGGCCCTAAACCTAAAACAAGCTTGTTTAAACATGAAATATCGATGAAAAAATAAATACACTTTGACCACAAATCATAATTCTTTTCATGAAGCTTTTAACGAAAAAAATATGCAGATTGCAAGCATTAGTTTTCAAGAAACGGAGAAAAAAAGAAATTTTAAATTGGCGAACCTTATGCCAGACTAAAATATTCTGATTTCCTGATAAATTTTTTCATGAAGCTTTTAACAAAAACGCTGCAAGCATTAGTTTTCAAGAAACAAAAAAATTTAAATTTAAATTAGCAAACCTTATGCGAGACCCTTATAAAATATTTTGAGGTCCTAATAATTTTTTTCAGGAAGCATTTAACGAAAACAATATCAGATTGCAAGCATTAGTTTTCAAGAAGAAGAAAAAAAAAGACATTTTAAATCAGCAAACCTTAATCGAGATTCTTCTAAAAGATTCTGAGGCCCTTTGAGTGGCGTCTTTCTATCAGGCATGGCAGACAAGGACTTTTTCCTCAAAAGAGAATTTTTCTGAAATGAAAACAAAACAATAATTTGCTATTTGCTAAGGACTTTAAATTATTAGCCAGTAAATCAACCAAATAACAAAAGCATTAGTCCAACTTTAAAATTCTTAGCCAGAGGCAAATCTTAACAAATTTTATGATTGATTTTTTTAACATAGAAAGCTTTAAATCAAAATACAATTTCACCATAAATTGAACTATTTTATAGAATGCAAATTCAAATCAAGAGTAATTTAACAGTTGGGAAGGAGTAAATGAGCGATAAATGGGTGAAAATATGAAAAATGTAGATGCTTAAGAGTATTTGAGGAAAATAAATAAGAATAGGTTGGGGTTAATTTTTGGTAACTTCTTAGACTAGAGCTGTAATATACATATAAGATAAACTTATTATTTGTTCTTTAAGCTTTTTACTGATCACAGCTGAAACAAACAGCAATACCATTATTGAAGCTTAAAAATGATTTTATAAAAAATGCAGGAAAATAACACAATGGATGGATGACCGTGTAAAGCAAAGAGCAGATGGCGCTAGGGGTTAAAATTCGTCATGCCGGGATACTACTTCCGACTGATTTTTACACCTAAGTATGAAAAACGCTCCAACCAATATTATTATATAGTTTGTCTAAAGTAAGAACTCCCCTAGAAATTCGCATGCACTCGTGTCGGTTACTATCGTAACAAGGTATTCAAATATTTCAACTAGGGGTACGGGGTCATTGCTTAGGACAGGTTTTGGTCCAGGTCGGGGAGAGAAAGGTAATTTTTTTTCTTTGGTTTATTATGTTAGCTCTAGAGTGAAGAGAAATTACCCTCCCTGAAATGCACTATTCCTGTTTCCACAGCAGCAGAAGGCCTCGGACATTGTGGCGGGGGAAGGGAGTTCTTACCATAGACAAACAGTACTGTTTTCAATATAACACGTTCTATCCATCTAACTTTCAACGAAATAAACAAAAATGAATTCGGAAGACTCCGCAAGCTTGCTATGCTGCGACACGAAAAAATAACAAGTGGTGCTATTTTACACAAATATAGCCAAATAAAGGATAGCACTCAAAACATGGCTAACCTTGCACCTTTTTTATGCTGTGATTTTAATTTTCTTAAATTTGCTTTAAATTATAGAAAACACTTATAAATGGTAAAATTATGTGCAAATTTAAACATAAATCACAATAATAAAACTTCCCAGAACTTTAAGTACGTTCACATACAGCCTTGTAAGCACAACTTAAGTGGAGGGATACATTGGACAGGGTTTGTAGCCAAATCTTTCAACAAAAATAAGCACCTTTTAAGTACTTTTTAAGCATTCAAAAAATATTTTTAAGCACTATATACATTAACAAAATGCAAAATAATTTTCAAACACTTTACATGATCATGAAAAAAATAACTAGTTTCTGGCAAAGAACTCTTTTTCTTGATCATATTAGCCATTATAAAATGATCAAGAGATTTTTCGGCTCGATATCAGGGGTCGGAAAATGAATCCTGAAATTGAGAATATCTTGCAAAATGCAACAGAGAGAGATTCTTGCACACAAGAGTGCAAGAATCTTACTGAAAAGAGAAAATTGAAGAAACAATTTTCTCTTTTCAGTAGGCAACAAAACACGAGAATCATGTGCAAGAATCTTACTGAAAAGAGAAAATTAAGCACTTTAAAAAAAACATCCAATGGAAAAAGCACCTTAAGTACTTTTTAAAAACGCTACACACCATGATTGGAAGTTTTCTAAATTTCTTAAGGTTTTAGGAAGCTTGTTATTGTTTACGTTCATTTAACAACCCATAATAAATGAGTAGAAAAAAATATAGCGAAATGAAGTGAGGGCTCACATTTGATTTCGATCTACTCCTCTTCTCCCTTGTCTTAGGTGTCATCTCTTCCTCACATTCAAATTCAATGTCTTCATTCTCAGATGAGCTCTCTTCTGAAGACACAGAATATGCGCTCTCACTATCATCGGAATAAGTAGTTCTGATAAACTTGGATATCTTTTTCTTCGCATCTGCCATCACAGTTTTTGATTCATCATCAGAACTGTCAATACAAACCATAAAGACTTTATCGCAATAATGCAATTAAATGTAAAAATATTTTACTGAGACAACAATGTTTGTGTTCTAATTAAATAAAGCCAATATATATATATATATATATAAACACACACAAACATGTATACAGTGAAACCTCCTGGAAAGATCCCCTCTGTGTAGCGACCACTTTTGGGAAGTACAGAATATTTTCCATAGATTTTAGTGAAAACATTTAGGAGAAACCATCAAAAACTCTCTTAGGGATCGGGAAAACTTTTGCACGGTCAAATGAGGAATAACTCACTCACTAACTTTTAAATAATAATTACACACATTACATTATTTGTGTTTACAGATTTAACTACAATTACTATTACAAATATTTTATTAAAATTAATCTCAACTGGTTAATTTTTCATAAACTTTCCTTTTTTTTTAGGTAGGGGGTGTATAAAAATGGATTTTTTAAGTGGTTTTAAATTTTAAAATTATTTTTTGATATATAACTTTTTCAAAACTTAGAATACACCTTTAACTGCTCATTTTTTTCATAATTCAAAGAGTTTAAATTATCAAAAAAAAGCTTTCAAATTGTTACTCGTTTAATCACTTTTTCAGGTTTTTCTGTAGTTTTACCACACTTTTAACTATTTTTTATGAGCTACAAATTGCTCTCTTGCCTTGATATTTTGCGAGAATTACTTTTTGAGATATAGACTACCCTACAATACTGAAAGAGACACTTTGAGTTTTTGACATCTTTTTAAATTTCTTAAGAAATGCTCAGAGGATTATTTTATAAATTTAAAGATGTTAGCAAGATAATTTTGAAATCAATATATAAATAAATGTATTGAATTCTCACTTACTCATTTATCACACAACGTGGTACTGACTTAACCTTTCTCCCAGATCTAGTAATTGTGTATTCATCAGCAACAGAAAATTCTAAACGTCTGGGAGTCTTTGCTTTTTTGCTAGGAGAAGATTCCATTGCAATACTTTTTCTAGGACTGGTGCTTCTTTTCGATCCACTCTTTAGGATTTTTTTATCATTATCCATTCTTTTGGATGTGCCATTATTAGAACTATCCACTTTTTTGGGTGTGCCAGTTTTAGCATTATTCACTCTTTTGGGTGTGCCATTTTTAGCATTATCCACTCTTTTAGGCGTGCCATTTTTAGCATTTTCCACTCTTTTGGGTGTGCCATTTTTAGCATTTTCCACTCTTTTGGGTGTGCAGTTTTTAATTCTAATTGAAGTCCTAACAGGGGTCTTATTTTCAAATAATTCTTTTGAGCTATTATTTTTCCACTTCCTATTCAAGTTTGTGTCATGCTGACTTTCGGCATCACTGGTGAGACAATCCATGTCCGAATGGTCACTCTCATTGTTTTGGCTGGACACCGTGAGTGAGTGTATGTACGGGCGCTTCATGGTTTTAGATGGACTGAGGAGAGTCAACTCATCCAGATTGGCTGTGACATCCTCTATTGATTTTGCATCAGACTTCGCAACGAGGATCCTGATGTTCTCATTTTTACAGGCTAGTATTTTGTCATCGATTCTTCTGATTAAAACTCTGGGGTACATGGGGCTTCCAGTTGTCGTTGCAATATATAAATCCTTCTTTCGACTAGGCTTAATATCTAAGAAATATAAGTAATGATATATGCATTAGCATGTGTTCAAATTTTTTCAATCTATTTAGGGCAATTTTACTGTCTAAGAATGCCATATTTTAAAAACATGTAAATCAATTTAAAAAAATTCGAGCAATTCGAATAATTTTTGTGAAAATAAATCTGTGTCATTTACATTTGTAACAATCTTTAAAAATTTCCTAAGTTTAAAATTAAAATATAGGTGTTACGGGCGTAACACAATGTTATGTCCATAATAGCGAATTTTAAATGTTTCAAAAATTTTTTTAAATTTTTAAAAAAGGAGTAAGTATAAATGATATCAAGACTTAGATTTACAAAAATGTTTAGAAGCCAATCATTCTATTTTTTAAGAAAAAAAAATAGTTTTATCATCTCATTTACAGTAGAGTAAAATGATGATAAAAATATTTATTTGGTTATGCGACATAATAATTTCTCTAGATTAGTTTTATAAGCAACTTTAGCTTAAAGATCCATAAAAACAATTTTCTTAGATTAAATTTATTTGAAGCAATTTGTAGTTCAAAAAAGAACTTCAGTGAAAAGAAATGAACAAATTTTAAAATAAAAAATGAAACAAAGCAAAGAGAAATAAAGCAAAGAGAAATAAATCAAATATACCTAAATATCCTTTTATAGGGCCATATTTTCTATTCAAACCATGTTAAAAGATTTTAGGGATTGATTTCTAAAAAGAAATTCATTTAGCTTTTTACCTAATTCCCAAAAATTTTACATTAATGAAAAGAATTGGCCATAAACTTGAACATCTGTGCTTAAAAATAATTGAACTCAGGGGAGAGTGGTTCACCTTGGGACACAGTACACCTTGGGACATTTTTATTTTTGGTCTTAAGTTATCTTTTAGTTCTTTTAGATTCAGATATACGTCAGCATCACCTAACCTTGGAACATATTTTGATTCTATTGATTAAGCAGGTAAGAATTTATTAAAATTTTTATTTTTTGAAGCATGTTTCTTTACTTTTATATAAAAGTTTAATTAGTTGTCGAAACAAATTTTAATAATTTTTTTTTCAATAATGGGTATTATAATGAAGTATAAATCTTTGCCTTTAGAAGTTATCAAATTCTAAGTCTAAAAGTATGATATTTTAAAATATCCTATTAAGTATATAGTGCACCTTGGGACAGATGGAGGTGGCCCACCTTGGGACATTAGATATGCATAATTGATCCTTATTAAAAATAGATATTTAACAAAAAGACATTGTGCATGCAAAGTATTTTTTAATTTATATAATCTGTGTTTATTAATAGTTATTATTTCTTATTTTAGGAACTCATTAGACGTAACTAATCACAAGAATTGGAAGCAAAAAGTATAAAAATAATGCAGCAATTTGTGCTAACAATGTTGAAAAAGCAGCTGCAAATTTTATCAGGGGAAATGACTTGTAAGAAAGTTGCTGAATTCTACAGTATTAGTAAGACCACACTGAACCGCCATTTCATTTGCTTTAAAAAAAAAGAGAGAGCAGCTAAATTCTAACTTTCAACATATTTTAAATATACAGAGTCCCAAAATATTCACAGATGAAAAAGGAACAAATTTGGTACACTATATGTTACAAGCCTCCAAGTACCATTAAGAATTAACACCTTAACTGCCGAGTAAAATTAACGTGATTCACTCCCCAGTGCCACCGTTTTTCGCTCAAATGCACTTTCCTACAGGGTGTTTTGGTGGGGGGAAATGATGCACGCTTTGCAATTTAGAAACAGTTTACAAGAAAAAGGAAAGAAATAAAATACAAAATTTAAATTAAATAATAAAAATACAGTATAAAAGATGTAAAAACTTAGCTGTTGTATGATAAATCCTGAAACATGGTTGGACACATAAGACAACATCACATTCATCGCACTGACAGCGGTAGTCACAAAGAATTTTTTTCTTGAACAAACAGCACATTTTTGCGATGCATTTTTCTTTGAAGACGTTGATGGAAAGAATAAAAAGCACCAAATACATACGGGAAAAGAAAGCAAAAAAAGAATAAACCCTACCTTACTCAAATAAATACACACAAGCGATTAATACGATATCACTTTTCCATAACATCCTTTTCCTATTCCCCCTCCTCCGAAATTAGTAATACATTCGCAAAGCAAACATTTTGAAGGCCATTTTACAGCATTCTGAAGTAGGGGGTGTAATTCTATTTATAGCACCGCAATGCAAAGCATCGTACATCGGGAAAGCGTATATATACGCCTGCGGCAGTTAACGCATTGTCTGGCCGAGACGTATATATACGCCCGCGGCAGTTAAGGAGTTAACAATATGTGATGCACATTCACTTACATATGAGTGTGCTATGCCAAAACAAATGAACATTCCTCCAAATTGTGGAGAAAGTAAAAAAAAAGTCTGGGAAGATGAGGATTTAATGCTCTCAGAATTAGTAACAAATACATCCAGAAGAAAACCAGTAATTAGTGATTTAAGCAATCATAACAGTGATGATGAAGCTTGCAGCTTAAATTAAATGAACAGTGAAAGTGACAACCAAATATTTGACAATAAAAAAAAAGTACATATAGAAAAAAGTAGTGAAACAAGATTACATATTGGAGATTTTGCTAATATCAAATTTGCTGGTAAAAGATCTGTTGTTGCCTTTGTAGGTTGCGTTGAAAGAGTTGGTGGAGATGAGTAAGAGTTATCAGTTTTGAGAAGACGGAATCAATTTGCAACATTTATTTATCCCGAAAAAGAAGACAAATCATACATAGATTCAAATGACATTTCGTTAAAAATTAAGCAGAGCAAAGCTTTGAACGTTCTTTAGGTTTGGTATTTGATTCTTAACAATTGGATTTGCATACAAGAAGTTGAAAGGGACAAAATAAAGCTTTATTAACAAAATTAAAAAATTTACATTTATTTACTTATATTATTTTTAGAAAATTTCTACTTAAGTTTTCACATTCATATACTTTCACTTTCACATACTTTCACATACTTTCCCAATTTGCCCAACTAGGGGGTACACCATGGGACAAATAACAAGGTTAACTAAACATTTTTTTAAACTTTTCCTATGACAAATACAAAATCAAAACCTAGTTTAAAATGTTACAAGAATACCAGGTAAAAGTTTGACAATAATTGATCAAAATAAAAAAATTTTTAAAAAAATGAAAAGAAAAAAGTGTTCTAAGGTGAGCCACTCTCCCCTATAAAATCTGTGAACTACAACTAAACTCGATGAAAAATTATTAAATGAAAAAATACATAATGCACAAGAAAAAATAGCTTCCTAGCATTGGTTCTTTTCTTGATCCCATGCTAACCTTTACTGTTACCCATATTTATGTATAACCGAATCCTTCATTGATAAATATTTTTTTATATATTTTTTGAGGTTATCAGCACATGGCTACACAAATAATAGTTGCAAAATAGCTTCCATTCAAAAATTAAAAATTAAGGAAGTGGTTGGTAAGTAAAGTTACCACGGCCTGACTAAGGCAGGGTACTTAGCCATATTGTTCAACAAAAAATAAGTACATTTTAAGTACTTTTTAAGCATTCCAAAAATATTTTTAATCAGTTTCCAAAAAAAAAATATCATAATTAGGATCTGTGCTGTAATAAAAAAAATTTCTATCGTTAAAAGTTCTTAAATTATAAACATAAATACTGCACAGAAAATTGTGAAAATCATGCATTTTTTGTAGTTTAGAACGACAATCGAAACGGCAAAAGAAAAAATCTCTTTTTAAAGGACTGAAAATTAAACACTTTTTACAATCCCTGAATAAAAAAAGCACAGTTAAGGGCTTTTAAAAAACATAAATCAAAAATGTGAACCTTTAAGCACTTTTTAAAAAAATTACGCACCCTGTAAGGGTTTTAATTACCTTTGTTGTTTAGTGATTTGCATATGAACCGAGAATCTTCAAGTGGCTTCAGTTTATAGCCCACAAATCCATAACGGCAAAAGAAAACGGCTTCCCCATTCCGGCTGTCGTTTGGAGGCTCCTCATATAATTTTAAAAATACAATCTATCAAGTAAAAATGTACTTTAAATTTGATTTTAAAGTTATTTTATGATACAAAAACAAAATGTAAATAAAACTTGAGTACTGTCGCAGACATAATGAACTTGCAACCTGTGAAACAATTATGAATCACTGAAACAAATAAATAGTTTGTCTAATTTAAATGGACATCACTGGATAATACCATCAGCTAAAATTATATTTGCGACAACATACAGATTGATTTCAATGTAAATGACATTATAATTATTTATGTATTTGCAAGAAAAGGAAATAAACTTTTTGAAAGAAAATGCATAAATCAGTATAAAAGTGATCTTTAAAAAATAATGATTGGGACGATACCTAAGAGGATGCCATACAGTGGAAGATAATTTTCGTGGCAAATTCTTTTTATCCTTCAACACTTATTTAAAATTTACAAGAAAGAAAATTTAAGTTCATGCATACGAGAGTAGGTCATGAAGTTTCAGTTGCTGAAAAAAATGCTCCAAAATACTAAAATGCAAACAAATTATTAGAAGAGAACTTCACTGTTGCATAATCTTAAGCTATCTTCTAATACTTTATTTTCATTTATATATTTTAAAATTTTCTTTCCAGTATTTGAAACTTCATGGCCTACTCTAGGTTTGTCTGAACTCAACTTTTCTTTCTTTTAAATTGGTAATGAAGAGAAAAAAAATTTTGCAAGGAAATTTTTCTTTCGCAGTATGGCATCCTCTTAACAAAAATATACAAATGATGATAACTATGACACGTTTTTCCCTTAATTATTCTACCAATCTCTCATAAACATCTGCATAAAATAAAGGTTGAAACTCTTGCCTTTGTTTTAACTTTGGATAAATAAACTTTAAAATTTTGTGCAAGAACCTTTAAATTTATTTCAAAACTCTCTGAGATGGCAAAATACACAAAATGAACAATATGGGATAAAAACTTTCGACTGCTTTCCTGCCTAAACTATTGCGACCATATAAAATACAGGGTCTGTAGCTATATTTTGAGGGTCAAGAATATAAATGCGCAAAAAAAAAAAAAATTCTTTTCAGAGAATATATGTTTTTGTACCTAATTTTGTAATTTAAAATATTGTTTGCACCAATTAACTACAGTACAGAACCCGTTATCTGGAAATCAGAAAACCGGAACAAATCTCGATAAATTTTCATGCCATTTTTAAAAAACATTTTTTTTTACTCATAAGATTTTAGGATTTTTTTCTTTTTTGAAAGATGTTTACCTTATCATCATTTTGGAAATAATAATTAGTGTATTCCTTCATTGTTTTTTCTTCTTTTTAAGATTATTTCTAAAAAAACATTTTTTTTTGTTGGGTTTAACAATAAACAAACGGCTTTTTGTAGCAATTCAGAATACCGGAAAAATCAGTTATCCAGAATAGCGATAGTCCCAGTCGTTCCGGATACTCGGTTCCCTACTGTACCATGGTTATGGATAGGCCTTCAAGCTATTTATCAATATTGAGTCCTTGTACATGGTAATCTGATTACTAGATCAAAACTTATTCAGGGTGTTCTCTTTTCTTGTGCACTGTACAACAGTGTTTCTTCACTTACAAAGTATACATTCAAATAAAAAGAAGAAAAAATTGATAATTTTTTCTTAACCTATGAGTTATCAATACTTTCACAAAGGTGATAATGCTATGACATAATGCCAAAAATAAGAAACTGATATTTTGTAAAAATAGAAAGAAAGAAAAACATTAATGATTAATTAAAAATAAGAACTTGGAAGTTTGCATGAAAAAATTAAGAGCCAAAACTGCAAAAATGAACATTTTTTTAAAGGTCTTCATAACAGTTATGAATTCCAAACTTAATAAAAATGATTTTAAAAACCTGTGCTCACCTCACACTTGTCAAAAATGGTTTCTGCATCAATTACATTTGACCATCCTTTTCTATTATCTTCTACAACTTCGAAATCATAAATCTGATCTAATGACTTCTGACAATGAATTGGCAAGTCTGAAGTTCGAGAAAACCATCTCACATGAGCTTGATAAGGTTTATGAACAGAGTCTAGAAGAGTTTGAGAACAGAACAATTACTTTCTCAAAAATAATTTATTATAAAGAAAAAAAACAACTAACACATCTTTAGGTGGGGACATGAAATTATTTGCTGTCTGGGGACCAATAATAGTCAAATAACTGACAGGTTAGCCAATAATAGTTACCTGTCTCGTATAAATCCTTGATTTGTGCAATAAAACAATTAAAAATGTCTTCAGGATCAACAGAGTTGTCATTGCGTATCAGAACATAATCGCCAATGTTGTAAATGACGTCACCACAAGTAAAAGACCTAAAGAGTTCAAATTCACATTTAATATTTTAATTTCTTTTCATACACAAATAATAATTACTAAATAAATAAAAACAATTTAAATGTTTTAATCTCTTTTCATAAATAAATAATCACAAAATATGTATAAACAAGCTTAATTGATTTCAGTTTGACAAAATGGATGAGAATTCAAGAACAGATAAGAAATACAAAACAACAAAGGTTGCACTATAGGTTTAATGTTGTATTTACGAATACTGGAAGAAGTAATAGACAACATGTTAGCAAAAATATTAAAGCTTAAAATAAACTGTAGTTAATATGTGAGGTAACAATATTGTTTAATATTTACTGGATATGATATAATGATAATTTTGTTGGTACTCACAAAAGGGTTTGTCATATACTGGATACTCTTAAAAAATTGGGTAATTTTTTTAAAGGAACCCACTTGTTTTAAAAGTTTATTTCTCCGAATATTTTAAATAAATTAATAATAATTATTTCAATATAACAATTAATTAATATTAATAAATAAATAAATTACAAGTTTTTTAAATAATAAGTTGATTAATTAGTTTTGGATTCAGACAAAGTAAATAAGTTTTATTGAAATGAATTAAAAATCTATCAGTTATAACTAAGAATTCACAATAAAGAAAGGGATATTTCCATATTGTGGTCTGTCCAGCCAATTACAATCACCAAATGGACTAAAAAGTTGCACTTTTTTTAAAAGTAAATGTGTGAAGGTCTGCTTAGGGTGACTATGAATTATCTCTCGCGGAAATTGCTAAAACCTGGTGATTATTCTGCAGCAGATCACCACAATATGTTAATCTTACCATAATTGAAGAACTACATTGATTGGATAATTAAAATTACTATATGTTGTGAATTTTGATAATGTAAGATACAAATATGATTTTAGTTAAATGGCAAACTCAATCTTGTAGAACTTCTAAAAATTTAGTAATAGGTAAGCCAGAATTTTATTCTTACCCAGCGTTACCGATACGAGAACATTTCGCACTTATATAAACTGTCACTCAAATAAAGTCAAAATTGCTTTCTCCTAGAATCTGCACAATATCCCAATAGTGTAGAGTTTTAGTGCTACAATTAATATCAATTCCAAATAGAATGTGTTTTAATAAAATAATAACAAAGTAAGAAACAATTTAGGTTAATTAAGCGTGTCTGACCTCGCATTAAAATAATTAGTTGGAATAATTATAATCTTATAGTAAACACAATGTTTAATGACGTACTTATAAGAAAATCCTCTTTTAGAAGGAGTACTTTTACCAATCCATTGAAAGTCATTCATTTTTAAGAATAAAATATGATAACAAACGATATATAGAAGAAGAAAAAAAAGGATGAGCAAGTTATAAACTAAAAAAATACATAAAATATATTTTTAAATTTAGGGCAAAATTCACTCTCAACTAAATCGACCATGGAGTCGACTCATATTTGTAAACAAATAAACGCGCCAGAAAATTTCTTTCTTTCACTTCAGTTGAATAACTGCTGTAATGCCGAAACCAGAAAATCTATTGATTTTTAAAAGCTATCGATAAAGCCACTATCTATAGAGTTTTTAATAAAAAATCTGGCAACTAAACAAATCAAATTTGTTCAGTTTAAAACAGTGTTGCCAGATTGGGCTACAAGTAGCGGATTGGGCTACTTTTAAAAGTCCCCGCTACTGAAAATTGAATTTTCGCTACTTGCTACTTTTTGGGCTACTTATTATTTTTCGAACGCTACAAATCTTAAATATCCGCTACTTTTTTTCCTTACTGAAATATATATATATTTTTTAATTTTTTCCCTTCCCATTATAAAATGATTCTGAAGCTTCTTTACCATTTTTAAAAAGGACATTTTTGTTGTTGTTGTTGAAAACGTTCTCGCTTCAGTTTTGGATTCTTGATATGTTTTACTGATCGAGTCTATAATCTTTCCATGTTTATGTTTCAAATCGTAGACTCGGGAAATCGCAAAGATATATATGGAAAAATGCACGGAGAGTATGATGAGGAAAATGTTTTTTAACTCCAACTATTATTAATCGTTTATCTTCTGGAGAAAAAAAATCACGCTACTCGCTTTGAAACTCAGAAAAATTAAATCCAAAAGTCATTTTACCTGATGAATGAAAATAGTTGTTGTGAATATCAATGAGTTTCCAAAAAATATCGTACTGTTAAATGCTTTTTAGTGAATTCATTTCACTTTTGTAAATCACGATCTATTCACAGTTGCACGAAAAATAGGAAAATTTTTATATCTCTCTAGAGCAGGGATGGGCAAACTACGGCCCGCGGGCCAACTGTGGCCGGCCGGAAGGTTTTATCCGGCCCGCGGATATAATTTTAATTTGCCGATCAGTGGCAATATACATAAACAATATACATCCATTTTCTTGTCAACTATTTAAAATTATTTCTGTTTTCCCTTTTTTAACAAAGTACTGATGACCTTTTTACTTTCTCTATTTTTGTTCTACAAAACATAAATTGATGGAAATAGTTAGCACAGACAGCTTCAATTGGTAAAATGTTGAAAGCAGAAGTTCTTCATAGAATAGTCTTAGATTGGCTCTAACTAGCGTTTGTCTTTCTCGAGGAATCTAATATAGGTAAATTGTACTTCACATTTGGCAAACTACGCATTTTAAGATTCAACGAGCGGACAATCTAACAATCAGATGAAGCAGTTGCTTCTAAATATGCCAAAGTTTTACAAATCATTACCAAAAGCTAGTTTCCAAAATTTAATATTTCATGCCCAGAAAATCAACTCTATGTTTGCTTAATCTTATATATGTGAACAAGAGTTTTCAACTCATTTCAGAAGTAGACTAACAGAAAAGCATTTAGCCTTGTTCCGTAAAATAGGCACATCTCGCTTCGAACCTTAATATAAGGAGCTTTTAAAAACGAAATCGCAATTTCATTCATCTCACTAAATATTTAAATTAAAACTTGTATATCGCTTTTTTTTTTAAATTTTGAAAGTTTTATTTGTCCCACCAAACATTTTTTTTCTCGAATTTTGGCCCTCGACCAAAAAAGTTTGCCCATCCCTGCTCTAGAGCTTAGATTTGCCCGTTGTAAATGATGAAATTATTTTTTTTAAAGGAAGCTATAATATGTATTGCTATGGTTACAGTTATTATTTTTCACCTCATTTTGCCAAATATGCAATAAATAAATGAAACAAATAAAAATTAAGTTTTGGATAGTTATCATATTAAAATAAAATTCGTATTACCAAACGCAAATGATAATCAGAATTGGCATCAAGGAGAACGACATGAAGAAATATTTCATAGAAGGCCAAGGCCCACCCAATGATGACGATGAAACGCAAAAGATGGATTTTGTTTTTAAAACAAAAATATATACTATGAAATTTCAAATAATAATTAACTATAACAATGAAATTATGAATAAAAATGACTAAGTTAATTGAAACATAATGCACTTAGGGATCAGGAAAACTGAATAACGACAATTTTTTTAATTCGAAAATGTCAACATTTTAAACCTTTCGAAACATTTATAGTAATTGCAAAATAACTAGGGAAGATAATTACTTTTAATGATAAACACGGTAATGTATATGCTGCGTGTTATAAAAGGAGTTTAGAAAATTATTAAAGCTACTTCACTGAAACTATCGTAAACTGATCAGAAGTGGAACTACAATTTGATGGTTTTATAAGGGAAGTCATCTTATAGAAATGATAATAAATTGTTTTTACCTGTTTTGCACTTGATCATCAAAATCTTAGATAGGTGATAACTTATAGAGATGGTCAACTTAACAGGTTTTACTGTGCAAGTAAAGTAAGCACAGCAACTAAGGCGAGCTGCGAGAAAAGAAAATATTTACGAGCATTTAGTGCAAATCTATCTTTTTATCATTGTTTTTTTTTTTTAACTTTACAACAGATGTTACGGCTACTATAAATGAAAAAAAAATTAGTTAAAAATATTTGTTGCTTCGTAGACGCTTTAAAATACTGTTTCATACGTTGTCCAAATCAAAATATTCATTTGTTCACTAAATTACTATCAAAACTATTCTCAATCGAGTTTGAAACAATTATTGATGCTGTTACAAAGAAAAGCAAAGTCATATTTCTCATCTGCGAGCTGAATGTTTGTACTTTGTATTGTTTCGAACTTCAGAGCAGAAAGCATTAAATAAATTATTTTGCTTATCAAAAAAAGATTTTTTGCCTTTTATTTTTAAATACGCACAGATGTAGGCCCATGAAGTTGAACTTTTCCGAATTTCTTGTTGGAGATTGGGTCCTAGTTAGGTCTTATTTTTAATTTCCTCGAAACGCGAGATAATTTTTATTAAAAAAAATTAGCTAGTGAGAACATTTTTATGTGCGAGTAATTAAGGTTCTTGAGATTGGGGAACGAAGCGAGCTGAGGTCGAAACCTCTTAGTATTCTTATGCAGCTCAAAGACCGGACCAACATTAAAATATCGAAGATAGTTCCGACTGATTTTTACACATAAAAAAGCTGGAAAAAAACGAGCTAGCCAATGTTATTATAATTTTAGTGTTTTCTGGCAAACGGCGCTGTTTTACAGAAATATTCCAAATAAATTAGTGCAGTAAATAAATTAGTGCAGTAATTTATATATATATATATATATATATATATATATATATATATATATATCATTTATTTTTGGGCTACAAAATGTTCGAATCCGCTACTTTTGGAGCTCCCATTCGCTACTTTTTAATCTTAAGTTCTGGCAACACTGGTTTAAAAATAAGTTCTTGTTTTCGTGTGATTTTAGTTAGATTTAGTGTGGCCAAGGATAAAGAGATTTAGTGTGGCCAAGGATTTTAGTTATAAGCCGATTATTATCTTATATAGAGTGTTGTTGATAGTATAATTACATTATATTTTAATGTATCTATTTTCTATTAATATTTAATTTTTTTTCAAAGATGCTTTGCAAAATTGAATCATTTTAAATAAAATTCAATGGCCAGTGATTTGGATAACTATCAGGTCGCATATTTTAGACTGCTAAAATTTTTCCTAAAATATTTATGACATTTTAAATAATCAATTAAGAATAATATTATTTATAATAAAACACCCATTTGTATCAATGCATCGCATGCAAAATTCTTGTTTGAAGTTTTACTAATAAATATTTCTCTATTTTTATTTTCTTTTCCCCTTAAATAAAGTAAAATTTAATTTTTTTTTCCCTTTGTGGGAAGAGGAGAGAAGACACCATATAATTTTTGTTGTTGTTAATTACTAATTGGCTGCATGTTCAACTTTAATGCAACCACTGTATGGGATTGACTTAAATGAAGTTCAAATTTATGATTTGAAATCTTTTAATGTGAAATTGAATTCGACAATTATTTCCTATTTGAGTTCATTTTTTATGCTAATAATTTTCTGTTTGTTTCTTCTATAACAGTCTATCCATGGTAAATTTACTACCGTTTAGGGGTACCTTCACAAATTCAACTTTAGAGAAAATGGTAGTTTCACAAAATACTTTTTCTTAAAATTTTATTTTTGTATCTCGTAAGAAATGATCTATCCTTATTTTAACTATATTTTTGTGTTGAATTTTCAATATAATTTTTATTTTTTACAAATTATGTCAAAATTTTCTCTAAGTAGGTACCTTTCAGAAAAACCTACACAGACCCCTCAAGGTCATTACGTCAATAGTTAATTAAAAATAACTCTGTGGAATTCTTCATTTGTGTGATTAAAATGCAATAATTTATAGCATAATTAATAAGGTGTATTTCCCATATCTGAGGGTTTTTCCGTATCGTGAGCTGCCCCACCAACTACAATTGCCAAAGCTCCAAATTGATTCTACAAGGGAAAATTTAAAAAAAAAAAAAAATCATGTGAAAGTTTACCCGGGGATGACCACAGGTTATACCCTTCAAGTTGGTCTCTTTCTGTGATGTTTTTTTCTTCTCCTTTTTTGATTTCTCCTGGGTCACTGCCCGGATGTTTCCAAGACATGGCGATGATTCTGCCACAGATCACAATACAGAATTCCTCTAGTTCGCACAGCAATGGAAAATCATTTTATTATGTCAATATAATTATTGGATACATTTAAATTTAGGGAAATTGGGGTATTTCTATCGTTGGACCTGTTGACACCAACTGTAATCATGAATGTGCCAAAGGGTTTTTGTGTTTCAAAATATGTGCCATGGTTTGTTTAGATTTGATTTGGTGCAGATTATGCTCTTTAAATCTGCCTCAATGTCTGCTCTTTTATCCCATCTTTTGTGACACTATCCACTCTGTCACCAAAACTTAGATATTATTTTGATGCCAGTACCAATATGGAACAAAAAAGTTAATTCATTCTTCTAATTTTAATGTTCTTTTGTTTACAGAATATCGTAGGTGCTACATAACTCAATTATTTAGCCAAGTTAAACTGTGATTTGGAAAATATTCAATCCATGTGTTTTAATTATAAATTTATAACTGAATTTAAAATTGAATTTTTAATTCAGTTAAACTCTGAGTTGCAAACTGTTAATTATATGTGGCTTAACTATAAATTTCTAAATATATTCAATTTAATAATTATCAAATTTCATTTCAGACTTTAATTGAAGCCACAAACTGTAGAGACTCCAAAGAAGTGTTGAGACTTTTAAATGAAAATATTTTTTCTGTAAAGGTATGTTGTTTTAATTTTTTTAGAACTGTAGTCCCATATTCAGACATCTGTCTGTTCTAGGAAAGTCTATTTTCCGGGGAGATTTTTAATAATCAAAATAAACAAAACTCTTTTCCTTTTGAAAAAAGAAAAGGAAAAAAATTTTTTATTTATTTATTTTTTTTGTTGAAATTATAGCTGTTTTTCTGATAGTTTAAAAAATTTTTCTCCATCGATAAGTACTCTAATATTGCTGAAAAAGCAAGTGCAGTTAAAGAAAAACTAATTTTGGGAAGAAGAATAAACTGAATATTAATTAAGCTGAATATTAATACTGTTTGAAAAGAACACCAGTAGACAAGCTTTGTTTCGCTTCAAATTGAAAAAAAATAAAAACTTCAGCAAAAAAAAAAAAAAGCTTCAGCATAAAGCAAACATCTATTATGGTTTATTTTGTAAGTAAATGAATTGTTATTTAGTATGGTATAATTTTCTTTCTTTGTATAGCTATAGTTAATATTATTAAAAATATTAATTATTTAATTTTTAGAAACATTTTTGTTGCGTTTTAGAATTTTTAATAGGTTTTTCTATAATGCACTTTTTTTGTTGGTCCTTTAGACTGGCACATAAGTGAGAATTCAATGGTATATTTTATCATACTAAACATTATTTAGTTTTTAAAAGTCATTCAAACTGTAAGAAAACATTATGTGTTGATTTGTTATTTTTTATTGAATAATACATGTTTTGATGCATTTAAAATATCTTATTCGGAAGAAATCTATATTCCGAATTTGCCAAAGTCCCGGCAATTCTGGATATGGGACTTTATACTGTATTACGTTTGAATAATTACTGTTAGTATTAAATTTTATAAAAAAATGAATAAATAAAAATAATAATTTTTGGGAATATTTTCTTATTGATACTTAATTTCAATATTGATATTTAATTTTTACATTGATACTGAATATTCCAACTGAAATTAAAAATAACCCATTAAAAATGCTGCATTCTTGCTCTTGAAATAAATTTTAAAAAATATACTGTGCTATTATGATGGTTATGAGTTTTACAGTTCTGTTATTTTTTATTGCAGTAAAAATGTAGAAAAAAAAACTAGAAAAAAAATATAAATATTATTTCACAAGAAGAAAAAATTATTAAAAATAAAATATTTAAAAAAGTATTTTTAAAAAAATTTAAAAGCCGGAAAACAAATTAAGGAAAAGATATAATCTTGTCATCAGCTCACTCGATTATATTCACAAAAAGAATGCATTCTAATATTGTGTTAATAAAGCCGAAGCAAAATATATTTATGTAATTATTTTGCTTGTAATTATTTTTATGTTTATCATGTATTTAAAAATATTTATATATTTTTTCCATGTTTGCTCTATATTTTTTACTTAGGAGTTTTATGTACTTGCAGCCTATACACTGTGAATAAAACTTTTTTTTTTCTTCTTAGTCACAAATATATATATATGTATGTAACATATTTTAAATTTCTGGCATGCCACTGCCAAAACTTGATTATAGTTTTGGCACAGGTACTGGTGTGAAAATGTTCTTTAATATTTTCTGAAGGATTAAAAAATATCACATAAGTTTGAAAAATATTTAAGAAATATCCATAAATATTTTATTTATTTCAAATGGCAGAAGTGAATTGACATGTTAGAAAGCAAAAACACAGGAACAAAACAAGAAAGTAAAATGTCATTTCCTTAGGAGCGTTCTTGCTTCCCAATATCGCTCGGTAGACGACGACCCGTGGAGGGCCTTGCAGCACAGAATGTGGCTGCCATCCAAAACAGCTTGGCTCATGCACAGAGAACAATAGGGATCAGGTGCAGCCCTAAACGAAACAGGTGCGCGGCCAGTCTGGAATGGTGTTCTGTCGAAGATCTCTCCACACTTTGGTTTTTACTCTTTCTGACAATTGATGATGGAAATCCCCATTGATTTTTGATCTAATAATCCTTTTTAAAGTTGAAAAATATCCATAAATATAATCAATGTAATATTGAATATCCCCAAAAATTCTCATATCTTGAGAATTCAAGTAACAATGGAAAATGATAGTACAACTATGTTTTGCTTTTGCCACTATTTGTGAGAATATTTATATTCTTGGAAAACATTTCGTTACAGATTTCTTTTACATCTACATTCATTTGAGAATTTTTTTTCTTGCCAACTTCAGCGATAACGTGCGTGCAGATAAGTGTGATATAATGCTGGAGAGTGTGGGTGTGGGAATCATAATTGGTGTTTATTTTACATTTTAAGTTCAATCGCCAAATATAAGTTTGACCAGAAATTTACTAAACTGTAATAAGAATTTCACACACTTTGGTGTTTACCCTGCACTGAGTGGCTTTAATTGTATGATTGAAAAGTATTAGCATGTTCACTTATAGTCTGAATGCTATTTCTTGTTGTGTGTGAATGAATGCTATTTCTTGTTCTAGTATAAAATTTAAAAAAATATGTAGACAACTAAGTAGACCAGTGAAAATATATACTAATAAGGAAATGTGTAGTCACTGGTTTTGCCAACTATTAACTCAATAATTGGGCCTGAAAGAAATTGTTTATTCTTATCGTTCATAATAGTAATCTTTTGAATATTTCTTGCAGGATGGTAGAATTTTCAGATTTTTATGTGATTCTGAAAATGAAGCAAATTGTCTTCAGGAATGTCATTGTTCTAAAAAGGAAAGGGACATAATCTACATGTTAATTGACTCTGGTTTTAACATAGAAGAATTAGATGAGGTAAATATCAAGACTGTGACCCAAAAACAATTTGAGTTTTTTATTTTGGTAATTTTCTCCTACAAATATTTTTTTTTTACAAAACTATCATTGCTGATCACTTAAAATTACAATTAGTAAAATTCTTAATGTGTACTTTACAATTATGCAGGATTATTATAATTAATCATCTAAAAATACTAGTTTTAAAAAACGTAGCATGTTACTGTGGTATTCTTTTTTCCAAGTGTCTTCTAATCCTGTTTTGGCATCTTAAAAGTCCCATACAATACCATTTAGTGGTCAACTTATGAACTATTTTTTTTCTTTACTGAGGCTTTTTGGTGTTTATCGGTTTTAAAAAAAAAGCAATGTTTCCCAAGGTTTTGGAGGTCAAAACTGAAGATCCTCTAGAAATTAGAGAAAAACACATCTATTTACATGCAATAATACTTTTTGTGAAATAAGTAAACAGGGTGCGTAGCATTTTTAAAAAGTCCTTAAATTTGGTTATCTATTCAGGTGCTTTTCTTATTCAGGGTTGTAAAAAGTACTTAATTTTCTATCTTTTAAAAAAGATATTTTTATTTATTTGCTGTGCCGATTGTCCTTCTAAATTACAAGAATGCATGTTTTTCACAGTTTTCTCTGCAATATTTATCAGAAATTAGTTATTTTACCATGATTATGCAAAGTTCTTGAAAATGTTTTTTAATTTTATTGATTTTATGCTTAGAAATTAAGAGCATTTTGCATTATATATATATATACATATATATATATACATATATATATATATATATATATATATCTGTCTGTATATATATATCTGATTTACAATTGGAGAGTGATTTTGCGAGGAAGAACAAAATAGGGGTGACACCTATTTGCAAATAAGGTATCAAGTGATAGGTATATAGTATCAGATGATCAGGTAGCTCTGACTGACAGCATGTGGCTCAGTTGCAGAGCTGGAAAAGTGACCAGTTTCCTTACTTAGGTTACAGATTGAGCCAATTTTTGTTTTCCTATATATTGGGCGTATCAGATGATATTTTTAACCAAGTTTGGATTTATTTGCTTTGTTAGTTTTTTTTTTTTATTGAAAAGAAAATCCATTTGCCTCTTCAATTGTTTTCATCAGTGTGTATATAAATATGCTTGTACACATTATTATTTCTTCATTTAATGCAGAAATTTGTTTCAACTTTTTAGAAAGGTAACACGTGTCTGTTTTACGCTGTGAAAAATAACCATTCCCTTTTGTGTGATGTTCTATTGCAATGTGGTGCAAACATGTGGGCCAACACAGAAGTAAGTATATATATTATTAATTTTTCTGCATACTAGCCTAACTAGGCAACCAACTTTTTAAATAAGTAGAATTTCAAGTATTTTAAACAGAACAAGTATTATTGTACTGAAAAAATTAATGCGATATGTAAAAAAAAACAACCTCATATTGCTCAAGTAAGATAGAATTTGATTTTAGTGACATACATTTTCAAATGGTATAAAGGGCGAATTTCTCTTTACAATGCTTAGTACAACATATGTTAAGATTAAAAAATATATATATACTAATTACCTTGATGGTACTTTTGATGGATAGTAATCAGATTGGATAGAATTTTTATAGAAATTAAATCAAACTCTGCACTTACTTGCTATTATTATTTAAACCAGCCAATGAATTTATATTGTAATAGTTTTGTTTTTTCTTTCTCCAAAACGAACTTTGACTGTGATAAATTTCTTTAAGTTAAAAGGATACATAGATTTAAAACAGTAAACAATACATTTCAAAGCAAAAAAATTTAACTTAAAAAAAGTAATTTAGCTTAATAGCACTGTTTTGAAACTCAAAAACTGCATAACCAATAACCAAATAAAGGAGTATTTACGTTTATAAGTTCAAATCTGTCTTTATATTTATTTCACATGTTTTATCTGATATAAATAGGTATAATATATATAATATTTCACATGTTTAATTTCACATGTTTAATTTCACATGTTTAATTTCACATGTTAGTTATTTCGCATGTTAAAGAAGTTAAAATCATGCTGTTTCAAATTTTCATGAGATGTTTTTTTTTTAAATTTTTTTTTTTTTGTTATACAAAAGAGAATTGTATGCCAGTTAGTTCTATTTATTAGAGAGTATTTTCAATCCAGGAATTTCTTTGTCAAATCAAGATACACTTACTCATCTACCTAAAACTATAGAAATTACATCAAAAATATTAAAACTCATGAATTATATGTTAAGTTCTCTGCTGAAAATAAATTTTAAAATGAAAGTTTAAGTAGTTAACATAAAAAATCAAAGTAAGTAGTATAAAGCCATTGACATAATTAGTTTCTATCTGCAATATAAAGTGCTCCTCATTTTTTATAAAAGAATTTAAAAAAAACTACTTACAAGTTCCAATAAAAATATTTGTAGTGATTTTGTTAATTGTTATATTTGTCAATTGCATTATGATTTATTTTATCTTATATCTTTAATTAATATATCATTTTATTGAAATCAAATTTTATTGTATGTAATATGCATTTAGTAAAATTTACTGAAAGTAATTTCACTTTTTCTAATGTACACTTTTTTTTTATTGCAGTTTAATATTTCCATTCTTGATTATGTACTACAAACATCTTCAACTAACATTAAAGATATTTTTGATAAATTTTATGTGAGTCATATTTTAGTTTATTCTTCAAAATGTTTACTAATTTGTGTAAGTTGATTGCTATTTTAGCTATGAAACTCATTGTTTACGTATTTATTACTACTTTTTTTCCCCTTGTTTATCATTAAATAACAAGGCTGCTTTCCCTAAGCAAATTTTCTATAAGCCTCCCTCTACAAAATATAGAGTATCGTTGCAGTTTTCAAAATTTTCTAAGTTGGGACTCTCTTGTTTTCGGTTTAATTCTTAATTTTGTACAATTATAATTTTTGCATTTTATATAAGGTCGGTTTTTCAACAACGGTTATAATGTGAGGTTTATCGTCACTCAAAATTAAAATCATGAGAAAGGGCTAAAATTAGTATCTAGAACATCTCAAAGTTTTTGATTAAATAAAACTACCATGGGAAATCTCCATCGGCAAATAGTAACTTAAATATGGTTTCAAATTAACAATTAGGTTAAAATATTACAATGTCACCCCCATCATAGGACTAACTTGAAAACACCAATAACTTTTGGGCTCATTAACTAAAACTTGATCTTTTTATCACGAAGAAAATAATAATGATATAAAAGCAGTCCAGTGCCGGATTAAGCGTACGCGGGGCCCTAGGCCATTCAAATTTTTTAGGCCCTTAGATTAAATTTTTTTTCTCGTATATTTTTTATTTATTCAAATATAAAAGTATTTATGTATCTTTTCATTTGAAAAAGCATAAAAATAAATAATAATAAGTCAAATTTTATCTATAATGTTATCAAAGTTAATTTCACGGAGAACATCTTAATTTTATAATTTATTTTCAAAAAATCCATTTTAAGGGGGCCCCTAATCATTGGAGGCCCCAGGCCATGGCCTAGTCTGGCCTAATGGGTAATCCGGCACTGAAGCAGCCGAATGAAAGGGTTAGGAGAGCAATCAAAGTGAGTCTACTCTTTTAGGCAGATACCAAAAATAGACCATGCATAAACTTAGTAAGTCTTCCTCTCCACCAATTCTAAAAACAATTTAAGCACTAATGTTATAATAATAAGTTAGTTTGTTTATGTAATTGTAAATGATAATGCTAAAATGGTTTAATTGTAAATAAAGTATTATTTGTTTAAATTTAAGACGAGTAAATTTCCTTTATTTAATTTAATTACAATAACTATATGATATGGCCTAAAAGCGTCACAATAAAATATACAGCACACTCTAACTTTCTTTCTCTAGCCTGGTGTTTGGAAAGCTGTTGAGTGGGAAAACATTTATCAAGTTAGAAAATTAGTCAATTTATGGTGCAGAACTGATCTCTATCAAGTGAGTGTACTATGCCATCTGTTTTATTGTAATTCAAATGAACCTTATCACATTTAATTCAATACCATCACTTTCTTAAGGACAACTGTTTTACTTTAATATTCAAGTACTGTGTGATTAATTATTAAAGAAATTTAAATAGGCAGGTGTGTGAAGTGTTATTAGCTTATGCATCTCTATTTGGTAAAAAAAAAAAAAAATTTAAAAATGCTTTTTATATGAAACTGATGTATTGTTCACAGTAGTCTAGGAAATAATGATTTTATTAAACAATAGTTCATATTAACCACGCTCGGATAATTTTTTTAATGGACCTACTCTGTTTGACCATCAAATTTAGACCTAACCATTATATACCACACTCTCATTATATATATATTTATATATCTTGTTCAAATTTTCAATCGTTCATAAAATAGTTTTTATTCATCCATTCAAGTTGAAATACATTTTTTAAAACTTGTAGTAGATGACACTTGATGTTAATACAGTTTTTTTTTCAAATATTAATTCATTCATTAATTTTAGTTTTAAAAAGGAGAAAATGTTTTAATTATTTAATAAAAAGTAACTAAAATAAAATTTTTCTTTGTTGACCTAGGAATTGACTTACATTTTTATTTTATTTTTATATTACTTGTTTATCATGTTAGCAGGGGATGGAAAGTGGATAATTTTTAATTGCTTTTTGATAATATTGATTAACAGTTGACAAAGTTTTCATGATTATACTTTTTAATAGCTGAATTACTTTTAATTTTGTGCATAAAATGTAATTTATCCTTTTGTTTTAAATAAAAATAAATAAATAAATAGGTACTTTTGATGGATAGTAATCAGATTGGATAGAATTTTTATAGAAATTAAATCAAACTCTGCACTTACTTGCTATTATTATTTAAACCAGCCAATGAATTTATATTGTAATAGTTTTGTTTTTTCTTTCTCCAAAACGAACATCAAAAATATTAAAACTCATGAATTATATGTTAAGTTCTCTGCTGAAAATAAATTTTAAAATGAAAGTTTAAGTAGTTAACATAAAAAATCAAAGTAAGTAGTATAAAGCCATTGACATAATTAGTTTCTATCTGCAATATAAAGTGCTCCTCATTTTTTATAAAAGAATTTAAAAAAAACTACTTACAAGTTCCAATAAAAATATTTGTAGTGATTTTGTTAATTGTTATATTTGTCAATTGCATTATGATTTATTTTATCTTATATCTTTAATTAATATATCATTTTATTGAAATCAAATTTTATTGTATGTAATATGCATTTAGTAAAATTTACTGAAAGTAATTTCACTTTTTCTAATGTACACTTTTTTTTTATTGCAGTTTAATATTTCCATTCTTGATTATGTACTACAAACATCTTCAACTAACATTAAAGATATTTTTGATAAATTTTATGTGAGTCATATTTTAGTTTATTCTTCAAAATGTTTACTAATTTGTGTAAGTTGATTGCTATTTTAGCTATGAAACTCATTGTTTACGTATTTATTACTACTTTTTTTCCCCTTGTTTATCATTAAATAACAAGGCTGCTTTCCCTAAGCAAATTTTCTATAAGCCTCCCTCTACAAAATATAGAGTATCGTTGCAGTTTTCAAAATTTTCTAAGTTGGGACTCTCTTGTTTTCGGTTTAATTCTTAATTTTGTACAATTATAATTTTTGCATTTTATATAAGGTCGGTTTTTCAACAACGGTTATAATGTGAGGTTTATCGTCACTCAAAATTAAAATCATGAGAAAGGGCTAAAATTAGTATCTAGAACATCTCAAAGTTTTTGATTAAATAAAACTACCATGGGAAATCTCCATCGGCAAATAGTAACTTAAATATGGTTTCAAATTAACAATTAGGTTAAAATATTACAATGTCACCCCCATCATAGGACTAACTTGAAAACACCAATAACTTTTGGGCTCATTAACTAAAACTTGATCTTTTTATCACGAAGAAAATAATAATGATATAAAAGCAGTCCAGTGCCGGATTAAGCGTACGCGGGGCCCTAGGCCATTCAAATTTTTTAGGCCCTTAGATTAAATTTTTTTTCTCGTATATTTTTTATTTATTCAAATATAAAAGTATTTATGTATCTTTTCATTTGAAAAAGCATAAAAATAAATAATAATAAGTCAAATTTTATCTATAATGTTATCAAAGTTAATTTCACGGAGAACATCTTAATTTTATAATTTATTTTCAAAAAATCCATTTTAAGGGGGCCCCTAATCATTGGAGGCCCCAGGCCATGGCCTAGTCTGGCCTAATGGGTAATCCGGCACTGAAGCAGCCGAATGAAAGGGTTAGGAGAGCAATCAAAGTGAGTCTACTCTTTTAGGCAGATACCAAAAATAGACCATGCATAAACTTAGTAAGTCTTCCTCTCCACCAATTCTAAAAACAATTTAAGCACTAATGTTATAATAATAAGTTAGTTTGTTTATGTAATTGTAAATGATAATGCTAAAATGGTTTAATTGTAAATAAAGTATTATTTGTTTAAATTTAAGACGAGTAAATTTCCTTTATTTAATTTAATTACAATAACTATATGATATGGCCTAAAAGCGTCACAATAAAATATACAGCACACTCTAACTTTCTTTCTCTAGCCTGGTGTTTGGAAAGCTGTTGAGTGGGAAAACATTTATCAAGTTAGAAAATTAGTCAATTTATGGTGCAGAACTGATCTCTATCAAGTGAGTGTACTATGCCATCTGTTTTATTGTAATTCAAATGAACCTTATCACATTTAATTCAATACCATCACTTTCTTAAGGACAACTGTTTTACTTTAATATTCAAGTACTGTGTGATTAATTATTAAAGAAATTTAAATAGGCAGGTGTGTGAAGTGTTATTAGCTTATGCATCTCTATTTGGTAAAAAAAAAAAAAAATTTAAAAATGCTTTTTATATGAAACTGATGTATTGTTCACAGTAGTCTAGGAAATAATGATTTTATTAAACAATAGTTCATATTAACCACGCTCGGATAATTTTTTTAATGGACCTACTCTGTTTGACCATCAAATTTAGACCTAACCATTATATACCACACTCTCATTATATATATATTTATATATCTTGTTCAAATTTTCAATCGTTCATAAAATAGTTTTTATTCATCCATTCAAGTTGAAATACATTTTTTAAAACTTGTAGTAGATGACACTTGATGTTAATACAGTTTTTTTTTCAAATATTAATTCATTCATTAATTTTAGTTTTAAAAAGGAGAAAATGTTTTAATTATTTAATAAAAAGTAACTAAAATAAAATTTTTCTTTGTTGACCTAGGAATTGACTTACATTTTTATTTTATTTTTATATTACTTGTTTATCATGTTAGCAGGGGATGGAAAGTGGATAATTTTTAATTGCTTTTTGATAATATTGATTAACAGTTGACAAAGTTTTCATGATTATACTTTTTAATAGCTGAATTACTTTTAATTTTGTGCATAAAATGTAATTTATCCTTTTGTTTTAAATAAAAATAAATAAACTTGATTTAAACCACACAAAAAAAAATTAGCTATAATAAATATAAAATAGCAGTAATTAAATTTTAAGTAAGTAAAATTTTAGTATGCTTAGTGGTCAATTGAATGCCTCCTTCAGGTAAATGACTGGGAGTACATTTACCCCCTCTCTGCACGCCACTGATATGAACACTGGTTTACACGCCACTGGTGTATTCTTAAGTTTCTAAATTGTTTTTTTTTTCTGTAATTATACTGGATAGAATGCTAATATGAAATTTTGTCATTCGACCCTTTAATTTCAAAAGTATAAAAAAATTATCAAAAATTTTCAGAATTATTTAATCTCATTCAATAATGTCTATTTTATTCTTTAACAAATATTTGTTAATATTCAATGTTATTTTTTAATTGTATGAAATACTTTGTTGTATCGGTAGTAGAAAATGTTAATGAATCAATAAAAAATTATGAAAGGATTAATTGCAGAATAAATCGAAAGGTGAGAATTGAGGAATGGCATCTTCGAACGAAATGCATATCAGGAACTAAATAGTTCCGTATATGATGTTTGAATAATCGTGTATTGTCATCTAACAATGAAAAACAAGTCATATTACAGGGACAGGCAATAGGGTATAGTTTGTCTACTGTAAGAACTCCCCCCACCACAAAGTCTGAGGTCCTCTGCTGCTGTAGATACTAGAATAGCACATTTCAGGAAGGGTAACTTATCTTCACTTCAAGGCTAACACAATAGACTGAAGAAAAATATTCCCTTTTTTTGTCGACCCCACACCCCTACTTGAAATAATTATGCCTTGTTACCATAGTAACTGCCACGGGTCCAGACGAATGGCTAGGAGAGCTCTTACTTTAGACAAACTGTATTTGATTATATTTCAATGTTATATGGAAATAATATTTGTGAGTCTTAGAAGTCCAAACGCTATATAAAGGGTTAAAATTATAATAATTAAGATGATGTAAAATATCTGCATCTTACAATTTAAATTTTTTTATTATTAAATTAAATAATAATGAATAAAATATTGCTTTTTCATATAGTTTTATTTAAAAATTTCATTTCAAAAAAAAATTACTAGAAAATTTATCATTTAATTAAGGTGCAATGCAAAATACTAACATTTTCACTTTATTTCATGTTAGTAAAAAAGTAAAAAATTATTAGCATGTGTTCGTTCTTTTAATATAATTTATCATATTGATTTTTTTTGCTAATTTTTTAATCTATGCATATTTTTATAGGATGGTGTTTCATTAAAAAATATAGCTCTGAAAACTGGCCATGAAGAAATCATTTCCTTGATTCTGGGAATTTTTGAAACAATGGTCAGTGCACCTTTAGCTTTAAATTTTTTTTTCTTCTTTGTTGTGGAGTTTGTAGTCATATGTGAAAATAAATCTTTTTTTTATTTATAAAATATTCAATTCTGTGCCACTTTCTATTTTTAAATAAATTTTAAAATTTAAAAAAATCAAATATAATTACATAGTTGAATTTAATACACAGAGAATAAATAAATAAAATGTATGCAGTCTGAATAAATATAATTATATACAATGATATTAAAGTATGTCTTATGAATATTTAATATATCTTTTCAGAAAATAATTCATCATATACTTGCCCAGAATATTAAAGCTGTCAGTGAACTATTGGAAAAATGCCATAATAAAATTCGGCTTGATCTTCGAAAAATGGTAGTCTTTTATTTATTTTCTTATATAACTTTGCTTTATTATTTTTAAATTTATCTGAATAAATTGTACTTTATTACATTTCATTTCAGATCAAGTATAAAACATCTATTAAAGCAAGTAGTGATTTTTTTTGTTGTTGAAGCTTTTGTAACTTTTTTATAATTGTGTGTTTAAATGGTCATTTTACAAGCTGCCAAATTTATATTTTTCATTGTGACAACAATCGAACTAAATATTCATCATCATTATCATCATCATAGTTGGCCAGACAGCCCAATGTGGGCCAATGCCTTCCTCTGAATATTTCTCCATAATGACTTTCGATTTATCTTTGATCTCCAATTCTTTTTATTAATTGCAAGAAAATCAGACTCCACCGAATCAGGCCATCTCACCTATGGCCTTCCCAGATTTCTTGTTCCAGTGGTCTAAAAAGCAATATAATTTTTAATGTATTGTCATCACTCGTTTCAATCACAAACTAAGTATTAGTTTTTTCCTAAAATAAGTTCAATCTATTTCTTCACTTCATGGTGATTGCAGAATTCATACATTCATAACAAAAAATTGGAAGCAAAGTACTGTATACCCAGGTGTTTTAAGTCTACTTTTCAAACCCCCAAAATTTTACCAAAATCAGTGGGTCCACTGGTAATAAAGTTAGACTTTGGCTGATCATGAAATATCGATGCACAATAAGCAATAAGATAGATATCAATGTCTCTAGATCAATTTTCCCCTTACAAAAACTATTTTTGATATGTTATATGCAATTAATTTTGCTTTTTCATCTCATCATATTTTCTTTTCATATAAAGTTTTTTCATTGTGTTGACATAGTCAATAACTACTTCTCCCACTTATAACGCAACAAAAACTTTTGAAACATATCATGAAGCTGCAAATTTAAAAATTGCAGAACATCATATGTATCAGATTCAATAACGTTAACAGCATCATTATAAGAATCTTCTTTATCTTCATCTGCAGAGTCCCATAAAAATGGTCCCCCCTCCCATCCAAAGAATTCGAAATTTCACGCTTTTTAAGAAGTGTAACGACAAAATAGAAAATTTCATATATTATTTTTTCAGCGCTCGTCTTAACCCTTTCGCGACGCAAAGCGCGAAAGCGCGCTTACCGCTGAGGCCGGCAATCTCTCTAGCGTGTGTCTCCCCAGGGCCGGAGGGTTTTTCGATGTTAAGCCTAATTCCATGAAATTACCGAAATATCAGCGCGTTGTTTAATATTGTTCTGTAGAGTATTTAAGTGACATGTGCTTTATATATATTTCTATGGATACTTTATTTATTTAAGTTATTTCTTGTTTAAATGTATATTTTACACATTTTATTTTATAATGTCACTATCACGCTACACATTTTATCACGCTACACATTCTATCACGCTACACATTTTACACATTTTATTTTATAATGTCATTATAATGTCACTATCACTACTATCCGAATCTGTTTCAGAATCAATATCTGAAATATTTTGCATAATTTCCTCTATTTCCAGCTCAGTCAAAATTTTTTGACGCTTCGACATTCTAACGGTAAAAAGAAAAAAATTCAAGCCTACAAGATCTAATTATCCACTAAAAACTAATCCGAAAATCGAAAGTAGCGAGAGAAAAAAAAAACTCCCTTACTTACTGTAAATAAATATCATGTGCTAATTTAAAGAGCCCTCATAAAACATTCCCCCCCTCCACTCCTTTCCCTAAAAACCACGTGACTGTACTTTCATCTTGAGTAGAAGGTCAAATCTACATGTATCTGAAACCATATGGACATACAATGCCATCTTTTGGAAGAAATTTCATTTTTTAAAACGTTCCGAAACGCTGGCACAAATAAGTGACGGTCGGGGGTGAACGAGAAAACTTTCTGACACGCGGGTGTGTCGGTCGGGAAGTGAGCGCGTTTCTTGCTGGCACATATACATATATGTGACAGTCGGCTCGAAAGGGTTAAATCCCGGGATTAACTAAATAAATAAAAAAAATTCAATTTTTTTAGTCTGGGTTTAATTTGTGTTGTAAATAAGTTTTCTTTTAGATTAAATTTCAAACATATGTTGATTTGTTAATTTATTTTTGTTAATTGTATTTGTATTTTTGTGCATTTTTTTAGATAAAAATTCGAACATCATAAAATAAGTTGTTAAAAATTTTATATACTAATATTATTTATGCAACTATGTTACATAAAAAAAAACTACTTTATTAATCTTTTTCTTTTTTTAAAAAAATAATTGAATTGCATGGATAACATTTATATTTTCTTATAAATGGGACCAAATAAATTTGCTTTATGAAAAATTAAACATCAAATACTTAATACATTCAAAGTCCTAGATAACACAATTCTAGAAACAACAACTCTCCAAATTGAGTTTGAAATTTATAAATATGCTGGTTTTTAGTTTTAATACTCTTTACAATATAAATTTTTTTCTGTAAGTAATAAATACTTAAGTGCATATTTTTTGTGTTTTAAAATTTCTGCATTTAAAATTTTTTTAAAAGCAATAATATTGATCTGATATATATTGCCATGTTTAGTTGGTAAATTTAATGACATGTGAATTTATATAGCACAAAATTCTATGTAATGCCTCTTGTCTCAAAGTTTGTATTATCTTCAACTTTTTTGAGTAAGCATTATTGTTGCTGAAAAATATTAAATGAGAGCATTTTTTTGACAGAGTGATAGAGGGGCACCTATTCTTTATTACCTCATCAAGTCTGGAGATGTGGGTGCCATTGAGCTTTTCATAAAATATGGGTGCCATCTTTATACTATCATGCAGGATGACATAGGTGTAAGTTTTATTATGCTTTCATAATCTCATTTGCCTAATACATTCCCGTTGTACTTTTGTTTCAGATTTTCATTTTATTCTAATTCCAGACCATAGATATATTATGCACAAATATGATAAGACTAGTTGCCTTTGCCAACAAGCTTGGTCACCTTTCAAAGTTATCTAGTGCGTAGTGTTTTTAAAAAGTATTTAAAGGGACTTATTTTTGCGTTTTAACAGGACTTAAAGGTATTTTTTTATGGAGTGTTTTTTAAATGTGTTTAATTCCCCCTTTTTGAAAATAAGATTTTTTTACTTGCTGCTTATTATGCAAAAGGGTGGTTTTTACTTTGTTCTGTTCAACATTTTCACAATTCATTCACCTACAATCCATTTCGGCTTATTGTCGGTTCATAACGTGTGATAGCACCAATCAGGTTGCATGTTTGATGAAATACCTGTGGGTTATTTTATCGTGACCATGTAAAGTCTTTAAAAATTATTTTCCATTTTGTTAATGTATATAGTACTTAAAAATATTTTTTGAATGCTTAAAAAGTACTTAAAAGATGCTTATTTTTTGTTGAGAGATTTGGCTACGCACCCTGTAATACAACATCTAAACATAACCAAGCCAAATGCACATGCACAACTGTATTTAAATATTCTAATTCTGTAACCCTTCCTCCTATCCTAACACCTTAATTAATTTTTAAACCAAATTTTTTCACTTTATTTCAGTTTTTGCCAGCTGCTTTGCCTGTGCAGAAGTACTTTGATTTCAATTTTAACTATTTTCGAGACATGCCAGATTTATAATGAATGAATTGTGCCTTTAATGATAGAAAGATAAAATTTGATAGTAATTTTAATTTTTGATGGGGAGTCATCTTAGATACAATACAGTCTATAATTATGACATGTTTAAAATGGCCGCTTCTGAAAATCATAAAAAATATATATATTATTCGATGATTTTGAAGGTTATATTTTAAAAGAAATGACTGAATTCGATATTTTGTGCATGCACATTTTGTGCCTGTTTAACAACGGTTATAAAATAAAATTTAAAAAATCAGAAGAGGCATTATTTCATTGTTTTTTATGATGGCTCAAACGCCAGAGCATCAGGCTTGATGCTCTGGAACCTATTTGGCTTGAGTTTCAATTCAAGTTTCAATTCTCCTTGTGAGGTAACATCTTATATTAATGGAAAAAATAAGAAAATTATTATTTTTAAAAAAATCAAACTTTATTTAAAATTTCCTATTTTCCAATTTGCAAATAAATTGAGCGTTTCTCACTTGATACATTGATATTAATGAGGAAGACATCAATTTGAAAGTAGTTGTTATATTTTGCATTGTTCTTTATAAGTAAATTCTGAGATTTTTAAAATAAAATTTTTAATTTGTTTAAAATGCAGAATTAATAAATGTAGCATATTGCTTCATTTATCTAACTGTGGTTGATAAATACAAAAATAACTTCAATAAATTTAAAAATGTTGTTTCTAAAGAGACACACAAAAAAATATAAAATTTATTTTGTTCTAAAATATAATATTTATCTTGCAAATAATCTCAAGGAAAGAGGACAGGAATAATTGTCCCGAACTGTTAAGGGCCCAGTTAAAATTTCTCACAATAAATAACATTCTCTTTGATGTATTTATAAATGTTACTCTGCTTTAATAAAAGAATTCTTTACAATTAGCACAATTTAGTGCATTAATTTATATCAATTTAGCACAGATTGATTTATAAATATTAATTGGAAATTTTCTCTTTAGCATATTTATGAAAACTGCTATTTCAAAATTCATCGGTTAACCATTGTTTTTTAAAAGTCTTATTTAAAAAGCTTTCAAAATATGAAATTAAATTTTTTGTTGTTGTTTTGTTTGAGTTTTAAGCAAGGAATGAATTTCGTCCTTGGTCTCATAAGACTTGTGTCCAGCATTGCATAATATCAAAATTAATGTTAATAGTGTCCCTCAGTGAATTGATTGTAAAGACACCCAATGCCCCCAGTAGAACAAGTCAAGCATCACTGGTTGCTGTCAGTAAGCTGGTGGCGACGACTTTGATCATCTTTTGTAGGAACCAAGGATACACGGTATTAGTCCTCATTAAACTGTTCTACCGTAAAGCGCTCAACTTCGCATGCTCTGCAGAGGGGAGCCATTCCCTCTGCGGAGGATCAAATTTGCGATGGCATGTCCTTGGATCATCCTTGGGGATGTTTCTTAGACTGTTGCCAATAGCTCATTGTGCAGCTCTAGTGCGACGTAAAAGGTTCCTACCTCCTTCCTAATATTTATAGTGACAAAGTTTTTAGCATCATAGTTAATAATAACTGAAATTGAGCACTTAAAGCACACGGATTTATTTTAATGTTTACAAAAGCACTTTGTAATTAACAATTCTGAATGTCAATTATTGCTTATTTGTAGAATTTATATTTTTAGTTTGATATGCCAGTCCTGTTTTCAGCCTTAAAGCCAAGGATATCTCCGGAGGTTATAAGAGCTCTTCTTCCGCCAGATAAACCCTATCAGGAAGAAATGTTGTTCAAAATCCTGTACAGGGTAGGATCACTTTTTTTATTGCTACTTAGGGTTGCCACTCCACAGGGAGAACGGGGAAACCTGAAAAATATAGGGAATTTAAAAATCGCCTAAAATAGCAGGGAATTTTGAGTTTTTCTTCAGAAATTGGGAAAATGCAGGGAATGTTGTTTCTTATTTTTGTCTTTTAAAAAATGGTGACCACTCAAAGTGTAATCTATGGGATGTTTAAGGATATTTCAGTCATACTAAACTATTTCACAGGGTGCGTAGGGTTTTTAAGTGCTTAAAGGTGCTTATTTTTAATATACGTTTTTTAAAAGCCCTTAAATTTGCTTTTTTTTATTGGGTGAAAAGGTACTTAAATTTCCATCTTTCAAAATGAAATTTTTTCTTGGCGTGTCGATTGTCGTCAGAACTTACAAAAAAAGCATGATTTTCATTGTTTTCTTTGCAATATTTATCAAAAACTAGTTATAACTATGTAATGTTTCAGAAAATGTTTTTGCATTTTGTTGATTTTTATGTTTATAAATTAAGAACTTTAAACAACAGTGGGAAATAATTTTTATTACTGCCTGTATCCTAATTATGGTTTTTTTTTTTTGGAAAGTGACTAAAAATATATATTAGGTGCTTGTTGTTGAAAAATCTGGCTTCACATCTTGTTTTATTTACTTATAGCATTATTTATGTATGTTGAGCTGTTCCTTTTCTTCTCTAAGTTTACCAGAAATTAAAACTAGTATATATAGTTAGCCCAATATAGCTCACACAAGAGCACAGTAATTGTGTTTCCTCTTAATGTATTGTGTACTGGGAAAACACAGGGAATTTTTATTTTTTCTTTACAAACTGGAATAATACAGTGAATTTTGTTTCTTATTTTCGTCTTTTAAAAAATGGTAACCCCTCAAAGTGCATTTTTGGATGGGATATTTAAGGATTATATTTCAGCTGTCTTAAACTAGTTCATTTACTATAGCACTATTTGTTATAAGTATGTTCAGCTGTTCCTTTTCAGTAATGATAACTAGTATAGTTAGCCCTATACAGCTCCTACAAGAGTACAGTAATTGTGTCTTGCCTCTTAATATATTGTGTAGAATTAAGGGAAAACATAGGAAATTTTTTTTCTCCATATTTGAGAGGCAATTTTGCTATTTCAGATGGTATTGTTCTTAT
Source organism: Parasteatoda tepidariorum (assembly GCF_982258835.1). Classification (NCBI taxonomy): domain Eukaryota; kingdom Metazoa; phylum Arthropoda; class Arachnida; order Araneae; family Theridiidae; genus Parasteatoda; species Parasteatoda tepidariorum. Next base: position 13,199,257 of record NC_141763.1, read on the forward strand.
TTTTTTTCAAGACGACTTTAATTCTGCCTCAAAACAAATTATACAATAAAGGTACATATTTCATAAATTATTACTTTGGAGGATGTTTTCATATCGATATCTGTTAATGCCAGCTACTATCACCTAGAGCAGGGGTCGGCAACCTGTTTGTCCTTAAGGGCGCAATACTAAATTTGAAAATCACCGGGGGCGCATATTTTACAGATAATCATGCACAATTCTAAACTCAACTGACTACTTGCTGTATATCGCCGTTTGACAAGAGTTAAGTAAATCGCTCTGGCTATCATACATTTACATTAGTCCAGCAAGGGCGCATTAAAAATCGATCGGGGGCGCCGCGTTGCCTACCCCTGACCTAGAGGGGTTTTTTTTTCAAACTTGTTCTCCCCACCAACTTTTCAAGCTGGTCCTTTCTGAGATATTTCTTTTTTTTTAGTTCTCTCGTGCTACTGCCCGGTTGTCTTATCAATCAAATTTTTTGGCATATGTACCGATTAAGAAATATACACATGCTCAATTTAAATTAAGATGATTTTTTATTAATTTGTAAGTCTTTTTTTTTCTTCAAATAAACATTGCAAATAATTTTTCAACTAAGCACATTTTTTGGCACATGTGAAATCTTCCCCTGCTTAATTTATATAGATATGATTTTTTTTTATTAATTTTTAATTTTTTTTACTAATAAACATTATATGAATAAACGTAGCTTTGATTATCATTACAGGGTAAAACCGTTCTAGAAATTGCATTGATGGAAAAGGTTGGGGATGAAGTGTTCAAAATACTCATTGATAGAGGAGGACCTCTGCTACTTTGTGAAAGGAATCAGGTATGCTATATATATACAGTCAGACCTTGATATAAGGTCACCCTAAGGGACATCGCAAAAGTGACCTTAGAAGCGGGGTGATTTTTTAACCGATTCATAACAGTTCGTAAATAAGCACGTAAATAGTACATATTAAGACTTTTTAAAAATGTTAATACAAACCAAAACGATCAGTCATAAATTAAATGTTAAAGTCAATAAATTTTAACAGAATTAGTAAAGAATTAAAGAAAGTTAGATTTTAAAAAAAATTTAATTTACAATAAAGCTGTTTACAAATTTCCTCAAAGTGCACATACATACATTACATCTTACTTTATTTAAAATAGTCATTTATGCAAGTCTGTCTCGTTTTTTGGTTTCATTTTTTGAACAATATTTTCTAGATTTTGTAACTTCTTAAAATGTTACTCAGCTACCTCATGATTTGTAAAAAAATTTAGTATCACATTTATTGCATTGGAGGCTTCCACATGGGTTACAGCTACAGTCTCAGGATCACTGTCATTGTCCTCACTGTCCACAACTTGTGAAAAAATTTCAGAAATTGTAGCTTGTTCGTTGACTGCAACATTTTCCTAGAACTTGAGAGGGGTAATTGCCTTGTAAGGAAGTTAAATAGGCTTTTGTTAGAAAAGAGCTTCCCTCGCCTGAAATAAAAATGACCTTATAAGCAATAAGGATTTTTAAAACTTGACCATATATCCGATATTTTGTAACAAGGAATTCCTATTCAGTGAGCCGGAACTTTGGAAAAGTGACCTTATATCGAGGTCTGACTGTGTATATATATATATATATATATATATATATATATGGGTCATTCTCACGAAAACTGTCATTTTTCAGTTCATAAAATCCCAAAAAAGTAAAGTGAATAAAAAGCTCTGAAACTTTTTATATTAATAGAAATATGTAATGGCATTATAAAGAAAGTATATATCCTATAAATTATACTTAATATTTAAATTAATTAATTTTTTAAATAATTAATTTATAATTAATTAATTTATAATAATTAATTAATTAATTTAATAAATAAATTAATTAATTTAATTAATTAATTTATTAATTTTTTAATTTATTTTTCAATTTAATTAATAAGTAAATTAATTATTTTCACTATTTAAAAAGTGAGGGAATGACACTAATAGTGAGGGAATGATATTTTATTTTAATACATGTTTTTATCTAAGTTACATCTACCTAAAGTTTGAAAATGATAACATACTAAGTATATCTAATATTTATTATAATTTAGTCTTATATATTTAATAGTTTTTACAGGTTTGGGAAATAAAATTGGCTGGCACGATTGAACAAAAAAAATTTGATAATATACTCATCTTGAATCATTCCCTCACTTCAGCGTCATTCCCTCACTTTATACACTAGTGAGGGAATGACGAATTCAATAAAATTTAAAAATAACAGTTAGGCCTAATTAATTTCTGAAGTCAATCACGTACAATTATATTCATACAAGAAAGCAACATATAATTATCCACTTTCTCGATGAAGTTGTATTTTATTTTACTCTAAAAAATGACATGAGGGAATGACAAATGTAAAAAATTTTACGTGGTTTGATTTATTCAAATTTATTCCACAGCAAAGCTTCTTTAAGTTGAAGATGGAAACATACTGCAATTTTGTTCTATGATGCCACTTGTTAACTTCTGAAGTTTTTATTAAAATATTTTTATTCTAAGAAGATTGCAGGTGATAAGAACATTGTTGTTAGGGAATGACGCGAAACACTGGGGACAAAGTTTAAAATAGTGCTGTGTTAATATTTTTATCAGAAATTAAATTTAAAATTGATTTTCTGAATTCTATATTTCAGTATTCTGAAATAAAAAACACGAATTTGTAAAAAAAAAAATAATTTATTTCAGAAACAATTTTTTTCTTTTTTTAAATCAGCAGTGGGGACAAGTGAGGGAATGACATATTGGTATATTTTAATTACCTAAAATAAACAAAAAATAAAAATTGATAATTTTATTTTTATTCTTTTGTCAGCTTGCATTCTGAAAGACACTTTCACTGAATTTTTTTTTTTCGTAAGCTGTAAAACAAGCATAAAATATACTGGGGACATGAAAATGACTGTTTTTGTGAGAATGACCCATATATATATATATATATATATATATATATATATATATATATATATATATTTTTAATTTTTTTGTGCAGGTGCCGCTAAATGGTAGTAAATCTGCCCTGGACAGACCCCTGAATTCATTTCTCTGTAGTGAAAAAATATTAATAAATATTTGACATTAGAAAATTTATATAATTTTTTAAATGCTTTGTTTTATATTAATTTTGAAGGTTATTATTGATACAGTCAAACCCCGCTATAGTGAACATGGTTTATAGTGAACTCCCGGATATTGTGAACGAAATGTACGGTGCCATGCCTTGCTATACACGGATAATGTTATTTTTTGTGGATATAGTGAACCAAAAAAGTGAGGAAGTTGGATATAGTGAACTTTTTTCTGTCTTCGACTGATTTTTAAAAAAAAATTTTTTTAATAATTTTGATATTTCTACTTCAAATTAAATACATACACCGATTTTCAAAACCATCTATAGAGGGGAATGTAGCGATAAGCATTTTTTCTTGTTTGTTTCTTTTATCTCACTTTCCCATTCCTAAACAAACAAAGCAGATGTTTCCAACCCAGGCAGACAATGCACCTGTAAGGTGTCAGCGTAATCAATGTGCATTATTTTTCAGAGGGAATGAGTAATTATTTATTATTGATCAAAGAGTTGGACACTAATATGTGTTGATAAGGCCCTCATTTCAACTCCTTTTTGCTCTCAGTTCAGTTAAAATAAATCCTGCAAACAAGTGTCTCAAATTTAACTAGGGCTAGCAGTAAACGTAAAACGTTCTCCATTGATGATAAAATGGGCATAATCAGAAAAATTGAAAATGGATGCAATCAAGCTGCTATTTGCAGGGAATATAAACTATCCAAATATGCAGTTTGTAACATATGGAAAAATAGGCCATTAATAATTTCTGCTCATGAAAAAAGTTTAGATGGTGGGAAAAAGTTGAGAAATGCAGACCACAAGGATAATGAAGAAACATTGCTGAAGTGGTTCATCAATCGAAGAAGCCGCAATTTTCCAGTATTTGGACAAATGTCGATGAATTTGCTAAGCGATTTTATGAGACTACTTTTATGTGCTCGAATGGCAGGTTAGATAGGTTTAAAAAGCGGAATAACAGAAATTCAGGAAAAATTATCTGAGAGTCGGGAAGTGTTTCCATATCTGATGGTGAGGATTGCTCATCAGCTAAAGATTACAAATTTTATTTTGTACGCAAGATGAAGAGTAATGAAAAATAACACATTTTTTGCATCGACATATTATTTTTCAGTCATTTATTTGAATAATGTGTAATAAAAGGGAGGAGTTAAGGAACCATTAGTTAAATTTTAATTGCCTGCGTAACGGATATAGTGAACTCCCGGTTATAGTGAACCGACACTTCGGTCCCTTGAAGTTTCACTGTAGCGGGGTTTGACTGTATATTCTTTTTGTGTAAGTAGTCTAATTGAATTTTTTAACTTTTAGATGAATCAAACTATTCGTGACTTGGCTTTACTCTTTGGTGATACAAGAATCCTTGATGCCATTGATGAGGTTAAGTATTAAATTCATAATTTATTAGAAATTTTCTTTTGCTTAACTGTCACTGTAGTCACAGTTAGTTGTAAATATTAACGTTCTGCATCTAATTATGTTGTTTACATTTATATTATTCAAACAAATATGTAATATACACTTCATTATAATAAAAAAAAAAACAGTACCTAAATCTGAAATGAATCAATCATACCTAACTTAAATATGATTATTTAATTTTGTAGAAAGTTTTTTTTTAAGTACATTGTGGTTATGATTTAAGTTATCTTGCTTAGACAGGGGTCTGTTCAGAAGAAATTTGGGTCCGTTAACGGACCCTTCACAAAATATCTTTTCATAAAAACGGACCCTTCACAAAATGATTTTTCTTTTAATCGGACCCTTCACAAATTTGTTTATCTTCATTATTATTTTATTAATCGAATAAACCCTTTCCAGGGCAGAAAACAAGAAAGATGGATGTAAACGAATTAAGTTGTCTTCGGCAGACGATTCTTCCATTATTCGTCCGAAATGAATATTCTGCGTTCAGCAGTATAGGCTAAATACCAAATATTTGTATGTTGCATCTCTAATTTAGAAGCAGCAATTGTTGGTTATTTTTTGAAATTTAATTTTTTTAATTATAATTTTACAGTGTTGAGCATAATCTTGTATGTCTTTACAATTTAAAAACTCCTTGAAAATTTTTTTTTTTTTTTGTTGCAAAAACGGACCCTATTTGCACAAATTTATAAAAGCGGACCCTGGTTGAAAGAATGTGAGTTATTTTTTCACAATTTCATGAAAAACGGACCTTTCACAAAATGTCTGGACAGACCCCTGTTAGAACCAGCATAGAATTTTTTCTGTTTAACTAATATTGATGAAATATAGTACACAAATTATATATGTATCAGCAGTTCCCAATTTTTATGGAGTCCTGAGTGGTCAATTTCTTTTGGACAAAATCTTGACTTTATAAAATAAATTCATTAGCAATAAACATATTTAGGCAATTACAGATGGACCTCTATTTAACGAAGTCTCTAATTCCCGATAATAAGTTCGTTATATGGAAAATTGGTTAAATAGAAAATCACCATTTGAAATACTTAAACAAAACAAAATAGGTTTTAAATTCATAAACACCAGACATAATTAAAATAGCAATTGATGGACCTTTATCTTGTAAACTAGTATCTAATATTTATTTTATAAATCTTAACCATGAAAAAAATCTGCTTGGAAAGCAAGAATAGAGCAAAACATTATCAAGTGTTACATTACCATGCTAGATACATTTTCAACTAAAAAAAGCTAAATATATGTATAAAATTACAGCTGCATTTATTATAAAAGTAATTTTAAACATACATTACCACATGCGTTCTTAAGTTTAATTTCTACTGAATAAATCCATTAATTTTATCTGAGTTTTTTCATTTGAAATGCAAACAAAAAGGGGAAGGGATTTTACTGCTTTCTCTAAAAGTAAGTGGCTTCGAAAATCAATTTTCCCCATAAAATGCGTTAACAAGTTTTAAATGTTTGGAAATATTTCGGAAAATAGGAAAAGTTGATCTCAGAGAAAAGTTCGTAAAATAGAAAATTCACTTCATTATTTGGAAGTAATTTTACGTCGAAATTTCCAAAAAATTCTTGGTTCCTCGAAGAAAAAAAATTTTAAAATAGAGAAATTCGCAAAATAGAAGTTCGACTGTATTTCGAAAAGTATTTAATGTAAAGAATAAAATTTTTTCAAAATACTCTGAAATTTTTTAAATAGCATTAAAAAATAATAAGCTGATATTAATATTACAATAAACTGAATTAAAATTTTGTGGTAGTGAAGATGTAAATGAACTTAAAAACACCGAGAATGATTATCGGGGAAATATTTTTTTGCATTAGTTATTTTATTGTAAATTGAAAAGCTCAATGCTCATATTATTTTTTTAAAAAACATTTAACGCAAAGAAGATGTGTTGAAAATGTCTTAAAAAATTATATTCATCTAAAGAAAAAAATATCACAGGAATTTTTTCACTTATATTTTTTCACTCATGTTGAAATAACGGGCGCCATATTATATATATTTTTAAAACGTAAAAGGTATTAAAATTCTTGTATTATTTTAAAACAATTGATGGAGATGTGAATTGTAACATATGTAGGTAAATAAAATGTAAAAAAATCGCCACATATTTCAGGACCACAAAGTATAAAAACTGTGCTGTATGTGGAGGGTTAAAAAATAATAGTATTAAAAATATGTATATATTTTTTTACAATATTATTGTATCGCTTATTTGCAACTAAATAGTACATTTATTTTTTAATGCGAAAAAAATTAATTTTCAATTAACTTGTGCAATGCAGGTTGTTATGTGTTGGATTGTAGAGCCCGAAAGATACCATGAAAGAAGAAAAAAACTGGCCTTGTATGGTTGGGACTTAGAAACTGTTAAAGTAAGTAACTTATAGTTATTTATGCGACAAGTGGCCCATTAAATTGCACCAAATTTAGTGAGATTTAACTTTAAAGTTCAATACTAGTTTGTAAAATTTATGACTTAGTTTATTGGACCAAAAAATGCAATGATAAATAAATTAATGTTAATAAGTTTCATAGTTGTCTTGATAATCTTAATTTCTATGATTGAAAATATTCTTTCCTTAATTGTCCTGGTTTTTTACATTTTGTCCTGTTATTCCCAATTTCTTGTATATTCAGAACATACCATTTACATAAATGTGCAATTTTAAGAGAATTGTTCGTATTTTTAAAAAATTCCTCTCAATATAAAAGAAGTAAGAAAAAGTAAAGTAAGAAAATTGAGACTTCTCAATGTTAAGATTGGTATGTTCTATTCAAAAAGTGAAGTTGGAAAGGAGTTCCAAAGGAAAAGGAGTTAGCTCAAAAAAAATCTCTTTTCTTTATCTTCCCCTTGTCTTTAGAAAAACAAATTATTTATGAATCAGTGTTGGAAGAAAGATTTTCTGAATAACTCTCCCGAGCCATGGTGGCTCAGGGGATAGAGCGTTCGCCTTCCAAGGTGGTGAACCTAGTTTGAATCCCAGAGATGGCTGGTTGATGCGAATTCCAAGTCTCTACCCAGTCTTTTCGAGTCTTTTTACCAGCTCACTAGTAACTACACATATTAAAAATTGTTACTTTTCTTTTTCTTTTAGTCTGGGGCCATAAGATCTTCAATTTGACTCATTATCTTATCCCATTAGCAAATCTAACTTCTTACCAAATTGCCCATATTACCTATTTCCTCTCATCTGTCCCCCAGTGGACTGATCCTAAAAACACAGTTGCCAGTAGAACACTGAAATCAAGCATCACTGACTGTGGTCAGTAAGTGGGTAGGCGACCACTTTGATCAGCCTTCGTAGTAACTCAGGCTGCGCTGTATCAGTCCTCGTTAAAGTGCCGCAAGACGTCAGCCTACCGAAGCAGGGGAGCCATCCCCTCTGCAGAGGATCAAAATTGTGATGTCATGTCTTTGGATCATCCTCAGGGATGTTTCCTAGACCATCCTTGCACCGACCACAGTGCTGACGTAAAATATTCTCAGTGGTAGACGGATCACGGGTTAGAGTCCCCTTGTCATCAGGCAAACCGGAGAAGGTTTTTGTGGTTTTCTTCTCCATGCAACACAAATGCAGGTTAGTTCCACCAAAAAGTCCTCCCCAGAGGCAAAATTTCTCCCAATACTTGATTTAGACACAAACTTACGAATACTCGAATGTAACTATGCATTTAGTGAACTTTAGTGAATTGCTTGTATCTTTTACTTTTGCTTTTACGAATACTCGAATATAACTATGCATTTAGTGAACTTAAAATTCATTTGTTACTTTTGCTTAGGATCGTTTGGAAAAAAGTACCGAAGACTACTTTGGCTACGTTAAAAATCTTCAGGTGAGCTATACTTTCCGTGCGTAAAGATTTTAGCCATTTATTCTGGCTTTATAATTATTTTTTTCTTCCTCTCACAACAGAGTGGGATTAAGGCACTCTCCATAGCAGTTGAAGCTGGTGATGTAGAGAAATACTTGCAACTCAAAAACACTTTATCTGCTTTGGATGCACCTGAACTGTTTCTTTGGCAAGCTAAAGTAGTGGTAAGCAAACTCATATTTGAAAATTAGAATATCAAGTTTATAATTCAAATCTCTTTGCAAGTCCTATCTTTTGTATAAGCTAAATAATGAAGATTGTTAGCATATACTAAAGACAGAGTTGAGGAAAAGTATTTATCGCAAAAAGGAGTATGTTCAAATATCACGTAAGCTCCTTACAGAATACCCTCCTGTAAGGTGCTTACGTGATATTTATTGGTTAATTTTTTTTTATTAATTAACTAATAATTAAATTTATTAATTAATTGTTATATATATTGGCTAATTATTTTTTAATTTATTGGTTGATATTTATTGATTAATATTGATATTAGGTGGTTGTGATTTGCTTATCTTTGTTAACAAGAAGAAAGATGGGTATGAATAGTGCTTACATAAAACATTGGAATCCCTTTATTTTCAAAATTGTCTTAAAAGGCAGGAAAAAAATGGAACAAAAAAAAACTACATATGGAAAAATTTTGAATTTGAAATAAAAGTTCAATTTAAAAAAAAAAAGAGTTTGAGAAAAAAAAACATGAAAAAAATTATCATTTTATATCAATAAGAATGTGCACAGGATGTTTGTAAAAGTAGAAATATTTTCTTAGAATGCTACATTTGGAATTTAAACTCAGGGAAACTTGGAAAACTTAGTTTGTTTTGAAACGTCTTCCCCCCCCCCTCCTTGGGAAGGGTTTATTCGATTGACAAAACAATAATGAAGATGAACAAATTTGTGAAGGTTCCGATTAAGAGATAAATTATTTTATGAAGGGTCCGTTTTTATGAAAAGATATTTTGTGAAGGTTCCGTTAACAGACTCAAATTTCTTCTGAACAGACTCCTGCTATGTGTAAAATATTTAGTACTTATGCAACAATTATCATGAAATTTATATTATTTCGTGAAATGTATTTTATTTATCCATGTTGGCAGCTATGATAATAGGAAAACAAATTTACCAAAGATTATAATGCTCAAAATTTTTAAAAAAATGGATTGCTAAATTGTAAACTCTATTTTTATGCAAAGTTACCTAGTCTATTTGAACTTAATCCTAAAATTAGATTGCTTCAGTAAAAAATCAAAGTTAAAAGAAATTCCAGGAGGAAAATGTTTGTGATCATCTTATTTTCACTTACAAGAGGGAGGGGTGTCCTGAATTGCCGAAAACGGTTACATAATATTTGAATGACTCCTATGTTATTGAAAAGAGTTTATAATTTTGCAGGTATTGCAGTTTTTCCATATATCAAGAAACTTTGATGCTGAACTCCTCATTGTATTGAATTATTTTTATTTCATTAAAACATCTATATAAAGTTGCAATTTTTTGTTTGTTTATTTTTCAGGGAGATGGAATGCCCCTTCTTCACAAAGCTGTTCTGCATAACAGATTTGAAATAGTAACAGATATTTTACTAGAAAAACCATACGCTGAGTCTATTGATAATTTATTCGATCAGGTGAGCCATTTTACAGTTAGTATTTATATAAATAACATTTTTTTCTAGGTCATGATATGCTGAACTGTTGTGACTGTATTAATGGCTGTATTAATTTTAATCAAAATAGAGACATTCTTCTGTATTAACTTTAATCAAAATATGGCCATTGTTTTGTATTAATTTTCATCCAAATATGGACATTGTTATGTACAGGGTATCTGGTACATTTTAGATTTTGAAATCCATGACTAATTCCAAGAATTTTTCATGGCTTGACGAAGTTATTATTTTCTCTGACAAAAACAAAACAATAAATTTAAAAAATCATTATACTTGAATTATAACCTACATTCATTGAAATAATAGGTATAACCAAAAACTATTATACTCTGAATCTTTATATTTATAGATTTTAAATTTAAAAAACAGAGTAAAAAAAGAGTTAAACAATAAAATAACTTAAAAAAATACAAAAGCAATTTTTTTTCCATCTTTTTTTCTGCAGAATTATATTCTAAAGATACTTTACTTGTTCATCAGAAAGGAAAGAAACACTCCTGATTTTTCTGTTCTCATTTTAGAATAAAAAAAACTCGCCAATGACTGGCTTGCTTCAGCTAGAATTTTAAATGGATAAAATAAAAATAAAAAATACATAAAAAAATTCTGAAATCACAGAAGATTGAAATTCGCTTTAGAAATGATGTTTTTTCTTTCATCTTTTGAAAAAACACCAATATTTTTAAAGAACATGATAAAAAAAATTTATTTTTCAATGAAATATGACTGTGAGTGGGGATTTTGTTACAAATTCAGATATTCGAAACACCATGAAATTGGGTTTAAAAATTAGATTTTTCGTTGACCTAAATCCATGACTTTCCTTGATGTTTTTTTAAAAAAATAGTTAAAATCATGACATTTCTTGACAAATTTTGTTCAATATTCAATATCGAAATTCATGATTTTCCATGACTTTCCAGGTGCGCATACCCTGGTAATAGATACCCTGTATGTATTAATTTTAATCAAAATATGGACATTGTTCTGTATTATAATCATACTAAAGATATACCGACTTGTGTTCATTTCAGAATCGTCGCACTGCCTTGCACTATGCTTATGCTAATTCAGAGTTGAGAGATATCAGAGCCTTACTCATGACTTATGGATGCTCTGAGCATGTTCTGGATAAAGTGAGCTTACGTCTCTATCTTTACTAATCTTTTCAATATTTATTTTTGAAACTTGTCTCACAAGGGGTTTTCTTTTTTAGGTAATGTTGCTTATAAATCAGTATGAGAATTAATTATTTATAATATTTTGTTGAAAATTATATTTTTGTAATTAATGACTTTTAAAATATCCCAGCTTTTCATTGAGATTCATTTTAAAAGTTTATTAACCTTCTTAAAGAAGAAAACCATTTATTTGATAACAGAAAAGATAAAATAAAATTTCTTGATATTGCTTATTTGATTAAATGTCAAAAATATTTCATCATGTTTATAAAAAAGGCCATATTTAAGGAAAAATGAGTGTAAAAATAAATTCTTTTATTTGCATGATGAGGAAAAAAATACCAGCAGATTTTATGCAACAATAAAAATTTTATGCCAATTATTGAAGAACACAAAAAAATATTTTAAAATTAATGAATCAAAACTGATGATAATGAAATAAAAAATAATGAAGGAAAATAAACTATGCAAATAACTAAAAATTGTATTAAAATATACTGACTTTTTTTCATATTCATAATTTAAAAGAATAAAAATTATTAAATTTGCAATAAATAGCTGTACCATATTTTTGAATAATGGATTCAAGATATTCTCATGATAAGAAAAATTTTGAACTAATTAAAAAAAAAAAAAAGAATTCTTAAAAAAAAGGAAAAAACTGGATCCATGTAGCAGAGATAAGTATTAATTACGTAAAAATATCATTAAAATACCACAAGGTTAAGAGCATATAAACGTTTTGACCAAACGCTTTATTTTTGTTTTAAGTACTAGTCTCAAATCCGTTAAATAAACATTAACATTTTGATTATTTTTAAATAAAAATGACCATTTTTACCCTTATTTTGACTTGACTGTGGTGAATTTCATAACTAAGTTTTAACGTAATTTTAACCAAGTAGGTTTCTTTTTTAAAGCATTTTATACTTTCTATTAACCAAATTATTAACGTTTATTTTCAGTTATACGAAATTTCGTTTTTTTACCATGAATATTAACGTTTTTTATCGCTTATTTTTATTATGGGAAATTTCATAACCGATTCTTAACGTAAATTTTACGTTATTTTAACAAAACCTGTAACTCTTTTTTTTTTTTTTGTATATCCATTCCATTAATTTATTACTTTTTTAAAGTGAAATTTCTCACTTTTATGTACATGACATTTAATTTTAAAATTTGTTTTCAATTTGAGTTAGGTTGACTATTTAAAAGTCTCATAATTACTTGCTAAGAAAAAAAAACATTGCTTATTTACAAGCAAAAATTGAATTAATTTTGATGGGTATTTTTTTAGAAGTTTTGGTTAAACTAGGAAACCAGATGAAAGAAGCAAAATCCAGTAAAATTTACAGTTATGCAACAGGGTTTTTGTTTTTAATTTACAAGGAAACAACCTTATTTAGAAAGTAACAAGTTTGTATTTGATTCTCTAGCTTACTTGAGCACACAAATATAAGAGAAAAATATTTATTTTTACACCAGATCTAATCAATAACCTCAAGTTTCTGAAAATTTTTCTTCGTTCAAGCAAGACAAAACATTAAAAATTAAAGCATTTCCACAACAATCAAGGGGATAATAGAGGTTAAGGCTTCATTATTTTGAGATCAATGATGTTATTGCACACCTGCCACCTTTACTCCCAGAAAAGTGATATCCATCTCTCTGAAACTGGGTTGGCTATGAGCCATCATCCAGTATCAAACCTTGGTTCTTCACAGAGACAGCTCAGTTCTTAACCACTGTGCTCTCTTCAAGAGTTCAAATTGGACAAAACTCGGTGCATGAGCGTTCACCTTAGAATGAGGTGAACCGGGTTCCAATCCCAGCGATGGCTTGCACCAACCATAGTGCTGGCGTGAAATATCATTAGTGGTAGACGGATTATGTGTTAGACTCCCCTTGCCATCAGGCTAACTGTGAGAGGTTCTCATGGTCTTCCTTTTTGTGTAACGCAAATGCGGGTTAGTTCTATCAAAAGTCATTCATGAAGGCAAATTTGTCCCAATACTTGATCCAAGAGTTCCCTTGTCTTCTGGATTGGGTTCAAAATTACAAGGCTATGGTGTTGAACATCAGTAGTTGTAAACCAAAAAAATGGGTTCGCTGTACAACAATGGTTATAAAATTTTTGAAAAAAATTCAGTGCATTAACATTTTCTTTATTAAAAATTAATTTTATAACATTAGAGATCACTAAATTAGCCCGCAAAGACATATTTTTATATGATAATATGACCTTTGCAATAAATTTTTAACTCTTCTGATGATTTATTTTCTTTATAGTAAGAAATTGCTCATATTTATACATAGTGCTCTTGTTTCAGGCTTATAAGGAACCTCTCGACTTCAGAGAAAAGCAAGATACTCAACCTATGCTAGAATTATTAGACAGATTAAAATTAAAGGTAAAGTTACAGTTTTTGATTGAAACTTTTTATTTGTTTAAAAATTAGATGTTATGCAACCACGGTAAGTTATTAAACAAGGTGCGTAGCGTTTTTAAAAAAGAGCTTATTTTTTTCATTTACATTTTTTAAAAGCCCTTAAAGGTGCTTTATTTTATTCGGGATTTGTAAAAAGTGCTTAATTTTCTATCTTTTAAAGAGAGATTTTTTTTTCTTTGCTGTGTTGATTGTGATTCTAAATTACAAAAAAATTCATGATTTTCTCATTAATATTTTTCAGAAACTAGTTAGTTTATCTTGATTATGTAAAGTTTTTGAAATTTTTTTTGAATTTTATGTTTATAAGTTAAGAACTTTAAACGATAGAAAAAAAATTATTTTTATTGCTGCACAGATCCTAAGTATGATTTTTTGTTTTGGAAAGTGATTAAAAATATTTTTTGAGTTCTTATTTATTGCTGGAAAATTTTACTGCTGTTAAAGATCAGCAAAAGAGTTCATTTTCTTCATATGTAAGAAAAGTTGGCAGGGAAAATTCGTGTGCATTATTTCTTTTGATGAGAATTCCTAAATGGCATACCATTCCAAATCTTTGATTCACTAGGATAGAAAACTCTTTAAATGAGTTACATTTATTTTCTCCCTTTCCCTTAGTCTTTGATTTCTTTCCCTATATCACTAGAATGAACTATTGGTTTGCTTTTTCCATGCTAAATTGTGATATAAGACCTATACAATGTTTAGCATATTTAATAAAATTTATTGTAAAATGCAACACATTAATGAGTTTTTCTGACCTTTATCCTAATTTTGTACCACCCAACTGCTAACCTTAAATCTATATATATGTATATTGATTTTTAGAGAATGCATGTCCACTCTTTAAAATTTTAGAAAGTCGTTTGTTTTACTTCCTTAATGATTTTTATATACTTATTCAAATAAAGATCCACATGTGTGTCTACTGAGCTGAGTTCGATGAGATTCTAGCATTCTCATGTGCAACTCTGCTGCTTTTTGCAAGATATTCTCAATTTCAGACTTCATTTTCCAACCTCTGAAATCGAACCGAAAAGTCTCTCGATCAGCGGTGGCTAATCTAATCCAGAACGGTAGATTCAAAATCATATGGTGGCTAATATATTCAAGAAAATAGTTCTTTGTCAGAAACTAGCTATTTTATCATCATGATCATGTAAAATTATTTTGCATTTTGTTAAAGTATGTAGCTTAAAAATATTTGAGTGTTTAAAAAAGTTTGTTGAAAGATTTGGCTCCGCACTCTGTATTGCCCAGGTCGAAAAATGTGTCGCTGTTCAGATAATCACATGAGCAGCAAACTTAGTCTTTTTTTTTTTGTTGCTGAGATAAAAGGTGACAGGGACAATGATTGATTCTTCAATAGTGAAAAAGCATAACAATATTTTAAATTTCGGATAAGGCAAGAAAGATGAATTGAAAATGTCTTTAAATCAAAATTTGTTTTTTAAAATTTAGAAAAAGTGGTGTCTAGTTTGAAGCGATAGAAAATTAACATTTCGGGGTACGAATGACTGTCCATGTCTAGTTATGGGAGTGTCCGCTTTGAAAAGAGGGGGTACTGAATGGTTAATTTATAGAAGATTCACAGAGAATTGAAAAAAAAATAATGAGAGGTGTCAGTTTTGTTGGAATGTCCGCAAAGTGAGGTCTCACCTCATAAAGAATATCTAAATTTTTATGTCTTAAAACTTTGAATTTGCTTGAATAATTTTATTCTTCATAAAGCATTTATGTAATGGGTGACTTAATCTATTAAGGACTAAGTTAATATCGTCGGAGAACAAATTCTTTGTTCTATTTATATAAATGCTTGATCTTGCCTAATCGCAGTGTGGGGATTTCAAATCTGAAACTAGTTTTGCTCCTAAAGCTACAGATTTTTTTTAAGTAACATTTTTAGTAGACATGTACAAGTTTACTTAACTCTGCGTTATATACGTTTTTAAACTTCTAAAGAAGTTAGAGCAAATCATCAGGATAAAAGTTGCATAGGAACTCGTGCCCAAAAATGTCATCATACATGGCTAGGGGCACTTCCCTATTATGACCTTTTCAGAAGCACTCAAAGAAACAGTTCATAATAGGGATACACCCCTAGTGGCGTATAACGCCACTTCCGAGCATGGGTATGGCTGTAAGTTTATCGCGAGGAAAAAGACCCGAAATTCGCAGAAAATTTTGAAAATTACGCAGATTATAAACATAAAAAAATTTACTATATAAATTATGCAAAAGACAGAAATTGTGCAAATAATAAAAAATACACAACAAAAGTATTTCTTTTAATTCAAACAATATTCAATATTAATATTTTTATTTAAATGAATAGAATTTTGGTACAAAGTATAGTACATTGTCAGATTATTCTCATTTATGCTTCGTCTTTCATCACTTAATAAATTTTTATATTTAGAAAACGATCTGTCTGCGTCCACGATGTTTGTAGGCACCGATAAACATCGAATTGCCAATTTTGCCGAGCATTCGGTCTTTGATTTCCAAAACTCGATCAATTTTCCTTCATCAAGGCGAATTTCTTGACCGTTGCTTTGTAAGAAGTAATTGCTGTGAAAACTCAAACATTCTACATTCAAACTACTAGTTACAAAAACCTTTTCATAAAAAACTGATCCCTATATAAGAAATCACAAGAAGCCGACCAGGAAAAATTGTTTGGATATGTAGAAAGTCAGTTGAAATTTCATTGCCAAGTGCAATAGCCTGTGTAACAATTTTTCTGTCAGAGATTTGATTTATAACATTTTCCTTCTTTTGCCGAAATCGTTTGTACTGTTACTAACTTCAGGAAGGTAATCGTATCAGTCTATTACCCTCCCTAAGTGTAGAAAGACCACCTTACTTGGCAAGATTGTGATTATCTCTTATCTCTGAACTATTTTCTTGTCATTTTGCTATTGATTCACTCCCTTAAATATCTAATCAATTTTACATGTTCAATTTAAGGCTTCAGAAAAGTAAAAAAATAAAAAAATTTTAAAAAATTCAAATTTTAAGCAATTTTTTCGAAAATCAAAACATATTGAGAAATTCGCTGATTTTAGAAGAAAAAAAAAAGAGGACAATTTCGCA
The DNA here is from genome assembly GCF_982258835.1 of Parasteatoda tepidariorum. Taxonomy (NCBI): domain Eukaryota; kingdom Metazoa; phylum Arthropoda; class Arachnida; order Araneae; family Theridiidae; genus Parasteatoda; species Parasteatoda tepidariorum. Next base: position 13,216,121 of record NC_141763.1, read on the forward strand.
GAAATTCGTGCCGCAACAGCCCTAAGCATGGGTATAACATTTTATTCCTGATAATGTTTCTCACCTCCCTTAGTTGGTTGCAACATTTAAGTCGATAAAATTCGAAAACAATTTTCAGACAATTTACATAATCAAATAAGTAGTTTCTGATAAATATTGTAGAGAAAATTGCGAAAATCGCGAAAATCATGCATTTTTTTGTAATTTAGACCGATAATTGACGCCCGGTGGCTGAGCGGTAGCGCTTCGCGCTGTCGTGCCACAGGTCCCTGGTTCGATCCTCGGTCCGGGCAAGGTTGACTCAGCCTTTCAGTGGGTCGATAAATAAGTACCAAGCATGCTTGGGGACTAAACACTGGGGGTTCCGCGTTCGGCTGACCACCTGACCGGAACATCTGCTCCTGCACCCCAGAGCCCAAGGTCAAAGAAATTGAGATGGGCACAGTAGGCCTTGGGCCTCTATGGGCTGTCGCGCCGCTGAGTTTAGTTTTTAGACCGACAATCGATACGGCAAAGAAAAAATCTATTTTTAAAAGATAGAAAATTAGTAGGCTGTGATAGCCTGGTCCGTAGGCCCATGTCCGAGAGTTCGAACCACCGGCCGATGACTCCCAGTGTAGTAAATGGTGACTGATGCACGTTAATTCTGTCGAGTCGCAAAGTCTTCCACGTTCCCGTAACAAATCAACACCTCTGGGGGTACTGGATTGGAGATTGATCGTTCTCTGATTCAGGTCAAAATTACGATCTGTGGATGAATGAATGGGTTCGCCCTATAAACGGGCATGACGTATGGGTGTGGCAGAAGTTGAATTCTTGGCCATAGATGGCGCCACTGGTAAACAAGAACAATCACACCCCTCTGCCTAAAAAACAGGCATACGACAACAACAGAAAATTAAGCACTTTTTACAAACCCTGAAAAAAAAAGCACCTTTAAAGGCTTTTAAAAAACGTAAATCAAAAATAAGCACCTTTTACGAATGCTACGCACCCTGTTTGAACTAAAAATCGAACTTTCTCTTTGTACTCAATTATTTTAAAATGTTTCTCTTAGACATATTTAAACCCTGAATGTGATCCGTGGAGTTTTGAGATAAGAAATGACGATGATCATCCATCCATCACATCATCCCGCTGCTCTGAGAGAGAAGATGATGATGCTTCAGAGAGTGAAGAGGAGGACACAGTCTCTGAAGAGGAGGAAGAAACTACTCGTTCGTTTTGCTTAATAAGCTAGTCTGTGATTTACTTTAATTAAATAGCATCGCAAATATTTCTTTAAAAAATAAACTGTGTTTGTGAATTTATGAGGCCACAGTAGAAGGAAATCAGAGAAAAGGCAAGGATCCTTTGCCCTAGCAACAATTTTTCCTCAACCCCAGTTGGGTTGAATATGAGTCCTATGAGAACATGCATTAGGGGACCGGTATTGGGATGTCAATATTTTGTAATATTGGTCCTAGAATGACCAATATAGAACCTACTAGGAGTACAAATTAGTTCGGTCCGTTTTTTGTGTGGTCAAAAATGCATTTATTTCTGAACGAAATGAATGAACAGATTATCAAAGTATTGTCCATCGCTGGCTACTACTTTTTCCCCCCTTTCAGAGAATTTTCGAATTCCATCTCGAAAAAAATGTCTCGTCTTTTGAGGCGTTCCACGTCAGAAGCCAATTTTCGATTTCTGCGAAAAAAGTGAACCGGTGGGTGACCTGCTAAATCGTGCTGAGTCTGTCAGAACAACCAGTAATGAGAAGGAGCAATGTCCGGCGGATACGGCGGGAGCGGCAAAATATACCACTTGAGCGTTTCCAAATAATTTTTTATGATTTATCATGCAGAAGAATAGCTTTGTCATGTCTTTGCTCGTATTCCGGCCGTTTATCTCATAATGCACGGCTCAAACGTATCAATTGTAGCCTATACCGATCGCCCGTAATGGAATCTCCAGATTGTAGCAGCTCATAGTATACAACACTCTTTTGGTCCATTACCACCATTCCCTACATGATTTATCAGTTGGAGTATTGTCACCATAAACTTCTACAAGCATTCGATGCGTTCAGCTGCACTTTTCTTACAATTAAAGCAGAAACATAAAACCTCGCGCAAATGCTGCTTAGTTACCACAAAATTTGACATATTCAACAAAGTAAAAAAAAAAAAAAAAACAGGGTTTTTGTATGAAACTCAAAGCGATATAAACTGAATATTACTGACAGGTGTCTTATCTTCTCTGAAACCAGCTGTCCCGATGAAACATTCATAACAGCCAGAGCCATCTTTTGAAAATGGACCGAACTAATTTGTACTCCCAGTATATTGGCTGAATAGAGAATAACGGGTGAATCTGACAATTCTATATAGGACCGATATTGGTTGTAAAGTGGCTGTAATATATACGGTGAATCAGAAAATTACATATAGTGTCAATATCGGAGTAATAACGGCCCTTTGAACTTTTATTGAGCCAAGATTCGTGAATATTGGACCAATGACGGCTGATAGGGAATTTATTTTAAATACCCAATAAGTCAAAGAAAGTAAATTATTTTTAATTTGAGTTACATTAAGTCCAACATTTTTTCCACAAAATTCATCTTGTTTTTGTAAAAAAAAAATATATATTTATAACTCTAATAACAATTAAAAGTGTTTTAAATTATATCTTCTGAAGAATAAAGCATAACCCGAAAATCAATAAAATTTATGACGGATCGGAGACATTCAATAAAATTATTAATCGGAGACATTCGATAAAATCAGACGATATTTCGGAGTTTTGTTACCATCCTGATTTAAATATGTCAGGCAAAATTCTGGAAAATTTATTGCCCAGCCTTTTATGCTCTATTTTCTTAAATTTACGAGATAGTCAAATATTAAATGGTCAAAAATCAATTCACTCAAATGCAATGAACGAGCAATCGTTTTAATATATCTCATTGAATTCCATTTCTTCCCATCTTAAAATGTTTTGGAAAACATGTGTCTACCACTACTAAAATAAAATTTTATTTATTAGTATATAAGACATGTAAAACTAGATTCTATGTTGGGGTACCTTTTCATAGACAAAAGTTGACATAGTTTATAACTTCTTTCCCCACATTGGTGACTCAGCGTGATGTGATCTCGCCTACTTTGATGGATGGGACTGCGACTTATCCACCTCCTCTTGCTGTTGCTACTTAGTCTCGATCACACACGTCAGCCTGTATATACTCGACTGCTAATGGCAACACGAGAGTGCCCACGACCGCGAACTTAATACAGCTCTCTCGATCAGCACTCAAAAGTAAAGTGATTTTAATACAGCTCTCCCGGCTTCTCACAAAACAGCAATGTAATCAACTAGTGGTATGCGTTCATTGAATTCTATCCCACCTATAATTCTGGTTGTGGAGTACTGTAGTGTGTCTACCGCTACAAAAATACAATTCCAATTTCCTAGTATATGAGACATGTAAAACTTGATTCTATGTTGAGGTACTTTTTCATAGATAAAGATTGACACTGACGTGACTGCTGAAATCACCGCTGTTTTAGAAAAATATTAGCCGAATATCCTTAAAATCAGATGCTGAAACAATATTAAGATTTTTCTTCCCCTTGCACTAAAATAGAAAATGCTAAATTATAATGAATATTAAAGTTGTAGACTTTTATTTTTATATATATTTTAAATCATTTTTTTCTATATATTTTCTTAGCTTGTACATTTACAAATAAAAAGAACTCCTGTGACAGAATGTGTTTTTCTTATTACTCACATAAATTTTGTTTTCGTTACTAAGTAAGATTGCATTGCAATATCACACTCAAAATCGGGGTGCGTAGCCTGATTTTTCAACCAAAATTAAGCACTCAAAAAATATTTTTAAGCACTTTCCAAAAAAAAAAAAAAGGATCTGTGCAGTAATAAAAAATTTTTTTCTTCTACGGTTTAAATCCTCATTAATTTCAGAAATTCCCAGATTTGATTAAATTTTTCATTATTCCAGACCATATTTTTTTTTTATTGGTATATGGCGACAAGCTCAGCACCTCTATCCTTCTTAAATTAAAGCTCATTTCACTTAATCATGATGTTCATTTGCAATGGGTACCTTCCCATGTGAATCTCCACGGGAATGAAATGGCCGTTGTTCTTGCTAAGGCAGGATTACAACAACTCCCTCTTCCACACTTACTTTTTTGGAGTTAATACTCTCTGGAAAAATCAAAAATCCCCGAGGAGTGGAAAACACCCCAACCCACAATTAGTTCAAGGGATCAAAACCGGGTTTGTCCCTTGACCTCCCGTGTGACAAACGTACCCGGACTGTTCTATCAAGGCTTGCTAGTGGTCACATCAAGTGCCTAACTTTCAACGAGGGCAGGAAAACCTTCGTCACCTGCACCAAATTCATCAGGCTTCTCCTGAGCACCTCTTTGATTGCATGCGACTCTCTAAGGAGGATCTCTTTAGCAATCCTCTCTTAGTCTTCGACTTCCTTTCAGTCAACGAACTCGTGGATCTTGTCTGACTCCGTCAGACAGTGAGGATAAGCAACAACATATTTTTTTATACACAAATTTCTTCAGAAAAATACTTTTTTATTTGGTGTATCGAATAAATTTTGCAAGGAACAAAATATCATTAAAGATATTGACTAAAAATGGTTCCAAAATATGGACAATTTACATTGGAACTTTATAATTGAACTGTTAAAGATTAGTCTAGTTTTAACAGAAAATTTCACAGTTTGTTTGGTCAGGAAGAGAATCATTTTCTTTTGTATGTTATGCATTTATTCATTTTTAAAGTTTATTTGCAGTTTTAAACACAGAATTTATAAATTTGGTTATTTATGAGCATATAACTTCAAGTTCAGGACAAATTCTTTACAGTAGTTAAAATCCCACTAACAATGATAAAAAAAAATCAAATTAATTTTAGGTAACAAGTTTAATGAATAAATTTTTATTAATAAATTTCGATCCCAAAAATATTTCAATATTACTAGAAAAAAATAATCCTATATATATATATTTAAAAAAAAAAACTATTTTTATTACTAAAATCTAATTTCTGATTAGTTTTCATTATTCTTCCAGCACAAGTAGCAAGTCTTGCAGAGTTCCCACTAAACTTAAGAAATAAAATCCCTTCTCCAGGTTTTACATGAAAAGTTTAATTCTAGATTACTTTTTTGCTATATACATTAAATAAAATTTTTAATACAATTAGCAAAATTTTTTTTTTAAATAGAAAGCTTGCTTAATATTAAATTTTGTAAAAAAATTTTTTTAGTTGGTGAAGATTTAACATGTTGATATTAAATACATAAATCATAGATAGCAGTATTTTATACAGAATCTGAGAAAATTTAATTAACTTAATGAAACAACTTGTGAAAATAATTTAAGTGATATAGTCAGCTATATCTAACTTGTGATAAAGACCTAATAATAATTTCTGCATAAAGCTTAATTTTAAGCTTCGATTTATTGAACTACAAATATGGTTACATTTAAGAACAAATTTAAAACAAGGAGTTTAGTTAAGAGTATTTTTCAAAAATTCATATTCTAATTTTAATAATTCTGAAGAAAAAAAAATATGTTGCAGCAGAATTTTTACAAGAAATAATAAAAATAGATGTTATCCTTTGAAGCTTAACCGGTTATTTTCCAGGTTTGTCACTAGATTTTCACCAGGTTTGTAACTTTTGATGACCAAAAAGTGCATTATTCACTATTTCTTCTCCCCTACAGCCGATCACTGGTCTAGTGGTTACTGTACTGGACTACGGGGCCAGTGGTTGAGGGTTCGAATCCCACCGGTAATGTCCTTTCTTCTGTGTGGATGTAACCTGTCCTATAAACCGGTTTGTGGTTGTATGATGAGGCAACGTACTCTACCGCAGTCGCTTAGTCACAGGTGACTAGGTAATAAGAGAGTAGCATTTCAAGCATAATGTCGCCATTTTATAACCGACGTTGAACAGCTGACCCAACTTAGAGTTTATGACTACCAATGTTCAATTCCGTAGCCTTGTAATTTTGAACCCAATCCAGAAGACAAGGGAACTCCTGGTTCAAGTATTGGTTCATTTACCAATTGGATCAAGATTCTTGTTCATTTACGTCGCACCAGAGCTGCACAATGGGCTATTGGCGACGGTCTGGGAAACATCCCCGGAGGATGATCCGAAGACATGCCATCAAAATGTTGATCCTCTGCAGAGGGGATGGCTCCCCCGCTTCGGTAGCCCGACGACCTGCACGCGAAGTCGAGCACTTTACTGTAGAACAGTTTAACGAGGACCGATACCGCACACCCTCGGTCCATACGCAGGCTGATCCAAGTGGTCACCCACCAGCACACTGACCGTAGCCAGTGATGCTTGACTTCGGTGATCTGCTGGGAACCGTGTCTTAACGATCAGTCCACTGCGGGACTTCAAGGATTGGGAGAAATTTGCCTTCATGGCGGACTTTTGGATGGAACTAAAGGTCTGGTTTCTTAGGACAAGCGCCTTATCTGGGCGTCAGCGGAAAGTTGAAGTACAGCTGACGCCAAAAAAATACTTTTTTGTTAGCTCAGCGTGAGCAGTCGGTCCAACGCAGACATTATCTCTCATTGCGCATGCGTTAATAACGCAAACAAATATTTATTTTAAATTTGTATTGATTTTTTTACTGCCGACCAGTGTTTTAGAGAACAAATAATGACTCTGTCCAAGAAAAAACACATTATAGCTGAGCTAAATGAAGAGTGCTATGTTTAATGAAGAAGCTACGTTTAATGTCAAAATCTTGGCTGATTTCAATGTGCTGTTGGCTGTTGTCCGCCATTGCTTCTGTGGTTAACGTCACGTTGTAATCCAACTGCAGTTGAGTTGGACGGCAATTGTAGTTCAAGATGAGCGTTCGATGACGTATACTATCAAACTCACAAATGGACCAATCAGAGGTTAACGCTGATTTCCAGCTGACGGCGTCCTGTCCTAAGAAACCAGGCCTTAACCTGCAGTTGCGTTACGCGGAGAGGAAGACCACGAGTACCTCCTAAGGTTAACCTGACGAGAACAGAGGCTAACCCATGATCCATCCCCCACTGGCGATATTTCTCGTCAGCACAGTGGTCGGGTCTAGCCACATGCGGATTCGTATCAACTGGCCATTGCTGGGATTCGAACCCGGTTTACCTCAATATAAGGTGAACAATCTATCACCTGAACCATCCTGGCTCATGTGGGCGCCATTAAAAAATATAATACCAGGTATCCCTGCCTTGTACATATTAAAATAGAAAACCAGAAGCAAAAGAAAGTACAGAATAAATCATGTGAACTAATTTTATTATCACAATACATACATCAATTTCTATTAATTTTTTTCTTCAATTCCTCTCACACTTCATTTGACAAAAAATCTAACTTTTGCATGATTGTGCAGCTATCACAATTTACTCATCTGACACAATTAATGCAAGAAAAAAACCAGCTGACTAGCATTAAAACATAAAAAGTTTTTATGCAGAATACATTTACTAGTTATCACAGGTCAACAAATTCTTAAGTGTGTTTTTTTTTTTTTTAATCCCCCGTTAGACAAATAAACACTCACTATTTGTTTCATCTGCGATTCAAATCAAATTAGAAAGGAATGCTTTTTTTTTTTTTGTTAAGAAAATTAAGAGCTTGAAAAAAAACCCATTTTTAAAAAAAAAAAAAAAAAACAATTCTACCACGATGATGGACATAAAGAGAGAGTTCATTCTAGAAACTAACAAAGAAATTACAATGATTAGTGGCATACAGCAAATTTCAAATCTATTACATAACTATCAGAAAGATTTGTTACAGACAGCAAAATCTACAGCTTAGTTGAAAAAAGAAGCACATTAAATGTTGCAAAAACAATTGTAAAGTAACAGGGCTGCCACTCAAATCTAGAGGGGGAAAAAATCCCCATGTTTTTCCTGTACATATTATACACAATATATTAAGAGGAAACAACAATTATAGTGCTCTTATGTAGCTATATTGGGCTAACTATACTTATAGGGAAAAAGGAACAGCTGAAACATACTTAAATAATGTAAATTAAATAATTTAGTATAGATGGCAGCACTTTTTTAAAAATTTTACTCATTGAATGTTTTTTTTGTTTTATTTTTCAAAAGGGGTCTTCACTTGATTTATTTCTAAAGTTTTCTTAATGATTTGGCAATTTATATTTTATTTTAATTTGGTTATTCAAAAGGCTACGTCAGTTTTTGGTATTACCATTGACAACAGAAAGTTCTCTGATGAAGTGCTGTCCTGGCTAACACACATTTCCTAAAATTTTTTTTAGTTTTCTGCTAAAATTGTGTTTCTGACTTTCTATATTACAATAAAACAAATTTGGGATTAAGCTGCTTTAAGAGCTTTCTCATTTTGATTTATTATTTTAAATGTTATTTACTTATTTTGAATTTGTAAATCAGTTTCATTCTTTGAAATGATTTAGTATAACTGAAATATCCTTAAATACCTCATAGATGACGCTTTGAGTGGCCACCATTTTAAAATTGTGTTTCTGACTTTCTATATTAAAATAAAACAAATTTGGGATTAAGCTGCTTTAAGAGCTTTCTCATTCACCATTGCTAAAATTGTGTTTCTGACTTTCTATATTAAAATAAAACAAATTTGGGTTTTAGCTGCTTTAAGAGCTTTCCCATTTTGATTTATTATTTTAAATGTTATTTGCTTATTTTGAATTTGTAAATCAGTTTTATTCTTTGAAATGATTTAGTATAACTGAAATATCCTTAAATACCTCATAGATGACGCTTTGAGTGGCCACCATTTTTTTAAAACAACGAAAATAGGAAAGAAAATTCCCTGTATTTTCTCAGTTTGTAAAAAAAATTCACAATTCCCTACATTTTTCCTATTATTTTAGGTGATTTTTAAATTCCCTGTATTTTCCAGGAATATTTTGAGGGTTATTAGGGTCTACAGGATCAGATGGCTGGGGCACGTTTTTTGGCGTGAAGATTTGGACCTAGTTAAAAAACTTACTTTTTTGAAAATTGAAGGAATTAGAAGAAGAGGGAGACCAGTTACAAGATGGTTGGACAGTGTTGAGAAGGACTTAAAATTGTTGGGAATAAACAGGTGGAAACATCTAGCTCAAAGCTGCCCTGTCTGGAGGCAGCTAATTGAGAAAGCCTTGGTCTGCACTAGGCTGTAGTGCTGACAAAGAAGAAGTATTTTCCAGGTTTTACCTGTGGAGTGGCAACCCTGATTAAAAACTGGTTAAAATTATAAAAAAAAAAAAACTAAAAGTACATAAGGGAAAAAAATTTTGAGTTTAAAACGACAAAAACAAGAGGCAAAAGAAATATGATTATTAATTCAGGATGATTATTAATTCAGTATGATTAATATTTTCTGGAGAGTGAGAGCAACGATTTCAGTAGTTTTTAAATGATGCAAATTGAAACTTTAATATAATTATCACAAGCATCAAAAAGTCATCTCTATAAAAAGTTATTTGTTTAGAAATCCAACAAATAGTGTTTATTCCTCGCATTAATACTTTTAAAATTCATACAGATAAATATTAAATGCATATATACCTTGCTGAAGTTATACTTAAACATTCAGCAAAAACTGATTATATATAAATACTCGCATCTACCAATTTTAAGTCTAGTATTAATTGCTCCATTAAGTATCAAAATTCGAACAAATTTAGTTTAGTGATGTCATACTTATCATAAGTAAACACAATATAGATAAAACTCTTAATAGTGAGATCATATATTAATAAATAAAGCAGAATCACTTTTTATAAATAGTGTCTTACAATACATAAAACAAAAATAATTTCATAAACGTTAAGATTTTTTCATTCAAAACAAATGTAGATTTACCCTTAACAGACCAATGCTACCATATAAACAGCACGGCAGCAATTATCATTTTATTATTATCACACTTATTAGTTATAACTTATGCAGCTATAATTAATCGTATACTTATAATTTTTAATATTATGATTAAGTACGACAATTATGATTAAGTACTAAGTTAACTTGGAAATACTTTCAAATTGTTTAGGGTTATTAAATATAATGTAAAACAGGAATTTATTTTACATTTAAATAATTAATCGCCTTTTTCCAAAAGGTTTCACAGAAAATACAAATTTTGGCTAGAAGAAAAAAATCCCTGACTTTTCCTGGTATATCAGGTAAACTTTAATCAGGTAAATTTAAACCCCAGCCATATTTTAACAATACCATGATATTTTTCATCAGGAAACTTTGATTTTTTTTTGTATTTGTAATATCAAATATTCAATTTTGTGAGCAATAACATATAATAGAATGGAAACATTGAAAAGTTTCACTAAATGGTGGGATTTTTATAAAATAATTGTAATAGATGTTAGAATTATTTAAATCGAATCTCGGGACACTGTTATTAACTATTCTAAGACTGATTATTTTTAAAGTATGATATAGGAATTTTCCAGGTTTTTTGTAAAAAATTACAACTTTCTCTGACTATTCCCTCCTGCTTTTTTAAAGTTAAACTAAAATTCCCTGACAATTCCAGGTATTCCTAGTTCCTCGGGAGCCCTGTAAATTGAACAAAAAAACAATGTGTTGTCATACTATAAAATACCTAAAAATGATCTATGTTCACACAAAACAAAATAAAAATCTATTAAAAAAATTTTTTGATTGACTTAGAATAAAATAATTTTTTAAAAAAAATACTATAAATGCACAAAATATAAACAAGTAAAATAAATAATTTAAGAGATAAAAATTTTAAAAACATAAAAAAAATCAATATATATTTAAGTATTTCAGATCTTGTAATTATCAAAATGTTTAATTTTGATGTTTTATACTAAAATGTAAAAGACATGCAAATTAAAAATAATACTTCCGAAATAAATACAGAATTTTGCACTTTTCAAATCTAAACAACAATACTGAATTTTCAAGTACAACTCTCTATAATGATAAATGTCATTAAAAAATCTTATTTTCTGATGATTCTAATTTTGTTACTTTTTGAAAGAAAAATAATATTGTCCTAGAATCCACTCCTTATCAAAAATAAATGAAACAAACATTTTGATCCTATTAAATTCAATATTAATTTATAACAGTACATAAACAAAAACATTTTCTTTGAACATGTTAATATGCTTTGATTCAATACTTATTATAGTTAATAAACATAAATAAAAACATTTTCTTTGAACATGTTAATATGCTTTGATTCAATACTTATTATAGTTAATAAACATAAATAAAAACATTTTTTTTCTATGAACATTTCTATGCAAGTTAAAACTAACAATTAGCAAGCATAATACAGACAATTTACAAATTCTTACATCATAATTTACACAATTTTACATTTTAAAAATGCACAAAAAGACTTATAACAATATTGCTTATTAAAATCAGTTATTTCCCCCCTATTGATTTGAAAATTGAATTTTACTGGCAGTTATGTGTGCTACAGATTTGTTAAGAAGGAATAAATGTGCATTTACGATTAGCAACACAAAAACTGCTATAACTATGCTAACATGAACACCAGTAAACTGAAACTAATGAGACAATCCTTATTTTAGATTTCTACAATAGGATGCCATTTTAAATTTATGTACTTTTTTCTATAATGAAATGATGGTCCATTAATAATAGGAGATATTCTATTAATAAGGATCTTTGGTTAAATGGGGATTTAACTTAAAAGTTTCCCTGAAACTTATTTTGCTACACCAGAATTTAATTCTAGATTATAGAAATCCTAAACAGAGGATTAATTGTCGAACTGCTTAATATCTAATCAATAAAAACTTGTGTGATTTTTTAACAATCACTTATTCAGGGGTGATTGTGAGCCCAAGTCGAAATTCCGGAAAATTGAGTTTAAAAAATTATAAAAAAAGACAGTTTAAATTGAAAAAAAAATTAAACAAGGTTTTTTTTTTTCCTTTTTCTTAATATTTCTTAGTTTACTTAAAATATATTTAAAATTTTACACATACCTATACCATTTACACATATCTATGATAACCTGGAGAAGTAATTAAAATTTACAAATATGTCTTTCTTTCTTGAGTTAATGATTATAACACCTATTTACTGATAAAAAATGAATATTTATCATGAATATAAGCTTATAAAGTATCTATCTGGCTCTCCCTTACAAACAAATAAAATAAACTGTGTTTTTAAGTTCCATCTTTGAAAATTTGATTTCCGGAAACTTCTGTGACCCATGATTTTTTGAAACATCTGGACCTTCGATCTCCGGAAACTTCCGGATCACTGTTAGCGAAAATTCCGGAAATCCGGATTTTTTCCGGAGCACAATCAGCCCTGCTTATTTTTTAGTTTTGAAGGAAATGTTTGCTTATTCAAATCTGCTTTACACAACATTTGACTGCCCAATTACACAACAATAAGAACTACAAGAAATGTCAGTTTTTAAACAAGTCATGTTTTTTTCCTTGAAAAGAATAACAAATACACAAAATATATTCGACAATTATTCAACAATGCAAGTATTCGTTATCATTTTAGATAAACTTAATCAAAACAAATTTGTTAAAAGCCTATATTTTTGCCTATCATTTTATTACCGGTTTTGTCGCACAAATTTTGATTTTCAACATTAAGATTTACAAATCTTTTACTAGCAATGTTCTTAAAGCTAGGCTAAAACGCTAAATTTTCAAAACCAATATAAGCAAGGAAATATGTCAAAAATATTTGTGATATCAATCCAGGAAAACTTAAAAATGTCAATAAATTAAGTTTTTTTTTCTTCTAGATTTTATTACAAAAAAGATTATTTTATGTTTTAAATAACTTTGAATTATTTTCATTAGAGATTATAATATTTATATATATAAGGCACCATGCAATAAATTGTAATCCCAGGCACATAATTATTTATGGCATGCTTGAGAATCATTTTAAATTCCTATCTCAAAAATTATTACAGATTAATTAATCAAGGGTATAGGACTTGGCCCACAATGTATCAGTAAACAAAAAAGAAAGGAAATACATTGCACAGTGGAATAATTTCAGGAAATGGTGGGAAGTTGTTTCCACTACCATGGAAGACCTAAAAATAAGTCCATTTAAAATTTACTCCTATTGCTTAACTTCTTGATTGGTATTTGCTTAACTTCTTCAACTGTATGTAAGGTGATGAAAATTTTAATACAATAATCTTAAAAAAGTTTTAATGATATTTGCTAAAAAAAATAATAAGTTATTGAATTGGACCTATTTAGAGGCAAAAGGCCAACATAGATATCCAAGTCAAAAAAACCCAATCCATTCTGAAAAAGAAAACTTAAAAAAAATATTGACAAAAACCAAAATAACTTTAAAATGCATCTACAATAAACCACAAATAAATAAAATAAATTAATAATAAAAGCTATCCAAGTAAATTTAGCTATTTTATTTATTCAAATAAAATAAATAAATTTTATTTACTATTTTTTTTGTTGTTGCTAATATTGGTGACATCGAAATGGACAGATAGCTAATAATAAGAAAAACAAAACTGTTTTTTAAATCAACTATCAAACAATATTTGTGTTAAAATAAATATTACTGTTACTGTTGTGCGCAAATTTTTAAACTTTAGAAATGATATAATCAATATTTTTTTAAAAATGGTTAATGGCGAAATTGGCTACAAATAATACTTTATCGTGATATGAATCCATCTAAGAATTTTCCAGGACTTAGAAGATAGTCAACACCTTTTTTACACATAATAAATTTCAGCAATGTTAAAATTTCAGGTTATGTACATTTAATTAGGGAAAATGTGGCTTTAACCACAAGCAATTATGATAAAGGAAATTTTGATGAAAAGAAAAAAAATTAAAGAAAAATGTACCCCTCGTAGTTTTTTTCTTTTCTTCAAATTGGTAACATGGATATAAATATTAATGTAAATATTACAGATGACGTAAAGAGATTCTTTTAAATGGACGCATATTATTGCATTGAAGAAAGGATCAAATCATTCCCCCCCAGCAACGTTTGGATCGTGGTTACCGACGTAGAAAAGAAAGAGGAATGCCAGGGCGAGCAAAGACGTGCCAAGAAGGTCCCCAAGAGCAGTCAAGTATGGAATGGCTGAGTTGTCTGGATCAATTTTTCGTCTCCACATCCATTGGATCATGCAATATGCGATATATATCAACAAAAACACCTGAAAAAGATTAAAATTTAGGAAAGAGTCACAACTGAATCCTAAACCATAGTTAGATAATACAGATCAGGGGTCTGTTTAGAAGAAATTTGGGTCCGTTAACGGATCCTTCACAAATTTGTTATCTTCATTATTGTTTTGTTAATTGAATAAACCCTTCCAAGGGGGGAGGGAGAAAGACAGATGCAAACGAACTAAGTTTTGTCTTCGACAGACGCTTCTTCCTTTATTCGTTCGAAGTGAATATTCTGCGGTCAGCAGCATAGACTAAATACCAAATATTTGTATGTTGCATTTCTAATTTAGTAGCAGCAATTGCTGTTTATTTTTGAAAATTAAATTTTTCTTAATTATAATTTTACAGTGTTGAGCATAATCTTGTATGTCTTAACAATTTAAAAACTCCTTGAAAAAGTTTTTTGCAATAACAAGACCCTGGTTGAAAGAATGCGACTTAACATTTACTTTATACAGTCGAACTCGTTTATAACGAGCACAAAGGGACCGTAACATGCACTCGTTAAATCCGAGTGCTCGTAATACACGGGTCCTTAAGGCAGGCGTGCAACCAGAAGAGGGGGGGGGTTGGAGGTCAAATTATTGAGTTTACATAAAATTTAATACTTACTTACTTAATTTAATTAAATACTTTTCTTAGTTTAATGACAACTATTCCCCCCCCCCAACCAGCAAAAAATTTCTAGCTGCGCTACAGTCTTAAAGGAAAGAAGCAATAAACGGAAAGAAAAATAAAGGAAAAGATTCTTACCAAAACATTTATTTTTTTCATTAATCTACATATTTAAAATAGTAGTTTGTTAGCTTACTTTGAAGTTTCAGTTCGCCTTTTTTTTTTTTTTTTTAATTTCGCGTGCATTTCTTATCATTTTGAAAAAAAGATTGCAAGACAGAAAGATATTGCTCGCTAAAACCGGGTCTTGCTCGTTAAAAGCGACTTCTGTTCCATAGACTTAACATTGATCCAACCAAATATTCTCCAGAGCTCATTCTAGGCAGGGGAAGTTTGCAATGGTGGAAAATAGAAAATATGGAGCATTCATGATTTATGCAAGGTAGAAGAAGTCAGTGTTTAGTTATATGCATGCTTCTCCCAAAGAAAAAAGATATAACTGCCACTTTAGCCCAAAGATAAGTGATCTCATCATTAGCGATCGAGCCTACAATCAGCTAGTTTTTTACAATTCAACTCCATATGACTATCGCTTTACAGTCAAAATAATTGACTGCGGTGGCAGAAGTAAAGCTTTTAACGTAATCTTGTTTGCAGCGAAATTATTAACATCACTTAATATGACAATTACTTTATATGAATGTAGTTCTATGTAAAACTATTAATATTAATCTTTCTCTAATGTTTCAAATGTTTAAGTACATGCATACATATATTTTTTTTGCCAAGAATAAATAAGAATATTAAATAGTTAACTGTTTTTGTATATTTGATTAAAGTATTCTATTATCAAAAGATATGAGTTTGCAGATACTTTTGATATGTGTGTTTAGATTTTATTTTTATCTTACTATGCCTAAACAAAGAAGAAAATTAACTATTGCATGATCTGTACATGAAGATTTCAGAATCTTTAAGTTTTAGAGTTAAAGAAAATCTTATTTCCGGTGCTTTTACCTTCTCTTGAAAGTGCTTTTTTTTAATTAACCCTTTTGCGCCTAACGGGACACATACCTCCCAAGGATATTTCAAAAAAATCTTATGGGACAGAAACGCTACAACCAATATTTTTGAACGTATTTTCATTCACAGAACATGGACGGCACTACCGCACATAATGAAATTCCTGCGTTTTTGAAGTGTTGTAGCAGCTCATTCCATACTGTACGAACGTAAGTAGTTTAGTTTTGGAAAATACTGCTTATTTTCGATTAAATTTTGATTGATCTTTAAATCTAAGGCCAGAGAAGTTACTCACAAAGTAGATTACCTCTAATAAACTGATAAGTGGCAAAGTTTTACTTCCGTTTTTAATTATCGGGACATATGTCCCAGTTGTCAGGACTGATGGGACATATATGTCCGGGTCCTAAATCAGTGTTTAAAATCTCCCTAAAAATATAACATCTTAGTTTTAGAGTTATAGTGTGCCCTACTCATAGTTTATGCTATCAAAATTGTTCTGTAAAAAAAAAAAAAAAAAAAAAAAAAAAAAAAAAAAAAAAAAAAACAGTCGCGAAGGGGTTAAGCGAATTAAAATGTCAAAACAAAAAGTTTTATGCCTATAAAAAAAAGTTACAATTAAAATTCTTGGATAAAAGAGAAATTTCTGATTTTTTTTAATAAGAATCTAATTAAAATTAAGTGAATAACCAGATTTAATGTGAATTTTCCTGTTTCAAGTTTTATTTTAAATTACAGTTAAAATAAAATATGTGCACCCAATTCAAAAGTACCCGAATTTCAAAAAGTATCCAAGCTCATAATTTTTTATAATAATTTTATTACCTTAAACCAAAACGACAAAAAAGTTAACTATTTAACATTTTCATTTATTCCAGACAAAAAAAAAAAACCCAAAAAAAAACCATGATATACTTGTAGTTAACATTAAGAACATTAGAGGAAGATTTTATAATCGTCGTTGAACAGCAGACACAATTTTTTGCATTTATGACTTCTAATGTTCAACTCCGCAGCCTTGTAATTTTGAACCAGATTCAAAACACAACGGAACTCCTGAATCAAGTATTGGAACTAACCCGCATTAGCGTTACATAGAGAAGAAAAGCTCCGACGGTTAGCCTGACAGCAAGGGGACTAACCCATGATCCGTCTACCACTCAGGATATTTTTTACGTCAGCACAGTGATTGGTGCGAGTGTTAGTTAAGACATAAAAATGAAATTAAAAAACTATATTCAAACAGAGTAATTATCATATCAAGTAAAATTAATAATTTAGCAGCCTTTAATCTTCACCGTGAAATGGACATTTAACTCCTTACGCTCCATGTTCTACAAAATGTTGTTTGAACTAATAGAAGCACTAAATCATGTAAAATACATAAAGTATTTTTCATATAATTTTCAAAATCCTTAAATAATGCAATTACTAATTATTAAGGTATAAAAAATTTTAATTTTAAAGTGGTCACTGATTACAGCACCAGAGAAGCGACATTGGAATGAAAAGAGATAACTTTTCACGTCAAACTTAGGCAACTGCGTTTCATTTTTAGTTAATAAATGAAATCACATTAAAATATTTTCCACTGTCACCACAACCATTTATTTTTGTTGTAAAGCAATAGTCAAACAGAATTGGGTTGTAAAAAAGATTAGCTGATTTTTGCTCATCCGCAAACAATGAGATTACTAATCTGTGGGCTAACGTTGTAGTCTTATCCTTTCTTTTCGGGAGCAGCATGCATACAACTAAACATAGACTATTACTAGTTTGCATAAATTACAATTGTGTCATAATAACAATGCTAACATTTCTTTGCATGGACATTTAAAAATAAATAAATAAATATTATAGTATCTGCAAAGTTTGCGAAACACTACCAATGTAAGCACGAATGCCGTACGGGCGCAAGTCTACATTACCTATGTTAAACAATAACTGAATTTTATCTTGTTGGCTGTAAGTTTCAAATTTATAAAGGTTATCATACCTGACAACATTGGAGAAATAAAATACCAATGTAAGCACGAATGCCGTACGGGCGCAAGTCTACATTACCTATGTTAAACAATAACTGAATTTTATCTTGTTGGCTGTAAGTTTCAAATTTATAAAGGTTATCATACCTGACAACATTGGAGAAATAAAATAATGGAGATTTTACTAGCAACATTTTTTATGCCACACATAAAGTTTTGATACATCATGCACAGTCGTGTAAGTCAAAATTGGAAATAATATTAGCACTTAAAAATTTAGCAAAGTAAAAAAAAAGTATATAAATCTTAATCTAAAGAAGATTTTTTTTAATCATAATTTATAACTACTTAAACTATTAACACTCAACAAACTGCATTATTATCAATAGCACGAAATAAGAAGTATTTTTGCCATTTGCAGATATTTTCTTGCAAAAATTAGTTTGTTTTTTTTAAAAAAAAAAATTCTCTTCAACAAATACGGAGAAATTTGAGAACATACGGAGAAACAGACAATAGTCGTAAAATACAGGAATCTTCGTTGAAAAATAGGAAACTTAGCTATTAGGAGTTATAAAGACTTAATGAGGAGAGGAAGGAAGGAAGGAAAAAAAAAAAAAAAAAAAAGGAAAAACAAAAGACAAAAATGGCATCTTTAGGATGGTAAGAGATAACAAATTGATTTTTAGCTGAGAATTATGAATTTTGGGGTGTAAAAATGTAATGAAGTGAGCAGACTTACCTGAATTAAGGCAGAAGTCAGATATACCAGAAGAAAGAGTGGTGAGACAGTAGCATTTCCACCTTTCAGCAAACAAATCAAGTAAGCAAACAAAATATGACCTGGAAGGGCCATCCCAAGAAGCACTCTTCCAGAACGAGCGTGAGCACCTGTAGGGGGGGAGACACATAATCTGTTAGAAAGTAATCTACCGAACACAAGTAAAATATGTTCATTTTCTCAAATGTTATTATGAAATCAGGGTTTTTGTACCCATTTTATGATTTAAAAATTAACACCATACCCATAGCTGCCAACATGGATAGGAAAAAAATCCAGGATAATTATTGCATAATGTACAAAATATTGCAGACATAGGGAATTTTATAGTCGTCAAAATAGAAAAACTGCAATAGTTTCCATTTATAATTGACATTAAACATACTTGATATGTTATGTATAACTCATTATATCGAATATTAATAGGCCTTTAATTCATCAAAGATAGTTGAAAGATTTTTTAATATTAATTTAAAAGGAGAGTTCTGAATAAAAATAAACTGAACATTTCAGAGCAAAAAAAGTTATGAACTGATTTTTATGAATGAGGTTAATTTATATTGATAATTGTTGCATAATGTACTAAATATTTTACACATAGGGAATTTTGGGAATTTTTATAGTCATCAAAATAGAAAAAACTGCAATATTTTCCAGTTATGATTGACATTAAACATACTTGAAATGTTATGTATTATATTTAGTCATAACTTTGAATATTAATAGGCATTTAATTCATCAAAAAGACAGTTAAAAGATTTCTTTAAAAATTAATTTAATAAGAGTTCTGAATAAATAAAAAAAACATTTTATAACAAAAAAAGCTTCATACTGATTTCTATAAAAGAGGTTCGCTTCATTATGTATGAGTAATACTTATTTAAATATTCAAGCAAGCAATAATCAGTACAAAAATTCTATTTCAATAGGGAATTTTTTTTAATAAACTTACTCAATTTTAGAGAATTTTCTAAACTGTACAAAAACCAGAAGAACTTTAATTAAACCAGTAGACTAGGAGAAACTGGCAAAATCCAGTAGTCAACTGGAAAATCCAGTAGAGTTTGCATTCATGCATACTCGAATCAGGAAAGAAGGTAATTTATTTCACAAAAAATTGTATAGTTCTTAAACCTACATCTTCTCAACTTCACATCTTCTCAACTAATTTTTATGACCTTTTTATGCAAAATTTTACTCTTCATTTTTTTTACTAATACTTCTTTATTTAAATTATTCAATTCATGTTAATGTTATTGAAGCATTTTAAATTAATCAAATATAAAAAAAACTTACATTTTTTGATAGATTAAGAACTAGATATGCTAGGACTAGATATTTTATTGAGTGAAATGTTAATGACATGAATCAAGGCATGATACATTATTCAATTGATTTAAGAATAATAACATCCAAAAAAGTTTAAAAAACAAATTATTGATTTTTTTTACATGCACTACGATACACTTACTGCAAGGGCAATTCAGCTGTAAAAATTCAACTAAATCTAGAAACTTTTGCAATATTATCTAACAGTTTTTCTTTTTAAATTTTCTCATAACTAAAAGATGTCACCAGAAGACTTTTAAAAAAATAATAACTTTTTCCGCATGGTTTTTCAAATTTCAATATTACTATGACACACGAATTTTGGATTTGAGCATTCAGTTTTAAATTTGATTGGTTTATGAAGATTCGATGTTTCATCTTGGTTGAACGACTGTAATAAATTTCAGTTCTTCTATCCTATAACAGTAGTTTTTGGCGTCGTAACATTCTCATGCATTCAACTGGCTTTGGTGACTGTATTAACTACAAGAGTGTTCGTATAATCTTTTTTTCTATTGTTCTTAGTTGTTCAAGTGTGACTCATGGCATCATTCTTTATCTGCATATAATGACACGCGATTTTGAGTAATCACTTGATGACATACTCACAACAATACATTCATACAGCCATGTCATTTTCCAGTAATTTCTCTTGCAGTTATTTATCCTTTTTCTGGCCATTTCCAGTTTTTCAAATTTTGATGCACAATGTTATTATTACTGGCAAACTTTCAATTTGAGTTGTCACTTTTTCAGATGCTTGGTTGGCGGCAAGTTTGTCATAATTCAAAATAACTTTCATACAGTTTTTTCGAATTAAAATTATTTTATAAACATCAATATGAAGATTATGATGTTATTGCTATATTTAAATAAAATAAGAATAATTGGTCATTAGACGTAAACATAAAGGGAATTCCATATTCCCTAAAAGAAAATTATCAAGTTCCTAAAATATACATTTCTCGTTATTCTACTTATATATTAAGATTTTTCAACTAGAGGGTGCGGAGTCAAATCTTTCAACAAAAAATAAGCACCCTTTAAGTACTTATTAAGCACTCAAAAATATTTTAAAGTACTATATACATTAACAAAATAGCTAGTTCCTGACAAAGAACTCTTTTCTCGATTATATTAGTCATTATATAATGATCAAGAGATTTTTCGGTTTGATCTTAGAGAATGGAGGCCTGAAATGGAGAATATCTTTCAAAATGTAGCAGAGTTGCACATGAGAGTGCTAGAATCTCACTGAACTCAGCTCAGTAGACGCACATGCAGACTCACAAGTATTTCATCAGATATGCAACATGATTGGTGCTTTCATACATTATGGATTGACGGTACACAGAAATGGATTGTGGTTTAATGAAATGTGAAAACGTTGAATAGAAAAATGTGAAAAACCACACTACACTTTTGCATAACATGCAGCGAAAATCAACACGATAAAAGAAGAAAAAAAAATCTCATTTTAGAAAAGGAAAACTTAAGCACTTTTAAAAACACCCAATAAAAAAAACACCTTTAAGGTATTTTAAAAAACGAAAATCAAAAATAAGCACCTGTAAGCACTTTTTCCTTTCTCATACTAACGATGAGAAAGAAATGTTTAAAATTTGCAGTTAAATTGTTAATATGATTCATTCATAATATCACTTAACATGTTTTAGACGCTAAAATCTATCATTGCTTCAATCTTAATTTGAGGTCACTTACTTATGGTTTCCTTGGATCACTCTTCAAATTCCTTAAAATACTTTTTTTATTCTTAAAAAATTATAATTGATCACAAAATTTTCACAATTCTAATTTACATCGCAGTCAAATTTGTAACTAAAATACATTTCACAGTGTCAAAAGATCAGTATGATTCCTTTAAGGACATTAAAATCAGATTTTTGATAATGCTATATTCAAGAAACAGGATTTTTTTAAATTGGAACCACTAAGTTTTATTGATTCCCCAGAGGTGGAAGCAGATGAGGAAGAACAAACCTGTTTAATGGGTTTTTAGGGCAATTAAGAAATGGCATTCTAATGTAATAAAATTCTTATGACTTTTGGAAATATTTAGCACTGAAAAACAGTGGATAGGGAAAGAAAAAAGCTGTTAAAAAACTGATATTTTTAAAATTTTAAGTGCAGTTTCCCCACCCCCTTTAAAACAAATTTAAAAATATAATAGGCAATAATTACTAACTTACACTATTCTCCTTCATTAGGTTCATAATACTTTGTAATATTGTAATAAGACAATATTCAAATAAGTTAATACAAACATAATGAAAATGCATTCCCACCATTTATGAATGCTGTAATTGCACACATTAATTATTTAAAAAAAAATCTAACAGTTCTAATAATTTTGTGAAAATAAGTCTAGGTGCCACTTTATTTCTAATTTTCATAAATTTAAAAATTTTCACAGCTGCCAACATGGAAAAGAAAAAATCGAACAGATTTTCCAAATTAAGTTTCCCGATAACTGTTGTATAATACACTATATATTTTACAAATACACAAATAGGGAAATACACAAATTTTATTACACTTAACACTATATATGGTCTGCAATATTTTCCATTCATGATTGACATTAAAATAAACTCAAATTTGAAATGTTTTTTTTTTTATTTTAACTCACACTTAATATTAATAAACAAGTAATTTATTTGTGATAGTTTAAAGATTTTTTTAAAAATTAGTTTCAAAAGAAGAGTTTTGAATAAAAGTAAACTGGAAATTTTAGAACATGAAATAAATAAATAAGCTTTAAACTGACTAGCTTCATTATGTATTAGTAATATTTATTTAAATATACAAGGAAGCAATAAATTGTGTAAAAATTCTATTTCAATAGGATTTTTTTTTCTTTGGTAAACTTACTAAATTATAGGGAATTTTCTAAAATGTACAGAAACCAAATTTTAACTTAACCAGTAGGCTAAGAGCAACTTGTCCAGTAGAGTTGGCAGCCATCAACTATGTTTTGGGCATAGCACCGCACATTATATCTGTGGCAGTCAGTTTACTTCATTAAAAATAGCATCAAGACTTATTTTCACAAAATACATCATTCATAAATAGAGGAACATAATAATATAATAAATAGAATTGAAAATAAAAAATGGGGATACAGCTTTCTTTCTCAAACCAACAAAATAAGAAAATACTATCTCACAAACTACTTTTGATAATTACAAATGCAAAACATTAAGTACACACCATGAAAGTTATATTTATAACAGGTTAGCTAAATAATTTGTTATAGTGTTGGTAAATAATAAAACATAAAAACTAAAATACAATTGAATTAAACTAAAAATTTATGTTATCTCTACATCAAATAGAATACCATAAATGAATAGTTTATGTTAGTTTTTAAACCAAGCAAGCACAATAGACAAAAACCTAGAAGTACTAATATGTTACACACTTAGTCACTTCAAGCTTTTAAGCAATCAAACTGCATACAGTAAAGTCCCAATTATCCGAGCCCCAATTATTAGAGTTCCCGCTTTTACAAAGCTATAAAATATTTCAAGGATTTTTTTTCTTTCAAGATTACCGATGAAAAGATAATGAATCTCGCTAGGACGATAAAGACAGTGACATACCTGCCAACTTTATGCATTTGACGTACAATTTCATTTTTAAAGTGGTAGTAAAATGTATGCTTTCTATATATTCCTTGCATTTATAATCTTAATTTATTATCTTCTTCTATTTTTAAAAAAAATTTTAAAAAATTAAGCATGTATATTAATATGTAATAGTGTCTTAGTAGTCCACATAAGCTTTTTAAAAATACAGCATATGTTTCTGCCTAAAATTGTAATTCAAATTTTATTTTACTATCACAGGGGAAAATCATCCTCGAAAGGATTAAAAGTTGGCGGGTATGTAGTGACGATGAAAATCAACATATAAAAGTCCCTCATACAGATGACTAAAAGCTATCTAAAGTGCTATTAAATATATAGTGCAACAAGTAGAGGAGATACTAACCTTCCTGTCATACCTAAAAAAATAAATAAAAAAAAAGCAAAACATTGCTGCAGAAAAGCGCCAAAGTAATGTAAAACAAAAAACGAATAACAACTTTTTTAAATAAAAACTTTGATTCCCGTAAGGTATGCTCTATAAGTGTTTTTAAGTAAGCTTTTTAATAACAATACGAACTGTATCGTAATAAATTGTACTCTTATAAATTTTGTATTTGTTAAATATATACCTACCCCTTTTCATTCCTTTTTTATACTCTTCGCTTTAACAGAGTTTTTCGGTTATCCGAGTTAGTTATGATCCCTCATTAATCCTCAACAGTGACATATTTCAGAGAAATGGACCAAAAATGGAAATTTTTTTTTGACTGTATAATTTTGTTCTTTATATTATAAAGGTTAGAAAATGGTTTTTTATAGCAAAAGTAAAATTTTAAATGCAATAACTGTATTTATAATTTTTACATACCCATAAAAAAGTGATGGATTAAACACATATCTCATTCAATTAGAGCAAATTAAACAAAATTTTGAAGCTAAATATATTAATTGTATAATATAAAAACACAACAATATGATTTTCAATACATAAATTTTACAAATCTTTCACAGTATAGTATATCCCAAAACCCCCACCCACATTCCCCCTCCCTCAACTGAAGTCGTAATCTGTGAAAAACTAGGACCACTCATGCAATCTATTAGAAAAATAGTGAATTAAGTATCCTAAAGTAGAAACAAACTCAGCTCGGGCTTCACAAAATATAAATGTTCTCTTGCCCGAAGTCAGTTCAGGCAACACAAATACTGTACATAGTAGTTGCCCGAACAGGATTCAGACGACACTGGCAAGGGGTTAACTCTGATAATCGGGACTCTACTGTAATTGAAAAATTACTTGCCGTGCATTGAAATTTTGGCTCAACATATTTGAAAATAAATAATACATTCACGTATTTCAAATCATGTTTGATTATAGAAACCAACATAAACTGTTTAGAATTCTAGAACTAACTTATGACAGGAGAAGAGATTTACCAACTATTAAAGCAGCAAAGAGGCATGAAATTTTAAGCAGAAATATTAGTAATCATTAATTGCAATAATATTTAGCAAATAAGAAATAAACAACAAGCTCTCCAAGAAGAATACATTGCTTACCCTTACGTCCAAAACAGAAAGTCCAAAAATTTAAGTTATAAAAAATATGAATATAAAGTGTTAAGAAAAATAGATTAGTGATAGGTATAATTCTAAAATTGGAAATAGAATTTAAAAAAAAGGACTTTTTTAAATTTGAATATTTACAGATACAATTTTATAAGTTAATAAGAAATCAACAACAAGAGTGCATAGCCAGATTTTTCACCAGATAATAGTACATTTTAAGTACTCAAAAAATATTTTTAATCACTTTTCAAAAAAATAAATAAAAAATCACAAACAGAATCTGTGCAGTAATAAGATTTAATTTTTCTATCATTAAAAGTTTTTAATTTATCAATATAAAATCAATAAAATTCAAAAACTTTACATAATCATGATAAAATAACTAGTTTCTGGTAGAAAAAAAGAAAATTGTACAGAAAATTTTGATAATCATGCATTTTTTGTAATGGAAATCGACACTGCAAAGGAAAAAAAAAAAACTTTTTTAAAGATAGGAAATTAATCACTTTTGACAAACCCTGAATAAAAAAAACCTCTATAAAGGCTTTTAAAAAACATAAATCAAAAATAAGCACCTTTAAGCACTTTTTAAAAATTCTACGCACACTGAACAAGCTCTCCAAGAATGCTCTCTTCCTTCCAAAACAGAAAGTCCAAAAATTTAAGTTATGAAATAAGAAGATAAAGTGTTAAGAAAAATAATTAATTAGTGATAGGTATAATTCTAAAATTGAAAATAAAATTAAGAAAAGGATTTTATTTTTTAAAATTTTAATATCTACAAATACAATTCTATAAATTAAATAAGATTAGTTGGAAGCAGAAAAAAATTACAATAAACAAGATTTACATAATTTAAAAACTGAATAACTTTTAAAGCTTATTATTTCAATTTAAAACAAAGTTCTGCTCCTTAACTCTAGACTACTAAACTTAAATCGATGCTAAGGTTTAACCATTAAATTTACAGATAAAGGATAAAAGAGTATATCAATTCACAACGTAAAAAATCAAAGTTAAGAAATATAACACCATAAAACGCATTTGAAAATTAAAAGAGCATAAAACTATGTATATTACTGAGAATAGAAGACTATGTAAAATACATAGTAATTCAAAAACATATATAACATGCTTTCAGTTTGTAACTGAAGTATAATGTTAAATAATATGTATCTTTACACATTATTT
This sequence comes from Parasteatoda tepidariorum, assembly GCF_982258835.1. Lineage (NCBI taxonomy): Eukaryota > Metazoa > Arthropoda > Arachnida > Araneae > Theridiidae > Parasteatoda > Parasteatoda tepidariorum. Next base: position 13,242,510 of record NC_141763.1, read on the forward strand.
ATAAGACTCGGTTTCATAATATTTACTTCAGGGGGAAAAAAAAAAGGAAAATACGGAAGTTTTAAACATTACAGCTATGAACCTTTGACTATGATTTCAATGTGATGGTACGGATCACCATTAGGAAAAGTGTTGTGTTAATGTGATGAATATTAACACTAAATTTAAAAATGAATGCTAAGTTCAAAAACGTACAAAATTTGCATTTCTAAAATTTCTTTTGCATTTATATATCACCCATAACTTCAAATAATTTGAAATATTTCTTAGATTAATTACAAACCGTTAAAATTTAAAATTTAATTAATTTCCTTCGATTATAAAATTTTTAATAATACAATACTAATACCAAAATATCTACCATATTCTTAAACAGTATGCAAACTTCCATTCTCCATATTTTGTGCAAAGAATTGTTAACTTAATAATTATTAACTTAATAAGAAATGTTTCAAATAAGGCATTTTAACACATATACTTTGCAGGAATTATTCAAATTGTTTTGAAGGATGTATGTCTTAGTTCAAAATTAGTATTATAAGGAAATGCGTTGATTATCAAAATGGAAGCTCTCACCTTTTCCAAAGAAAGCACTGAAGGGGTGTACGCATACTTTTGGATCCGAGAGTGGGAGAGTACCCATTTCTGACCTCTGGTGGAGATATGTTGATATTCGGCTAGATTGAACAGCCACCAGATTTCCTCCCACACCTAGAGGGGGAAAAAACATTAAAACTGAAAAATTTATAAAATCTATAAAAATCTTCATATAAAAAAGAGGTTGCCACTTATATCTGGAAAGAAAAAATTCCCAGTATTAAGAGGAAACAACAATTACTGTGCTCTTGTGTGAGCTATATTGGGCTAACTATATTTATAAGTTTTAACTGCTGGAAAAACAGCTGAACATATTTAAATAATGCTATAGTTAATGAAATAGTTTAGCATAGCTGAAATATCATGGTTAAATTTTCCATAAATTATGCTTTAAGTGGTCAGCATTTTTTAAAAGACAAAAATAAGAAACGAAATTCGCTGTATTTTCCCAATTTGTAAAGGAAAAAATCAAAATTCCCTGTATTTTCCAAGTTTTCCCTGTGGAGTGGCAACCCTGTACAAAGAGAAAACACACACTCACTGCGCACTTGTGAACTATATTAGGAAAACTATGTTTATTCATGGAATAAAAAATTAAAATTCTAATTTCCGTTTAATAATTCAATATTAATTATAAAAGTTTTATATAACAGGGTTGCCACAGAAAAAAAAACAAAATAATTGCTTTTAGTAGCCTAAAACATGAAAATAGTGGCCAAAAGCTATAAAAATAGTCCAAATGAAAACAAGAAAACATCAAAAATATGACTAAAAGTTTATTAAATGACTTAATTATTATCATATACCACAATCCATTTAGTCAAGGTGGTGGCAAATATAATTTTTACATAAATGTTAGTGTTCTAGTGCTCAATTTTTATTTCAAAAAAATTAGTATACTTGCAGAAAATTAAATACTTATTACTAGAATTCATTCAAAAAATACTTTCATTAAAAAAAAAAAAAAAATTAAAAAATAAACACTTTTTTAGCATGAAACATTTCAATAAACATATTTCTATCTTTTCAAAACTCACCATTGATAACAGGCTGATAAACTGCTATTCCTTTAAATTTTGTTATGGCCAAATCAAGGACACAACCACCAGCACTAAAAAGCAAAAACAAATTTAAGATCCACTATTTTTACTTTTATAAATGTTACATGAAAAGTTTACTCAAAATTGGGAATTACGCTAAGATTCTAAATACCTGATTGCAGTACATATCTTAATGCAGCAGTAATTGAAATAGCATTTCATTTTTGCTTTAGTAATGGGGTAATTGAAAAGTAATGGGACTGTTTTGTTGCAGTAGACATACACATGATAGATCAGCCTACCTACCTAATCAGTTGTTTAGTGTAACGTTCTTTAAATGATTAGATTATTCCATGGTTTAAAGTTTGAAGTTTGCTAAGAAAAATTCAATTCGGGAATTTTACAATTTAAGCTCCCATGTTTCCATAAACTACGCTACCCTTATGACTTTGACACAAAGGGGAAACCTCCTCTCACAGGCAAAAGGACAACAAAATAAAATGGAAAGAATGTCAGATTTGCTTTAAATAGCAAATAAACAAGTATATTTAAAAAAAATTTAAAAAAACTCAGAAAAAGTTTGTACGAGCTTTGTAAAGAAAAACATTAAAATGCATATACGTAAATAAATGTTTACTTTTTGTAACTTTAAAATGTTCAAATGCACATTCATTGAACAATTTAAACATTTTAAAATATAAATTCATATGCATTATGATTCATTTTTTTTTATAACCGTCGATGAACAGCCGACCCAATTTTATGGGTTTGCGACAACTAAAAGTTCAACTCAGTTGCCATGTAATTTTGAACCCAATCCAGAAGACAAAGGAACTCCTGGATCGAATATTGGGAGAAATTTGCCTGTGAAGGCCTTTTCGACAGAGGCTCACCCGCATTTGAGTTGCATGGAGAGGAAGACCATGAAAACTTCCTACAGTTAGCTTGACGGCAAGGGGACTAACTCATAATCCGTCTAACACTGAGGGTATTTCATGTCAGCATTGTGGTTGGTGCAAGCCGGATGCGGAATTCATATTGACTGGGATTCGAACCCGGTTCGCCTCATTGGAAGGCGAACGCTCTATCCCCTGAGCCATCGTGGCTCTGCATTATGATTTTATTATCACACATTTTTGATGATTTTAATGCTTATTGCATATTTTTTAACAAAATATTACTAAAACTAAAAACTACCATAGCAACAATTTTACCCTGGCTAAATATGGGTCCTGTATAAACAAGCATCGAGGAACCAATATTGAGATGTTTAGATTTTTAATATTGGTCTTATATAGAACTAATATAGACTTTCATGGTGCCAATATCGGCTGAATAATGAATATAAATATGGCGTCGGCTGCTAGGGCTGCGTCAACTTAAAAATTTGAGAACTACTGCTTTAAGCAATATTAAACATTTTTAAACAGTCACACTATATCACATTATACTAAATAAACTTGTCAGAATGTATCGACTTACCTTGAAATGAAAACAGCACTGATGACAGGTACCCAACCAGTTCTTAGCACTTGCTTTGTGAATTTGTTTCTTTTCGAAATGACTACCCACAGGGGTATCATAAGTAAGAATAAAATAATCATAAGAGGGGCAACCCAGACATTAGTAGCTACAAAATAAATAAGAAATAAGGACACATTAAAAAAAATGTAGCACTTTTTTATTGAATTACATGAACCATATACTAATAAAGATAGCACTGTTATTTAAAATACATGCATATATACAGTATTTTCCAGTAGATAGGATGCGGCTTTTCTAGGGACCCACAGGGGTAAAGGTAAGAATGAAATAAGAGGGGTAACCCTGACATTAGCATACCTGCCAACATTAAAGAAATAAAATAACAGAGATTTTACTAGCGAAATTTTTTTAGGCTACGAGTAAAGTTTTGATAGTCGTGCATAATCATGAATGTCAAAGAGAATTTCAAAACACTTACATTTAGCGAAGTAAAAAATATGTAAATTAATCTAAAGGAGATTTTTTAATCCATTATTTATAATTACATTAACTATTTTATTCTATAACCGCGGTTGAACAGCTGACCCAATTTTGGGTTTACATACTAATGTTCAACTCTGCAGCCTTGTAATTTTGAACCAAATTCAGAAAACAAGAAAATTCCTGGATTAAATATTGAGCATGGGTGCAAGTTTGAAAAAAGGCCAAGACTGAAATTTTTTTAACTGAAATACCTAACATACACAATACCCCCTCGACATATGCAAACTGTCTAAGAAAGCTTTACCATAATACATCAAGTTTAAATACTGTACAAAAAATATTTATTCATCTGTCTTTTGATAAAATAACAACAGGACATAAGAAAGTAGACCAATAACGTAGACCTAAAAAATATTTTTATGAGACAGAAAAAAAAAAAAAAAATTCCGATTTCCGTCTTCGAGTCAGTCTTGTTTCCGTCTTACTTCCGTCCGCGGACATTTTCGAAAGACGGAAATCTGTCCTGGGGACGGAAGACTTGCACCCATGATATTGGGAGAAGTTAACATTCGTGGAGGACTTTTTGATGAAACTAACACACATTTGAGTTACACGGAGGAAAAAATCAGGAAAACCTCCCACCGTTAGCCTGATGACAAGGGTCTCTAACACGTGATTTTGTCTACCACTGAGGATATTTTACTTCAGCACTGCGGTCAGTGCAAGTTGGATTCGGAGTTCATATCAACCTGTCATCAGTAGGATTCAAACTCGTTTCTCATTATTGGAAGACAAATGCTCTATCTATTGAGCCATTATGGCTTGATTTAAAGTATTAACACTCAACATACTGCAGTACTGGCTAAAGCACCACCTGTTGAGGAATAAGAGAAGTATTTTTGCCATCAGTGGATACTTTATCACCATTTTTTTTTTAAAAATATCTTTAACAAATACGGAAAAATTTGAGAATATACAGGTAAACAGGAGACTTGTCAGATATGATATCCATATACAATTTGACAGGGAATCAAAAACTAGCTCACAATTAAAACAATTCGAGTTAAGAGTGTTCACATTATCGAGGTTTGACTGCAGCTTATCTTTTTTTACCTGACTTTGGCAACAACTCAGTCGGAAAAAGCATAACATTATAAAGTATACTATTTATCTGAATGTAGAAAGAAAAATTTGTGAATTAATTTTTCAAAATGGATATTGTATCATTTAATAGAAAAAAGACACTTACTGACAATCCCATAGAGAATACTGCTAATAGAAGCTAAGAGGCCTAATGTAGTGACATCACCTAAAGAGGCAGCAATGGGAGTGGCAACATTATCAGGATTAATGTGCAATTTTCTCGATGAGAGAACAACACCAACAGTTATGAACCCTATAAACCAAAACATAATATAAATCTTTAATTTATTCAGATATAGAATTAAACATTTTCTTCCCATTAATTTTCGTAATTCTATAGCTTGTTCAAAAATTCTTTCTAAAAATATTTCAGGTAAGGAAAATATAGTTTCTTAAGTATTTACAACAAAATAAAACGCAGTGTGTAGTGCGTCTACCACTACAAAAATACAATTCCAATTCACTAGTATATAAGACATGTAAACTTGATTCTACACAAGGGGTACCTTTATATAGATGACGGTTGACATTGTCGATAACTACTTTCCCCACAGTGAGTAATTAAAAATATTTTTTATTAGGTAGACATTGTTGATATGACTCTTCCTACATTGCTGGCCCGGACGTGATGTGAACACCCCTACCTTGTCAGAAACTCCCACTTAGATTTGAACATGCCTACTTGGATGGATTGTCCACATTGAACAATTGACGCGCTATTTGTGACTGCGACATTATCCACCTCCTTGCGCTGTTCAGTCTCAATAACACACAATGTCGGCATGCACACACTCGACTGCTAACGGCAACACAGGAGCAACCCTCGATCGACCATGAACTAAATACACGATTAGCACTCAGTGATCTCTTAATACAGCTCTCACGATCAACACTCAAAAGTATAGTGATCTCTTAATACAGCTCTCCCGGCTTCGCATAAAACAGCAATGAATCAACTAGTGGCATTCGTTCATTGAATTCTATGACAGATATAATTCTAGTGAGGAAGTACTGTAGTGTGTCTACCACTACAAAAATACAATTCCAATTCACTAGTATATAAGACACATTAATTCGATTCTATATTGGTTTTCCTTTTCATAGATGAAAGTTGACATTGTCGATATGACTTTCCCCACGCAGCGGAATAAAGAATTAAACAAATCTTCAATTAATTAGGTTATGAGAAATAACTACTGAAACCATGTATAGGAATTAACCTGACTCTAACCCTGTTTTCCCAGATAAATTTCATTCAAAATTTAAAATTTCGTGATTACAAGCATTTGAAACAAGAAAAATTTTGTTTGTAAAGAGAAAAATATTTATGATTTAAAACAAAATGGAAAAAGAGAGAAATTACTCCAATGTAATTTGAAAAAGGATGGAACAAGGAAAACAAAAAACAAAAAAGGAGTTTTCTATTAAAAAAAAAAAAAAAAAAAAACACTATCTTACCTAAAACCAAACTCGCAATCGCAGCTGTGAGTAAACTGCTGGCACAAAGCAGAGTAGCATGATGCACATTGAAAGTGTTTTCTTGTACCACATCTACGACAATGGCAAAGATTGCAGCTAAGAAAGCAACTATTGTTGCCTGGCACTGAAAGAAAATTTAAAAAAAAAAAACCATTCAGATATTTTAGGTAACACAAACATCAAACTTTTATTCAAAATCCACGCTTATTTCTTGTTCTCTTTCTTTACCTTTCTATAAAATTCTGCTTCATGCACGACAGAAATAATTGTTAACTGTATACCAGCCATAAACAAGACTGCTACTTTAAACAGAACAGCGGTCAAAATGGTAAACAAGGTGGATAATCTTAACATAAAACCCTAATATTTTCAGAGTAAAATTTTTAAACAATTTGACAGATTTTAAAACAAAGAAAAATACTTTCAGTTGAAAGCCAAATAGCAAAGATGACATGAAAATATATTACCAGCAAAAAGTTCTAATGCACAATGAAATACTGAAACATATTAGTGGTTCTTTTTGGATCATCAGGGGTCTGTCTAGGGTATATATATATATTTTTAGAGGTACCTATTCTATTAAAATTTAGACATAATTCGTGAAAATTAAAAATTATATTAAAAAATCAACACAAAAATATGGTAAAGTAAGAAAATATTTTCAAAAATTGTCACTACAAATAAAAATCATTTATGTCTGGTAAATTTCTATATATTTTTCCTCATATATTCAAAAATAATTCTGCTATTATAAAGGCTTTAAAATTATATCCAAATTTAAAAATCCAAAAAAATCATTGTCCATAGTTAAATTTCAACTTGAATTTAATAAAAACATGCATTTAACAGTACTAGCACTAGAAGTTATTTTCATTATGAGAAAATTTTTGACTAGGTCATACAGAAAAAATTCTCAAGAGAAAAAAAGATTTCATAAAAAATAAAGGTCTGTTAGAATAAACTTACAATAAGTATTTCGTGAAACTACTGCTTTTTCTAAAGTTGAATTTGTGAGGGTACCGCTAAAAGGTAGTAAATTTACCTTGGATTTACCCAGTCATTAACTGATTTATGTGAATTTTCAACACTGCTTATTGCTTATAATGAATTTCTACATTTAATTGTTCATTTCTTTGAGTATTCTACGTCTTCCAGAAGTATTATCCAACACCTTAAATATTAACAGTTTTCCTAGTTTCAAAAAAGGGTGGCCATCTTGTTATACTTTACTAACAGCCTGTTTAGTTTATAGAACTTTTCTCTAACAGATCGTGTGATGTTCAGTTTTATGAAAAGCTTTCATTTTAAAGACATTAAAAAAGTTTGTTTGAAATTCATTGCTAATGGAATCCCCTGTGGCAGAATTTTTTCTGACTTTCTGCGACAAACCTAACTAGAACCAATATCTTTCTGCAAGATATTTTTATCGTTATAAATGTATGCGTAATGAATTTATAATAATAGATGAAATTCGTGTTTATAAAATAAGTCTACATGCATAGAATAAAACTGTGTAGATTTTTTTTTCTTAATTTCATAATATAAATATACATTTCTTAATAAGTTTAAATTGTTTAAGTATAAATTTGCATAATCTTCGATAATAACGAAAAGTTATAAATGTATAGATCTGCAGACAAAAATGCTTACTAGAGCATAAATAAAGATTACCCAGAACCTGTAATAAGATAGAACTTATAGAAATAGCTAAGAATGGACAAAAAGATTAAATTTATAAAACAAGAGATCTGAATTTGAAGTATCAGTTTAAAACAGTATCAAAATTAAATTATTAAAGCAGTTTAAAACAGTATGATTTAATGTTTCATTATAGTAGTTATATCAGGTACAGAAACAAATCAGGTGAAAAAATTAATATTGAAGTTGAGTAATCAAAATAATAAAATAGAATTGACTATAACCGAATTCTAAAAGCAAAAAAATTCAAGCAATGTTTGTTTCAATTTTTTCTACATCTAATTAATTGTATCAAATTAATTATAGATTAATTAGATTCGATTAATATTGTACTAACTTATTGAAAGATTTTTTTTTAAAATAGGAGGTAAATAAAACTTTTGTCGCGATCAGATTAAGTTCAGAACGAAAAAAAATACACAGCGCTTGTGATTTCGCACTGTATTATGTAAATATATAGCATTGATTCCACACGAAATATGCAGAAGTGGTTTCCGACTCAATATGCTCAAGTCTATTCAACATCTCGAAACGAAATAGTCTTTATCATTACTGAAACATCGGTATTAGAGCCATACTCATTGGATGTGATTTTTTTCATATGCGTATGGAAACCTGTTTGAAAGTGTTTCACCAGTAAATACTTTCCACCAATCTGGTTTTCATTCGCATGCCAAAAAATCGCAGATAGTGAGATATCTTTCAGGCTTTATTTCATTTATCGTTAGATTGCGAGTGTTTTTTCTTCTTTTTTTTTTTTCTTTATCGACGACTTAATTCAAAGGATATAGGCATTTTATCTTTAAAAATATACATATATACACATAGTTATTTTTTACTTTTTACCTTTTACTGCTTCTAACATTTCTTGATTTGTTGGAAATGCTGTCTCATCCTTACTATCGATATCGCTACTAGTAAGAATATTTTATTTGAATCTAGAACGTTTTTCTTCTTTTTTTCCCTTTCAATATTAGTAACGAGGGGAGCTTCTTTTCCTGTCGCTTTCCAGAAAAAAAATCTCTGACATCGCTAGATGTTGTCGCCTTCCATCTTATTTCTTCTTCGGAATGCCGCCTTGGAAAATCGGTTTTCAAATTCACAATTGCAACAAATAACCTTTTCGCCAGACATGATTTTTTTTTAAAAAAAATCTTTTTACGCATGAAATTTTCCACATAAGTGCAAAAAATATAAAATGCTCAGTTCTCATAAGAAAACACAAAGCAAATTACTGTGCCAGCGATAGAGGCCAAAGTTGGCAAATATCCATAAATAGCTTAATAAAGGGGAAAAACATTCTCCCATTTTTACCCAGTAACTGTTTGTGTTGGAGATTAACGGAGAATTACGAGCGCTTTCTCCTTCCGCGGTAAGCTAGAAAAAAAACTTTTTTAAACAATTCTGTAAGAAAATTTTATTTGCAGAACCATTATTTCTTCTGCAGAAATTTTTTGTTTCTGTAGAAAATGTTTTTTTTTTTTGTTTTGTTTTTTTGGTAAAACAGCTTCTGTTTCTGCAGAATCTTTTTTGAGAACTTTTGTTTGTGGCAAACCAAAAATTTTTATTTCCAAATAAAAAAAATCTTTCTGCAAGAACTCTGTCGCTTTCTGCAACAATGTCACTGTGTCGCCGTGTTTCTGCCACGGGAATGGAATCTAATGCAAAACGTTATATTTAAGTGCGAATAAAAATGAGAATTGAATCCTATATCTTGATATTTGGAATTAATGACATTTTCTAAATCATTCTTTACTTAGCGGCAGGAAATTAACCACAGTTATGTCCATTTCGATAACAATTCAAAAACTACTAATAGAAACACAGCCAATAATCCAAGTCCAAAAACAATTTTAATAGGTTTTGATTTCTTTTCTTCGTGTACCTATTTAATTTCAGGAAATTTTAAATTAAGGAAGTTATTGTCAAATCTGAGAGTCGACATGTACTACAAGGTATCCGCTACGTTTTAGATTTTCCCATCCATGACTAATCCCAAGAATTTTACCATTTGCATCCGACAAAAACAACAATTGATTTAAAAAAGCATTATAATAATTTCAATTGAAATGATACGTTTAACCAAAACTGCATCTTCATATTTATAGATTTTAAATTTAAAAAACAGAGTAAAGAAAGAGTTGAAGCTATAAAATAGCTGGGGGAAAAAATTCAAAAGCAAATAAATTTTTCCCTTTTTTTCAGCAGAATTATATTCTAAAGATACTTTTCTTGTTCATTGGAAAGGAAAGAAATACTCCTGATTTTTCTGTTCTCATATCAGAATTAAAAAAATTCGCCAATGACTGGCTTGCTTTAGCCAGACTGTTAAATTGATAAAATAAATTAATTAAATTTTGAAATCAAAGAAGTTTAAAAAGATATATTTCCTCTAGAAATGATTTTTTTTCTTTCATTTTTTGAAAGAACACCATAATTTTTATAGAACACTATAAAAACACTTCATACTTTAATAAAATATGACTGTGAGTGGAGATTTTCTTACAAATTCAGATAATCGGAACACCATAAAATTAGGGGGGTAATTTCCATTTTAAAAATTAGATTTTTCGGCAACCTAAATCCATGACTTTCCAGGTGTGCAGATACTATTAGTATTTAGTTGAATTACTACTAACTTAAATTCTTAATTTACTAAAAACTTCATGTATTAGCACTACAACACCACTATAAATTTTAATATCTACATCAGCTTACCTGGACAAGGGCCATGTTGCCGTACGTCATCTTCCATTGTTCTCTAAGACTGTCCAGCTGCCCTAAATTTGCCTATAAATAAAAAAGATGCAATCTAATTATATGTATTTTGTAAATGAAATACAAAAGTAAAAACAAATATATTTTATAACAACTTTAATTTTTTCTTCTCTAAACTAGAGCTAGAATTTGAAATATCCTCAAATAATGTAAGAGAATTTTACAGATATAATAAGGAAATACTATTTAATAACTGTATTTATCATTTACAAACTAACTTTTAAAAAAATGAAGATAAAATTTGTTTTATTATGACATGAATTATTAGCATAGAATTTTTAAATACTACAAAAATTATTTTTTGGTTTGTATGGTTTAGTTGTTAATGCAGTATTAGAACTATACGAACTGGCAGTGATCAACAATCTCTGATCCTTTTATTTTCTGGAAAACATTTCAACAGAAAATTATTACATCATTCAAACAACTATTTAAGTTATACTTTTTTTTTAAAGTCAGCTTAAATTTTAAATATAGCTTGCCTAAGATTAAAAAAAAAAATTAAAAAAAATTGCAGATAATTTTTAGAGACTAGTATTGTTAAAAAATTCAATTCAAACAACAATAAAAATTTCCTACTAACAGAAAAATGTTAGAAAAAAAAAGAATAACTATTTCAATGAAAAAATTATAGCTTATATATATCTAATGGTGGCAGTCGTGTGAGGAGAACAAACAGGCACAAGATTTTAAAAAGAGCAAATTAATTTTATTTAATCATTATATGATAATAGAAACGAGAGAGAGAGAGAGTGACACAAAATAGTTGTGCTCCTCAATAAAAGTTAGGGAAAATCCAAAAAAAATCCATAAAATGTCTCATTTTAGATAAAACTTAGTAATTGTAATTGGTTTAATGAAAAGGTCGCGCGATTTCCACAAAGAGAAAATTTCCTACTTTTAATTAATGCATACTTGAACCAAAAATAGATTAAAAGACAGGATTAGAATTTAAAAGTGTGAGAAAGCGTTTCATTTTGAATAATAAATTAAGAAAAGGATTTACAGAAAAGGAATAACATAGAAAGATTAATTAAAGCTTTTTATGTTACACATATATATAACAAAAAAAAGCTAGTACAAGTTCATTTGAAAGATATTTTTGAAAAAAAGCATGCACACTGGAGTTTTATACCAAATATATTTTAAAGATTTTTTAAAAAGAACAAACTTTTTTTCCCCTGTGGCAGAATTTTTTCGAGCTATCTGCGACAAAACTCTCTACCAAAACTATCATTCTGCAAGATACTTTTAATAATAAAAATGTATGTTACTAATTTAAATTAACAAAAACACTTTGTTTACAAAAAAACTATAGATAATTTTTTTCCATTCAACATATAATTTTTATTCTAATATTACCTATAGGTGACATTTTCACATTTTGTTGGGAGAGGGGGGACATAGAAATTATTTCCTTCGCCTTTTGTAAATAAAAAAAAAAATTTCAAAAATTAAATCCGTAGTAGTGCATGTCGAAAAAAAAGATAGACGACAAAATCACGCGAATCGGACACCTCAAATGCGTGTTTCGTTTCTTGATTAGGCTGTTGTATAAAAATAATATCCTATAAAAAATATTGGATATAAAAACTAGGGAGAAATCAATAGCAATAACTGAAAAAATTCGACCGAATTAATGCCTTTAAAATAAATACTCAAATCAGGGTTCATACAGAGATCAGAAAAAGAGATCCAAGGAGTCCAAAATTTTAAGGACTTACTAAAAATTTAAAAAATTTGTGTGAAAGATAACTAGGCAGTTTTTTTTTTTTTTTAAAATTAAAAAGCAGTTATTATAAAGAACTTTCAAAATTTTATATTTTGCACAAGATATTTATTTTTAGCCCTTTTGAAATAAATTTTGACTTTGTCAAACTTCATCAAGAAAAATAAAGTTATAATTTCACACATAAATACATTTTTCAGCTTCAAATATTTTAATAAATCTTGTTGGAGTGCATAAGTACATATGTTAGGTACATAAGATTAACATAAAAACCTTCCAATCTTATATTTTTAAATTTGAATACATAAGAAAATCTAAAGACAACAACAACAACAAAAATAATTTTTTAAGTTTGCTTGTTACATGTAAAATTAAAATTATTTGCTGCTATTTTTTTTCTTCTAACTCTTGCAATTCAATTTTTTTTAAAAAAGTTTTTCTTAAGCTATTATATTTTGACAGCTAAGTCATATCATTTAGTTTCCCTGCTTGGACAGCAGATTCATCAGCGAACTTAGAAAGTTCATCGATGCGACGCAATAATCTAAGGAGTTTCTAAGGACTAATTTGAAATCTAAGTAGTTCCAAGTACTCCTTGGAGACTTTTTTTTTTTACAAGGAGTTTCTAAGGAGTATAAGGAGTTTGTACGCACCCTGCAAATACATTATTCGAATTTTCCATGTTCTTTATCGGGATATTTAAAATCCACGTGAAAATAAATATCAATAACTGAAAATACAATTGTAAAAATACATTAATCTAGTATACTATCGGCGTATATTGAGCGCATAAAAAAGTGATTATCTAAATGCATGATTAAAATATAACAGGTAAATTCTTTTTTTTACTTTTCAAAAGAAAAATCTTTCTGCAAGAATTTTGTAACGTTCTGCGACAATGTTGCCGTTTGGCTGCAATTCTGCCACAGGGTTTTTTTTCTTTGATTTAATACCTTACTTCCCCATATCTTTTTTAATCTACTATTCCCGAATAATAAGATTATAAGATTTATCATAGCATAAATATATTTAAAATATTTACAGGTTCTATGAAAATAATTCTTGCATATATGAAGCCCTGGGGCAGAATTGTTTCGAGCTAACTGCGACAAAACTCTCGAGCACTATTATCGTTCTGCGAAGATACTTTTAATAATAACGAACGTATATGCTACTAATAAAAAATATCAAAAGCACAGTGTTGATAATTTTTTATTCTAATATTATGGGTGATATTCTCACATTTTGTTGGGGGGTGGAGAGAAAGAGAGAGAGGGAATGCACAAAGTATTTCCCTCTTTGCAGTTTGTAAATAATCACAATAAAAAATATAATTAAAAATCATGAAATCCGTAGTAGTAATTGTCGAGAAAAAGATTGACTACGAAATCGCACGAAAAGGATTTGTCAAATGCATGTTTCGTTTGGAGATTAGATTGCTGCAACAAATAATATTGTATAAAAAATATCGGATCAAAAAACTATGGAGAAATCAATAGCAATAACTTGCAACAATTCGATGAAATTATTGTCTTAAAAAGTAAATACTCAAATGCATGATTTGAATTTTCCACATTGCTTGGAATGTATTGGGATATTCAAAATCCATGTGAAAATCAATATCATTAATTGCCGAAAATGCAATCAAAACATTACATTGATTTACGATACTATCCGCGTAATTTGAGAGAGCCAAAATGATTATCTAAATGAAAGGAAGGGTATCTGCTACATTTTAGACTTTCAAATTCATGACTTTTCATGACCAATTCCAAGAATTTTTCATGACTTAACGAAGTTACTATTTTCTCCGACAAAAACGCAACAATAAATTTAAAAAAGCATTATAATAACATTAATTGAAATGAAAGGTATAACCAAAACTGTTATACTTTGCATCTTCATACTCATAGATTTTAAATTTAAAAAACAGAGCAAAGAAAGAGTTGAAATAATAATATAGCTGAAAAAAATACAAAAGCAAATAATTTTTTTCCCTTTTTTTCTGCAGAATCATATTCTAAAGATACTTTTCTTGTTCATTAGAAAGGAAAGAAATACACCTGATTTCGGAATTAAAAAAAATCGCCAATGACTAGTTTGCTTCAACTCGAATTTTACATTTATAAAATTTAAAAAAATAATAACAATTCTTAAATCACAAAAGTTTAAAAGATAATTTGCTCTATAAATGATGTTTCTTCTTTCAGTTTTTGAAAAAACACTATAATTTTTGAAGAACATGATAAAATCATTTTATATTCTAATAAAATATGACTGAGTGGTGATTTTGTTAGGAATTCAGATATTTGGAACAGGAAGAAATTGGGGGGACGGGATTTCCTTTTAAAAATTATATTTTTCAGAGATCTAAACCCATGACTTTCCATGATTTTTTTTAAAAAAAAATAGTAAAAATCATGACATTTCAGGACAAATTTTTCTCAATACTGAAATTAAAGACTTTCCAGGTGAGCGGATACCCTGTGCATTATTCAATATTACGTGTAAATTTCTGTAGAAAAGAATTTTTTGTTAACTTTTCAGAAGAAAAATCTTTCGGCAAGAGCTCTGTAACGTTCTGCGACAATGTGGCCGCGATTCTGCCACAGGGATATGAAGTAAACTTTAACTGTAAATATTGAAAAAGAAATCAAAGCATGTAAAAAATATTTATTTAAAAATGCATGTAGTACACTTGCCTGAGTGGAGATTCTAGCAGCGAGAGTCATCTCAAGATTTCCTTTTAATCCCAACAGAGCAGGCACAAGGATGAACAGCTGTGTTACATTTTCAAACACTGGCCACGTCTAAACAAATAAATATAACACAGATTATTCAGATGTTGAGTAAAATTAAATAAATAAGTAATTTGCATACCAGCCAACATTGGAGAACTTACTAGCAACACTTTTTAGACTACAAGTAGAAGTCAAAAAGAGAAATTCAAAATTGGGAATATAAGCACTTAGATTTAACTAAGTAAAAAATATGTATATAAATCGTAATCTAAAAATTATTGGTTTCACACCATTATTTATAAATACTTAAACTAGTAACACTCACACATACTGCAGTGCTGGCTAAACCACCATCTGTTGAGGGATAAGAGAAGTATTTTTTTCATCAGATATTTTATCACCAAAAAAAAATTTTTTTTTTTTTAAATTTCTTCAACAAATACAGAGAAATTTGGGAATATAACGGGTAAACAGGAGATAGTCATAAAATACAAGAGTCTTCAATAAAAAAACAGGAGACTTGGCAGGTACGCACATGAAGACATACTGTCGACAACTTTCCCTCAATGTACCAATTTTAATATTGCAATACATTGTCCAAAAATATTGATAAAATACATCAGGTGCTTTAGTCAATGCTTTCTTCACCCAAATAAAATTTATCAGCAAGCACAATATCTTAACTGCCAACATGGATAGGAAAAAATAAAGAAAGTTTTACAAAATATAAATTTACACATTAGGGAATTTTAGGGATTTTTTTATAGTCATCAAAACAGAAAAAACTGCAATATTTTTCCATTATGATCAATATTAAATGAACTTGAAATATTATGTATTATGTTTATTCATAACTTTGAAAAATAATAGGCATTTAATTCATCAAAAAGATAGTTAAGATTTTTCAATTGATTTAAAAAGACAATTCTGAAAAAAAAAAAAAAAAAAAAAAAACACCAGTTTAGAACAAAAGAAGTTTTAAACTGATTTCTAGATATATCAAATATATACCTTTCTTTAAAAAAAAATGTAAATTTAAATGTTTATTTTCCAAAAATTTTAAAAAAACTTTTTTTTTTTTGAAGAAAAAAATTTATCCTCAGAGAATGTCTCTTAGCGTGCCTTCATTTACTTTTATTAATAAATAATAATTTACGCCTTCATATATTATCATTAAAAAATAATATTTAGATTAATGAGTGAAAATTACTTCTCAAAATACTACATAAAATAGCATAAAATAGTAACTTCAAAATTATTGAGGACCAAATTCAGTTATTACATGATTTTACACATTTTGATAAATTTTTACAGTGTTAAGTTTGTGTGCCCTTTCAAAACTCAAAGCGGCAATTTCTGTGAGAGAAAACAGTTTTCTTTCATTCAATAAAAAAAACTAATATTTCTTTTGCCTTTTTATGGTTGTTTATGGAAGGTTGTGCACCCCTATATTTAAGCAATGCATTTATGTAGCGTTTAATAAAATATCTCCCTCAAAACCTTCATATTACAACCTTGTGCTAGACTTGATATTAAAAGTAACAAGAAAAATGACTAAATAAAAGAAATAAGAGAGACAGATGCAGCCAGATGCAATTCTTAAAAGACTAGAGATAAAAACAGTTTTTGGTTCAAACTGTTAATATAAATTACCGTTATATATATTTAACAAGTAAAATTATTTCTCACTATTTACTTATTATGTCAAATTCTGCAATTATAGGTTCAGATTGTTCTTTTCCCAAGCTGAATAATTTTTTACATCTGAGTAATTGTTCATTTAGAATAATAAATAAAATAATTAAAATATATAATAATTTATAAATAAAAATATATTTTAAGAATATAGACTTTAAGAAACTTTTAAAGATTGGTAGCAGTAAAACTTCACATGAAAATTTCAATGTAGCATATTAGAATTAAATGAAAAATAATAAAAAAGAAAACAGGGAAATGAGATAGAGTTATTGAAATATTAGCTTGAATTTTCGCCTCCCCAAGCTTTTTCTTCAAAGGAAAGATTATTTTGAAAATCATTCCGAGAAAATCAAAAACGTTTCCAAGACCCTATCACAGAATTCAAGGACTTATCGGGACCCTGATATTTTTCTAACAAAATTCAAGAACTTTCAAATTTTTCAAGCACCGTGTAAACAGAATTAAAATCAGAACATTACCTGAACTATGTCGAGAACAATTCCAGCAGCCACTGTTCCACAGCCAGCAATCAGAAACGGAATAAACACTTGGAAAATTAACGCCCTAAGCGATTCAGTAGGTTGATCATCTTTTTTGCCAGTACCCCCATTCTCATCCATGGTTAATATGATGTCACTATGGTCTTTATCATCGTTCAAATCTACAGAGCCATCTTTAATGCTACCTTCATAAGTCTCATTCACTGTTCCAGCGAGCAGATTCTGACTGACACTGCTCGTTGGCAAGATGTTAGCAGCCGAATCGGGACTGCGGAGAGATTCCTCTTCTGGGCAGCATGCAGAGAGAGCGAGCAGTTCTGACTGTTCGCTATCGCCAGCAGCATTTGCTGTATTGGATAGTCCACCTTCCATAATAGCCTGGGTGACCATCTTGGGTGCCAATAAAAGTGATAAACGAAATATGTGATCCTCCAGAAATAACCCCCTAATTTTATGCACATGTGAAGCCTAAAATGGAAAAACTGAATTTAAAAAAGAATTTAAAATGACAAAAAGCAAGTTATAATATCACAGGGTGGCCACTCAAATCAGATTTCAAATTTCCCTGATTTTTCCAGGTAAAAATCTTAACATTTTCAGGTCTGTGCTTCCCCCCCCCTTTATTATGAAGTGCAGGATGTGTACAAGAAAAGTGTCTATATCATAAAATATTTTATTCAAAATGTCATTTTTTTAAACATATCTTGAAAAAAATAATTATTCAGACAAGATTTCGTTTTTTATTTTTTAATATTTTTGTACAACATTAATCTTTAAAAAAATTAAGACATGTGGAAAAAATAATATGTTCAGCTTGTAAACTATAATGTTTCTATTGAATAAAATTTTTTTTAATGCATTACTTTAAGTAGTATTTGCTCAAAGTGTACCAACAAAATGGCGAAAACAGAATGACCAATAAAAGCTTGGATAAATATTGTTTAATATATTTTCATTGAGAAAAAGAAAACTGTTTCAGGTCATTATATATTAATAAATTTTTATAATTAAGTGGCTCCCAAAAGTGTTCGTTCACTTATAACTTTCATTGAAATAAGGAATAAAAATTCATTAATTAAAATGATTATTTCACAATGGGTATTTGAAAATAAGATGTATAATCTATTTTTAGCAAAATTGCATGGAATATTTTTAAAAATAAAGCAAAAGTTAATTTTTAAGATATCAAAGTAAACAAAAATTTTACCCCACAAAAGTAATCGTACAGTTAAATGCTTTCGGAATTAAAATTATCGTCAATTGCTATAATTTTTTTATTTAATTATTTTTCATTAAACTTTTTAATTATTTATTTGTAATTTAGTATCAAACTTATGATAGTAAAATTATATTTAAATTTTTGCTTGCTAACTCCGTAATATTTAATTTTATCATTTAAAAACGGCTCGTGGTCGTAATAAAACAATAGACAAAATTTTATTGTTTGTCATCATAAAAGATAAATCAGTAATGAATATGTTAAATTAGTTTATAGTGTCTTATTGCACTGTGCAATAATGTGATAAAATGCTTAAAAGAAGGACTTCATATCAGAGATTAAAATTGTAAAATTTGTGGAAAAATTCATAAATTCGCAATTGAGTGTTGCAGAAGCAATTTTTTTAAAAAACATTCTGCGTTCTCCCCCCACCCCAAAAAAAACAGTTACATGTATTTACAAACTTAGCTATTGTAGATGAGAAAGGAAACTGTACTAAATGTTAATTTAACGAAAAATTAAAATATTTTATAATAGACAAAGGTTTTTTTTTTGAGTGGGATAAAGTTTTTGTCACTTTTTAATGATTGATTTCTTAAAAGTAAACTTTCCTTTGTTTTTAAAATATTCCATATAGTTTAATTAAGATTAAAACACATTTTTTATTATTAAATATCAATTCTGAAATATTCATTTTAATTAATGGATAGCCTTATTTCATTAAAAGTCATAAGTGTACCAACATTTTTATGAGTCACTGTAATTACATTTCAATATAAAGCTGTACTGTATACTACATTATACTGTATTTTATCTTACCAATGCTTTTTATAAAATACATTGATCATATTTTCTTTAAGCCAATATTTCAAGTCAAGTTTTTAAATAATGTTGTTTTAAATTAGCGATATTATTTTAAGAGAATCAGTATACAAAAATAAATGTCACAAATGTAAAATTGTCTTCTATACAAAAAAAGACAAAATTCCTTAATTTTATACTTTATTTTTTTTTTCTTATTTGAAATTAAAACATTTAAAGAATTCCAATCTAAGCACACAGTTTTATAGTTTAGCATAGTTAATTGTTTTTGTTTTAACAACTAAAATCTTGTACAATGTACAACACAACTAAAACATCTAGTTTCGTTTTCCTTCTTCCCACTAAACACATATGAATAGAAAAAAATTCTATTTTATGTTTATACATCATTTAAAATGGTTCTTATATATTCCTTAATCTTTGTCAGCTTTTTAGGGCAAAAGGAGGGATAGTTTTGGAAATATCTCTGGAATACAAGCAACAGTTACGAACTTTCGATATTGTGATAACTATACAATTTGAATCATAAATTAAATATTTACCAACAAAACAGTAAAATTAAATATTAATATATAGTTAGTTCTAAAAAAACAGCTTTTTTAAAAATTAAAATAAGTTATAAAAGGTTAAAATGAAATAGAAAAAATTAGCATTAATGCAACAATTTGTCGACAAACATCGCTGTTAGCGATTGTAAAAAATAGTGTGATTGGTTGGTCTGCTGAGAAAAAATAATTTAGATTTTTTGAATGGGAATGCAGAAGCTTTCAGAAAAAAAAGAGTGCAATATAAAATCTATTATTATTAAATTATAACCAGCTAATTTTTGGAGAATTTTATTAAGATAAAATTACAAAAACATTTTGACTCATTTTGTCAAAATAGAAAAAAATTACCACTAAAGCATAGGAACAAACTTGAGCCATAAATGGATTCAGCCCACGGACAGAACTTTAAAACAGAAGCAAATATCCTAACTCCTTCCAGGTCCAGCACAATCTTTGCTTTTCCTAAATTGCACAGTCCCATAGTCTCCATAGAGATCAAAGGTTTCTACATTTGTTTAAGCAACCATGGGAGAATTTTATGTGGCATTCTAGCAAAGCCTCTTAGATAGGGTGCTCACCCTATCTAGGAGGCTTTGATTCTAGTTTAACAGGGTTATATATAATGGAGCAAATTTTGATGCAAGCAAAGTATAGCTAAGTTGATGACATTTTAACTGTTTGGAGATACATTTCCATCAAAAAAATGTGGGTATAAGGGATGGAATAATTTAAATTAAGAAAATTAGTAAATAATTTAAATTAGTTAAATTAAAAAAATTTCTAAGAAAAAATTTCCAGCTTTTCTTTAAAATTCCCTGATTTTTCCAGGTTTTTTCCAGTACAAAAAAATTCCCTGATAATTCCAGGTGGGTGGCCACCCTGTATCAGTACATTGAATTTTAGGCCACTAGAATACAATTAATTTTTTAATACTATTTCCAAAAATGTTATCCTATTTTATAAGCAGGGGTTTTGTCTAGGTTTTTTGAGAGGTACCTATTTAGAGAAAATTTAGGCATAATTTGCAAAATTTAAAAATTATATTAAAAAATCAACACAAAAAGATGGTAAAATAAGAAAATATTTAAATATTTTTCAAAAATATGTTAAAAGTATTTTGTGAAACTACCACTTTCCCTAAAATTGAATTTGTGAAAGTATCGATTAACGGCAGTAAATTTGCCCTGAACAAACCCCTGATAAAGCAACAAATATACAGGGAATTGAAAATCTAGCCTAGCTTGATTACAAAGTTATGACTAATTTGATCTTAAAATAATAAAAACTTTTATATTTATGTTTTTCTTTCAAATTTTGAATCATTAATATTTGTTTTAACCATTTATTTAAAATTATAGAGAACGAACGAAAGCTTCACAAAACAATTTTTCTAAGTTGAAAAAAAAAAAATATTAGATCTCTCTTACTGAAGCATAGATAGTTATTTAATTTTTCGCATGAGAAAAAAATATTTTGAATCTCATTAAAAAGCAAAATTAACGAAAAACAAGGGCAATTTGCATGGTGTCGGACATAAAAAATGAACACAAATTCTTTTAAAAAAAATCAAAACATAACAGTTAAATAAATTATCCCAAGACACGGAAGGACCCCGACGAGGAAATGGCCGGCCTACGAGAGGAATCAGACCCAGGTAAGCTGTATGCCTGGACCATGTGTATAATCAATAGATAATCTAAATTGAAACTATAAAATTTTGCGGTTTCCACTAGCATGGAACGGAAATACAAATTTTTTGGTTCGAATTAATATTTCAAATTATATTCAAATTCAATATAATTTGAATTATCCAATCCAATATTAGATGGACTACAGTCATGGGATTATGACCACTAGTCTACAATAATTTTTAAAAAAAATTATTTCAGTATGTGCTATCAATTACATACAAATAATAACTGCCAACATATAAAGAATATAAATTTATTTTCGATAATTGTTGCATAATATACTAAATATTTTATACATAGGGAATTTTTATAGTCATCAAAATAAAATAAAAAAATTGCAATACTTCCCTATTATGATTGACATTAAACATACTTGAAATGTTATGTAGTATCATGTTTATTCAGAATTTTGAATATTAATAATGGGTATTTAATTCATCAAAAAGATAGTTAAAAGATTTTTTTTAATTAATATAAAATGAGAGATCTGAATTAAAAAAAAAAAAAAACATTTTATTACAAAAAAACGCTTTGAACTGATTTCTATAAAAGAGGTTCGCTTCATTATGTATCAGTAATACTTATTTAAATAGTCAAGCAAGCAAGCAATAATATGTACAAAATTCAATTTCAACAGGGATTTTTTTAAGAAAGTTACTCAATTTTAGGGAATTTTCTAAAATGTACAAAAACTAGGAGAATTTTAAACCAGTAGAAACTGGCAAAACCCAGTAGAATTGGAAGCTATGTAATATTTTAAAATTTTAACAAATGATAAAATACACTCACTCTTTTCTTCTTATGTTCGTCGACTAATGCCTGGCTACAACAGGGCTGAAGAGATCTAACAGCCTCTGTATGTCCGCTGGCTTCATTTGAGGCCAATCCAGCCTCGCGAGAGCGTCCTTGCAGCTGGAAACACTGATTCTGCATATATGCCTGGCTGTGTCAGAGGAAGAAGACACCATACTGATAGAAACACTAGTGTTGTTCATGACGCAGTGCTACACTGAAATTCACAAAACACACAATTTATTACATTATCAGGGTTGCTGCACTTATATCTGCAAAAAAATTCCTCGTGTTTTCCCTGTTCATAAGATACACAATATCTTCATAGGAAACACACATTCACAGCGTTCTTGTTAACTATATGAGGATACAGATGCTAGTTTTAGTTGTTGGAAAAACTTGGGGAAATAAGAAACAGCTTAATAAAAAACAAATAATGCTATAATAAATTAAAAACATAAATTTACTGAATACTTATGAAAATAAAAATTTGCCAACTGTATCTCAGAAATTTCCAAATTTAAATTTAAATGAAAATTAACAGAATAATAATTGCATTAAAGAGGTGGAATTTAGAATTTAATTTACTAAGTCCATTTATTATAATCAACACTAATTACTGAAATTCTTAACGGTATAATCACATACATTTATATTGTCACAAAACACATTGGATTTGACATACCGACATAAGTGAATTTCTTATTAACACAATCAAAAACTTTCAATATATTTAGCATTCACATAAAATGTTTTTACAAATATTGCTATAATCATACAAATAAGCAACAAAAGTGTCGCTTTGAAATATGTTCGGAAGTTACAAAAGAATATACCTATAATTAGGGTTGGGATAGCCTGGTCGGTAGGGCACTGGGCCTATGACCAAGAGGTCATGGGTTCATTCCCGCCTGCCGAAAACTCCCCTATATTGTAAATGGTGACTGATGCATGTTAAATCTGTCGAGTCACAAAGCCCTCCATAATCCCAAAGCAAATCATGGCTCTGGGGGTACAGATCCAGAAGTCTCTTTGACTTCTGGATTAGTTTAATATTACAAGGCTATGAGGTTGAACATTAGTAGTCGTAAACCGGAAAATGGGTCGGCTGTTCAACTACGGATATAAAATAAAAAAGAGTAACTAAAAATAGATTTTTGCATCCAATTCCATGCATTTTAAAATATTTGTTATACTAATTTTATTGTTTGATGTAAAGGTTAGTTTTAGTTTCTTTTTTTCAACCTAATAGTGTCTGGTATGATTTTTTTAAAATTTAAATGTTTTATTTAGAATTTACATGTCGTCCTGTGCTTTGCATTCATGTACTGGCAGTATAATCGTTCATCAATGAAATATTGTTTTTTGCTCTTCCAGAATTAACTATATTTAAAATTTTAGATAATTTTTAAACATTTTTTTTTAGTTCTTTCAATATTTTCTTATTTATTTATATAATCTCAGCATTTTAATCTGCATGTTGAAAATATTTACTCCTGCGGCAGAATTTTCTCTGGCTTTTTGCGACAAACCTCCCTAGCATCTCTTATCTTTAAGTGAGAATTATTTTCAATAATAAAAATATATATGTGGCTAATTTATACCAGAAGAGCACTGTTCAAAAATAAAACTTCCTATGTATAAAATAAAATTTCATTAACATATAAAAACACATATTCTAATATATTTTTCCCTATTCTTGTATTTTGTTGTTTGAAGATTCTTTTACAAAATATTAATATATTTTTTTAAGTTGTTGTCACATAAAAAAATTTACAAATCGAGTAGGCTTGTAATTTTTAGCCCAGCCTAGAAGACCAGGGGGCTTGTAGATCAAGCACCAGAACAGACTAGTCTTCGTAGAAGACTTCTTTAATGGAACTAAACTGCACTTGCATTGCATGGTCAGGAAAAACACAAAAACCTTTCATAGTTACCCTGATGGTAAGAAGATTCTAATTCCAGACATTTTGTGAAAGGTCCTGTTTTTGTAAAATTGTGAAAAAACTATGCATAATTTGTGAATATAAAATAAGTTACATTATATCAACCAGGGTCTTGCTATTGTGAATTTGTGCAAATAGGGTCATGTTATTGCAAAAATTGCTAAAAACCTTTTACACAAGATTATGCTCAACAATTGCTGCTAATAAATTAGAGATGCAACATACAAATATTTGGTATTTAGCTCAACACAGAATATTCATTTCTGACGAATAATGAAAACAAAATCGCTCACATTTTTAATAACTTCAATTGACAAATTTGAAATAACAAAACTTAGTTATGAATCACTTTTAATGTGTTACGCATTATGTAAATTTAAACAATGCTTAAATTTATAATATTTTATTTAAAAAATTGTGAGAAATTAATTTTTATTTACATAATATTCTACTCATTAATTTTATAAATAAATATAAATTGATCAATTACTTATTTACAAAAAAAAATTATGATTTAATGTTAATAAGAATGCCCACACAATGTTTGTAAAAGTAGAAATATTTTCTTAGGATACTACATCTCGAATTTATACTTAGGAAAACTAGTTAGTCTTGAACTGTCTTTCTTCACACACACCCCGGGAAGTGTTTATTCGATTAACAAAACAATGAAGTAAACCAATTTATGAAAGGTCCAATTAAAAATAAATTTTCGTGAATGGTCCGCTAAGGGACCTAAATTTCTTCTAAACAGACCCCTTATGATCCGTCTATTATAGAAGATATTATACATCAGCATTGAGGTTAGTGTGAGCTAGGAGCAGAGCTTATATCAATCAGCTATTGCTGGGTCATCCATCATAATTTAAAATAAACTTCTTAATTAGGAAAATTTGCACATTGTCATCATCATTATTTAAAATAAACTTTTTAATTAGGAACATTTCCACATTGTCATCTACAGCAAAATATTCGCCATATCATGGCAACTTACATGCAGTGGCTAGTAAGAAATCTGCCAAATCTCCATGTTTTTTTGTTTTTTTTTGTATGCTTAAGAATTATTTGGCACCTTGATGATTGTAGTTGGTGCTCAATAGATCCCATTACAAGAATATCCCATGCAATTATAATTTTACTAAGGTTTCCCTTTACATTACACAAATCACTGTCTTTCTTTTATTTTTAATTTGTAAGAATTAATAAAGAAAATATTAAAATTTCCTAAATAATTCTTAACTCTCATTTAAATTATATTTCATTACTTTCATCACTCATGTTTCTTTTCATTGCTTTACTTAAGAAAATATTTCAAGAAAACAAAACCTAACTAATAACACTAAAATTTAATTCATTATGAAAATTAATCATTCCAAGAGCTTCAAAAGGAGACTTCTATAGCAAAATGATTTTTAATTTTAGAGAAATTCAAGTATTTTTTTATTGCGCGGTTACATCTCTAATTATATAAAAATACTATAATAAATAAAATACATTTTTAGGATAAAATAAATACAAGAATTTAAAAAATAGTAAAAAACATTCATAATACTTAACACCTATCCAATTTAATATTTCAGTACCAACAACGAAAAAAAAATTAAATTACTTAAAAACAGGGAAATTCATTTGAAGGAATCAAAATAAATACAAATTGATCGAAAAGAATATGTTGAATAGTAACGATTTTAAAAACTACATTAAAATAAACTCTTAAAATTCAAAGCAGACTTATTGGGAGTATAACATATCGATTTCTCTGCCCACACGAATGTAAACATATTAGAATATAAACAAATTAGCCAATAAAAGTAAAGGACATCGATTCCAATGACAAATATAATTTATGACTTATTCAACTGAAGTCTTTTCTTTGAATTTCACAATTCATTGCATAAGTAGTACACAAGATGAAAGGCTGCGCATTTGACCTTCATGAGTTATAATAGAATGAAGAACTTACATAATAATCTATATAATTTTTATAATATTAATAAATCTAACTAAGCAAAATTATTTAAACA
The DNA here is from genome assembly GCF_982258835.1 of Parasteatoda tepidariorum. Classification (NCBI taxonomy): domain Eukaryota; kingdom Metazoa; phylum Arthropoda; class Arachnida; order Araneae; family Theridiidae; genus Parasteatoda; species Parasteatoda tepidariorum. The sequence goes on from NC_141763.1 coordinate 13,268,923, forward strand.
CAAAACATGGTGAACAAGTCCTAACACGTACCGAAATACGAACACAAGCAATGAACTCAAATTAAAAGTAGAAAAAGTAAAAGAATAATTTATTAAAAAAGAGATTAAATGACATGATATAACAATTTTAATCGCTTAGTAAACATAAAACTTTAGCGATCTTTTAAAAACTAATTCCGAAAACAACATATGTATAAAGAATATTTACCCAAGTAGCGCTGAGACCTGACAGACTTCTCAGTCAGCCAGTTAAAAGACCGCAGCAGCTGCAGTGTGCAGTACAATTTAGTGAAACCGCACAGATGACGTAATTGAGTACCTCAACTTCCGGTGACGTCATGAAAGGCGAAATTACAATTTCAAAACAAAAAAAATACTATTTAAAAATACGATTTAAAAATAAAATATTGACTATATCAATGGCAATAATTTGATGATAATGATTACATCGATTACGTAACTATGTAAAAGAAGGGCAAATCATTTTTGCCGTTTTTTATTTTAATAAAAAAACGTTTTATGAATGAATTGCATATTTAAAATGAAGAAAGATCTTATTAATTTTCTTTTTTTTTTGTATTTGATACTAGATAAATTTTAGTTTCAATTATAAAATTTCAGGGCGAGTGGACCATGAAAGGCCTAATAACCTAGGATTCGGATAGATAAAGTAAAGATAAGTGTCATGTAACAATTAAAGTTATTAAATGTTTTTAAATATATCTAATCATGCAAAAATCTTTAAAATGTGCAAAAAAGAAAAAAACGAAACCAAAACTAATTTACAGTTAAGAAGCTATTTTGCGGTACGAAAAACTCGGATAGTACAATAGTTTCGTTCGAGTTTGTGACATCATGCGTCAGCTATTGATAGCGCATGAGTAGATGTTTCACATTTTGGAGCTGAAATAAACTGTGAGCCAGAAATAAGAGCCTTAAGGGGTCTTGTTACTCAAAATTAAATACTTAATGTGATATTATATTTCTGAAAGTCTATAGATGATAATAAAATTAACATAATACAATGGCTAAAGCTGAACAAGTATTAAATTTAGAGCCTGCTTCCGAGCTTCATTTCGTAGGTAGGTTCAGAAATATTATTTTCTGCTGTCGTAAGCCATATTGAATGCATAATGTTTGTATATTTATCAAATATCTTGTAATTTTTTAAACTCTGAAATATGTTGAAATACTGATTTTATTCAGTAGTTTGTATTTGCATCAGTCGATCAAAAGACTTTGTTTATCTTAAGAGACCAACGAATAGTGTTCGAAAAATCTAATGTTGAGAATTAGTGTTTTAATTACTCATTTCTGTATATGTTGTGTGTTAGTAATTATCTTATTATATCATCAAATGAATTCTTCAGTTTTCTAGTGAAATCTAATATTTTACTATATTTTCCCTGCTTTCATCCAATGATATCTCAGTTTCACGTTAATCTCCCTAAGAGTCACGTTTTACGGAACATAAGACGGCAACATTTGTGATTATCATCCTCTTAGATTGCAATCTAAGCTAAATTCATCTTGCTATCTTTTAAGCTGTAATTCATTGCCTGTTATTATTAACTATTAAATTTATTTTTAACTTTACTAGCATTTTATCTACATTAGTAGCATTTTATTAACTTTAAACTAGATAATAACAAGAAAAAATTATTTTGCTTTCTTAATTTCTGTCTGGAGAGTTTGTATACTATAAGAAAAAATTCTCTTGTTTTCCTTATATTTTAATAGAAAATTTGATTTTTATTATCAAAGCAGATTTTTTCTTCTTGTAATTTTCAAAAATCTTTTTTTTTTCTCTTTTGTTCAGATTCTGTATTCAGGGGTCTGTCCAGGCCGAATTTACTACCGTTTAGCAGTACCTTCACAAATTCAATTTTAGGTAAAACGGTAGTTTCACAAATTCAACTTTAGGAAAAAGGGTAGTTTCACAAAATACTTTTCCTTAAAATTTTATTTTTGTATCCCTTAAGAAACGACAAATCTATATTTTAACCATGTTTTTGTATTGATTTTTTAACTTTTCACAAATTATGTTTAAATTTTCGCAAAATAGGTACCGTTCACAAAAACCTAGATAGACTCCTGGTATTGTGAACTTAGTGCAATAAATGCATGTTCACATCCCAATTTTAGGAGCTAACAATAAAAATACACACATTTTACTTGTTAAACTTGTTTATTTTATTATCTATACATGTTATTATATTTCCTAGAAAAATAAAAAATTAGTTGTGATAGTTAATGTTAGTCATCAGTTAAAACCGGCCTTAAAAAAACTATACTACATATTTATATTAATGTTACGTACTATCTTACAATCACTACATACTTATTTACTTACATTACTACATACTAATCTTGCATACTATCTCAGATCTCATTCTAGGCAGAAAAAAGGGCAGGGTGCAAAAGTTTAAAAAAAAGAGCATTATTATTCTAAAAAGGCAATAATTTCTTTCTATGGGCTTTACATGTTCTATTAAAAACATTGTCAATTTTTTTTTACTTTACTGAAAGTACCAAAGCAATCATATTAATTACTAATTTTTATTAATAAATTAACATATATATATCGAGTTAATGAGCTAATTAGCTTAGTAATTTATTTAAAATGCATGCATATATTAATAAAATAATAAATGTATGTTTTTAAGTGTCTGTAGTTATGATTTATTAATTAAAATGATTAATAATAATTATGATTTAACGATAGTGAAGTAACTGCAAACTTTCAAAGACAAGTGCACTATTTTTCCTTCCCCATATAAATCTATGTATTGACAGCAATGAAACTAAATAAAAAGAGTTGAAAATAAAGAAGGGTTGAGGAAAGAAAGGGTATGGAGTCTATTACATCAGGGCACTAATTTACTTCAGAGGTAACAGGCACCCTGTTTACCCTGCCTACAATGAGCACTGCTATCTTTTAATTATATCTTACATACTCAAGGCCAGTGCTAGGGACTTATAATTATTAGTCCATAAATTAGCCAAATATCAAAAGTATTAGTCAAATTTCAAAATTCTTAACCAAAGGTAAATCTTAAAAAAATATTTTATGATTGATATTTTCCCATGATAAAACTTCAAATTCAAATACATTATTAGTACATATTTAATAAATACTATGCTATTATTTTATAAAATGCAAATTCAAATCAAGAGTCCTTTTATAGTTGGGGAGGAGTAAATGAGTAATGAATGGGAGAGGGAATGAAAAATGTAGATATTGTTTTCTTGTCTTTGTAAAAAAGAAATAGATTTGATTAATTTTTGATAATTCAGAGATTAGAGCAGTAATGTAAGGATAAATCTGAAGCAACATTATTTTATTGTCACATTATTTTATATACTACTGTCATGAGAAAACATACATGGTTACCGCGCACCTGGAAAGTCATGAATTTCAGTATTGAGCAAAATTTGTCATGATTTTAACTACTTTTTTTTAAAAAAGTCATGATTTTAATTATTTGTTTAAAAAAGTCATGGATTTAGGTCGCTGAAAAATCTAATTTTTAAAATGGAATTTACCCTCCTCCCCCCAATTTCATGGTGTTCCGAATATCTGAATTAGTATTAAAATCCATATCATATTTGAGTAAAATATAAAATGTTTTTAACATGTTCTTTAGGTATTCTATTAGGTTCAGGTATTTTATTGCTTCAACTCTTTCTTTACTCTGTTTTTTAAATTTAAAATCTATAAATATGAAGATGCAGAGTATAACAGTTTTGGTTATACCTGTCATTTCAATGAATGTTATTACAATGCTTTTTTAAATTTATTGTTGTGTTTTTGTCGGAGAAAATAGTAACTTCGTTAAGTCATGAAAAATTCTTGGAATTAATCGTGGAAAGTCATGAATTTCAAAATCTAAAATGTAGCAGATACCCGGAACATATTTTCTGCAAAAATAGTTAGGTAATAATATGCATCTTGATAACACCAGATGTTTTATTGACGCAAATTGTATTAGAAAATTTTGTCATGCGATATCGCGTAATGAGCGTGGTCATCTGTGTTTTTCTGTAGTTTAACCCATTTACTTACATAATCTATCTAATTGCTTGCATTATCTGGACTTAATAAAATTCTAAGTTGTTGTGGGACGTATGTAACTGAAATTACTTTTATCAAATGAAAAAAATACAGGATTTGTTGAGAAAAATTCCCTTTAACCTTTTTTTTTTCTTTTCAGATCGAGAAGAATAAATATGTTTCGGTAGAATCTATTACTTGCCAATACTTTCGCCAAAGCCAAATTTTTGATTTCGCCAAAGCATTATTTGCTGAATGTATATTAATTAATTTTTAATACCTTTACCTATAAATGTATTTCTATTTTTTAAAAAAAAATGCACCTTTAAATATTCATTTACTTATAATTTTCAGTTTAAATTATAGAAAAAAACTGTCAATTTGTCTATAATTTAATAATTTTTTTTTTTGAAAAAATTTGTCCATAATGATTGTTTTTCAGAAGTTTAATTATTTTTTATAAACCACAAATTTTTCTCTTATATTGATATTAAATGAGTTTACTTTTTGAAGCACACACATAAAATAGTATAAAAAGGTAAATTGAAAATTATTGAGGATCAAATTCAGTCATTTCTAAATATATCCCATTTGTTAATTTTTTTAAGATGTTAAGTGCCCTTTCAAAATTCAAAGTGTCCTTTTTCTTGAAGAAACACCCTGCCTTTTCTTTTAATTATTATTCCATGGAGAACTCTGGTTTTATTACTTGTAAAAATTTTAAAAGAAATATGTAATATTTTATCTGGGGTTGACTATGAGTTATACCCTTCAACCTTGTGGCAAAATTTTTTCTAGCTATCTGCGACCAAACTCTCTAGCACTAATACCTTTCTGCAAGATACTTTTAATAATAAAAAACATATATGTTACTAATTTATGCTACAAAAAAAAACTATAATGTGTATTTCTTTTTAATTGAACGCGTAATAATTTCTTATTCTAATATTATGGGTGATATTTTGCATATTGTTGGTGGGGGGAGGGGGAATAACGCACAAATTATATCCTTCTAGAAATAATCATCACAATAAAAAAAAAAAATCAGGAAATTCGTAGCAGTAATTGCCAAGAAAGATTGATGACAAAATCACGCGAGTCGAACTCCCGTCATGCGTGTTTTGTTTCCAGATTAGGTTGTTGTAATAAATAATATCCTAAAAAAATATCAGATTTAAAAACTATGGAGAAATCAAATAGTAATAACTGCCAAAAATTTAATTATTGCCTTAAAAAGTAAATATTCAAATGCACGATACGAATTTTAATATTGTTTGAAATATATTGGGATACATAAAAACCACGCTAGGACTGAGTGATGTAAGAAATTTTATATCATGATACATCGTCTGTTAAACATCGCGAGTTATCATATGTTCAAAAATTATCTATCAGAAATCTTTAAATTGATCAAAAATAAATAAAAGGAATAAATCTATTACAAAACAAAATGTCCTAAGTAAAAACAAACCCAAGCTTCATTTTAATTTTTTTTAAAATTGAAAATGACTTAAGATTTATTGGTTTAAAAATAATAATAAAACTAACCAAATATTTTACAAACATGCATTAAAAATTAAAAGAAAAAAAACGAAAGTAAAAAAGTATTAACTAATGATCTAATTCTATACTTCATGAATGTGAAAATAAATTTAAGTTTTTAATTTATTTATTATTATTTTCTTTTTAGAAAATAAAATCAACTAAGGATTTATTTGTTTAAAAATTATACTGCCTGTCTAGCAAAGTATGAAACAGGTATTGAAAGAATTTTAAGAAGAAATAAAAAAACTTTTAAGTACTATTGTTAAATTATTAAAAAGCGTCAAAACATTGCTTAACTTTTTATTCAATTAAAAAAAGTATTTGTTTTAACTAATAGCCAAAAAAATTTTATAATTAAACAATTTTTGTTTAACAATATCAAGTGTTTAATTTGTTTAACAATAATCAAGTTCTTATACTTACGTGCATTAAATAAATTTTATAAAAAAAACTAACTTTTTATAGCAAAGTTGAATACAAAATACCGCTATTAAATTGTATTGCTTAAAATGAAAAACTATAATTAAAAGAAAAAACAATGAAAAATCTTTTTTTTTTTATTCATATTTTCTTTTCATTAATAGATTGAGTTCAGAACGAAAATTTAAGATAACAGCGAAGGATCGCCAAGTAACTGTAGGTCTACTAAAAATAATTGACAAGAATCGTTAAATCCTGACAGAAAAAAAGAAAAAGTGCCGAAATAATGCACAATGAAACGATCGCTAAGTAGCAAAAATATCACTGAAAATAATTTACTAGAAACGTTAAATCCCGACGAAATAAAGTGCACAGCAATCGCGAAATAACATAAGTCCAGCTGAAAATAATCTTCAAGAAAAGTAAACTTCCGAAGACAAAAATGGCGCATAAAGAATCTATGCATATATTTCTATTTCAACGCTGATCCTCGTGCGAAATCGGGAGTTCTGATTCAATTCGTTTTTCGTTATTCAACCTCGCCTTCATAGCTAGACACTGTCAACAGCTCCGCAGTTAAACGAAATCAAAATAGTCTTCGACAGCGTGGTGACATTATTAGCCTAGGCAAGGATTCTCACATGTTAAATCGTTAAACCACGGGCGTTGTCTTATATGACGGCTTAAATCAGATTTCTGATGCATCGCCTAAAATGAGAGTCATTCTGGGCAGCTTAAATCAAATTTCTGAGGCATCGCCTAAAATGAAAGTCACTATCGGCAGCTTAAATCAGATTTCTGATGCATCGCCTAACCGAAAGTCATTGTATCGGCCTGCCGATATATGCATTAAATCAATATTTCGCAATGCATCAATTTAGCCCAGTCCTAAGCCACGCTAAAATCAATAACTGCCAGAAATGCAATCGAAACATTACATCGATTTGCGACACTATCAGCATTAATTGAGCGCATTGAAAAGTGATTATCTAAATCCTTGATTCAAATATTAAGTGAAAAATTTTCTCTTTAAGAGAAAAAATTTTCTGCAAGAACTCTGCAACGTTCTGCGACAATGTCACTGCGATTCTGCCACAGGGCCCTTCAGGTTGTTCCCTTTTTTTTCTTGTTTCTCGAGTGCCAGTACTGTTAACTATATTTGTCAAATATTTTAACTGTGTATTGATAAAAATCTTACAATGCTTCTTATGATGCATTTATGTTGTTAGCTTAATCATCGTGCGAAGCGTTTTTAAAAAATGCTTACGGGTGCTTATTTTCGTTTTTTAAAAGCCCCTGAAGGTGCTTTTTCATGGGGTGTTTTTAAAAAGTGCTTAATTTTCCCTTTTCAAAAATGATATTTTTTTTTCTTTAGAATGACGATTTTCGCAACACATTATGCTTTTCCAGGGCCGGATTAACCTATAGGCACACTAGGCACGTGCCTAGGGCCTACGAAAAACTTGGGAGAAAATTTTTTTTTTAAAAAATCAACCGTAGTGGAATCAGAAAAAGAGTTTTGTTTTTCTGATTCCACTATGTTTGATTTTTTTTTTCTTTTCACGATAAATTTTGCACTCAATAAATTCTTTTTATTCAGTAATTTTATCATTAGGTTTGTTTTTTTTAAAATTCCGTTGATCTTGCCTTGTTCTGAGTTTTAATATTTATGCTAGTGCGTTTTTAACTAACGTTTCGGTTCGATAATTTTCAAGTGTTTTTATTTAGTTTTCCTTTTATTTTATTCCCCCCCCCCCCCCCCCCCGTTTAATTAGGTATGAAATATATTGCGTTATTTAATCATTGGTTTTGTTTATATTAGTTAATTTAGGAATTGTAATTATTTTTAAAAAATAAATATGAGAATTTTGTATTTTTTAAACTTGTTTTTCTTGTCTAAACTTGTAAATTTTTTTATTCTTTTAAATGTTATATTTCTACCATTTTTTTTTCTCTTTAAAGTTAGGAGTACCTTACTTTTTTCTCTTACTTTATGCATTACACTTGTCGGTATTGCAGATAAAGTTCGATAAACAAATTCGTAAATTGAAATCCATATTAATAAAAATTTAAAAAAAAAAAATATGCAAGAAAATTTTAGCATATATCTTGAAAAGAGGGGAGGAGTGGGGGTAGGGGGGCCTATGCCTAGGGCCTACGAAAGGTATAATCCGGCTCTGTGCTTTTCATATTGTTTTTTTTTTCAACGCTTAACACAATTCATTCGACCACAATCGATTTCGGCGTACCGTTGGTCCATAGCGTATAAAAGCACCAATTATTTTACATGTTTGATTAAATGCTTGCACGTCCGCATATGCATATACCGAGCTGGGCTCGGTGAGATTATTGGACTCTCATGTGCTGCATTTTGCTGCACATCTGCACATGACTCTGCTGCATTTTGGAAGGTATTCTCAATTTCAGGCTTTTTCACCCTCTGATATTGAACCGAATAATCTCTGATCCTTTTATAATGGCTAATATAATTTTTTAAAAAATGTTCTTTGTTAGAAATTAGTTATTTCATCGTGATCATGTAAAGTCTTTGAAATTTATTTTGCATTTTGTTAATGTATATATTGCTTAAAAATATTTTTGTGTGCTTGAAAAGTACTTAAAAGGTCCTTGTTTTTTGTTGAAAAATTCGGCTACTGACCCTGTTAATTAAAATTATAACAATATAACCTCAATGAACCTTGGACCAACAACTTGTTGTTTTTAAATTATTTTTGCTCCTGAATAGTTTCTTTCTCATAGTTATTCTTACATTAAAAATCTAGTAGGACTATTTTATTTCAAAGTCCCATTTTATATAAAATGTCGTTATTAATTTGTATGAACTTGATAGTCATTGTTTTATCATTTGTAGGTCCTTTCACTGATGTGGTCACATCTTACCTCAAACTGATGAACCCTCTAGATCGACGTGTTTGTTTTAAAGTGAAAACCACAGCTCCAAAGAAATATTGTGTTCGGCCTAATAGTGGTGTCCTAGAGCCTAAACAAGTAATAAGCGTAGCAGGTAATGTTTATTTCAGAATGTAAGCAATTGCTTTGAATTGTTGAAATATAATATTTCTATTAATCGTAATGACTTAAAATACTATTCTTAGAAAATTGATTTTATCTACATTTCATAAATTAAGAACATATATATTTCTTGACTGTTATGCACTTAAAATCATCAATGCAAGCTGAAGCAGAGAAGCATGCTAGGCCACTTGCACGGCACATAGATTAAAGAAGGGCCTCATTTACTTCTGTTAGTGGCAAATATTATAATTTTTAACTAAACATTAGTGTTCTAAGCACCAAATATTTTTATCAGTAAACTTAATATTATATTTCAGTAAATTAAATACTTTTAATTATTTGAATTTATTTAAAAGTAAAAAAACTGATGCATTTTTTTAAAAAACTTTTCCCATTTTTCACAATAATTAATTTATCAAATATATATATATGGAGGGGGATATAAATTCTAACCAAAAAGAAGCTTACAGAATGAAATGTGCTCAAGAAAAAATATGCATTTAATAGAGTAATATAAATTTTATTTAAAAAAAAATTTATTACATTCAGAACTTCTCTCTGGCAGGATGTGGCCTGCAGGCCATAGGTTCTGCACCTCTAGTTTAAAGAGATGTAAAGTTCTGGAGTTATAATTTTGGGACTGGACTCCTGAATACAAATCTGCTGTAATAATAAAGATTGTTTAATTTATAATATGAAAATAAATAATAAGACTATGTTGTAAATTACTGCAAAAACTAATTATGTGTAAATGTTATTATTTTTTTTTTTTTTTAAATAGACACAAATTACATAAAAGAATACGTGAAAAAATATATGAAACTCTTAATTTGCATCTTAATGATTTGTTTTTTACTGTGTATCTGAGGTGTAAACAGAATGTTCCAACACCCAAAATTTAACAAAAAAATTCAAATTTTAAAAAATTGATAGTCACTTGGAGAGTTGACCCCAATTAAAACTAATACGCTAAAAGACCATGTTTTAAGGAGAAAAAAGAGCATTACCATTTTTTCCACTTCTTTTTCATTTAAAAAACACTTCTAGTCTTTATTTGTAGAATTTTACTGATAAAGCCTTTTTTTTTCTTTTTATTTTAGTTATGCTCCAACCCTTTGATTATAATCCCACAGAAAAGAATAAACACAAATTTATGGTCCAGACAATGATTATGCCAGATGGGGATGTAAATTTAGACAATTTAGTAAGTAACGATGTGTTTGAATCGTGTTTTCAGAAATTTTATATACATGAATATGTATTAACATAAATACATTATAGTTTAACATGGTGTGTAGCATTTTTAAAAAGTGCTTAAAGGTGCTTTTTTTTAATTTACGTTTTTTAAAAGCCCTTAAGGGTGCTTTTTTTACTTGGAGTTTTTAAAAAAGTGCTTAATTTTCTATCGTTTAAAAAGCGATTTTTTTTTTTTTTTCCTTTGCAGTGTCGATTGTTGTTCTAAATTATAAAAAAAAACATGCTTTTTCAGAATTTTCTCTTCGATATTTATCACAAACTAGTTATTTTATCATGATTATGAAAATGTTTTGAATTTTATTGATTTTACGTTTATGAATTAAAAGCTGTAAGATAGAAAAAAAAATTATTTCTGCACAGGTCCTAATTATAAATTTTTTTTCTTTTCGAAAAATGATGAAAAATATATTTTGAGGGCTTAAAAGGTGCTTATTTTTTGTTGTAAAATCAGGCTACGCACCCTGTTTGAGAATTTAGGAAGAAGCTGTGAAAAGTATTTTTGTTATCTTGTACAAAAAATCCCTAAATGAAAATTTAAGCATTTACATTCTAAACTGCAACAAATTCATCCATAACAGATGAGTGACTTCATATATGTTATATTTGTGACAAAGCATGCAAAAAGCTAGTGATCAGATAAATAGTTTGTATTGTGCACAAAATTAAAAAAGTGATCACCCTGGTTAACTTTTAATCTAATGTCCTAATAGTTGCAGGAAGCTACTTAAAGTTCGAACCTTTTAATGTTTTACTTTTCATATGTTTCAGTTTGACTACACCCCGAGAACTTTATTAGTCAGTAAAAATGATGAGCAATAATAAATGATGAGCAATGATGCTTATAGTCGTGGTCTCTTACTATGTTAGCTTAGAAAGTGTAACTATTTTAAAAATAAATATATAAGTATTATGATTTTATTCGAGGAATAAAATTTTAATTTCCTCTCTTTGCCAGATAATTATATGTTACTTCTTCAAAAAAAAAATTCTGGTTTTAATCATTTTATATTAATCAAAATCTTATTCAATTTTGTTTGATTTAGTTTTTTGTTTGGTTTTTTTAAAAATGTTTAATGAATGTTAAAATGTTTGAATGTCACTTCTTACTGATTAAAAAAGATAGGCCGTAAAGTAATTAGTAGAAAAACTATTTTGATATCAATCTCCAATGTAGTGCTTTTTATCTCTTGTAAATTTATCTCCATAAAATTATTATTTACTCAATAACAATTATTCTTTAGTACTTTCCAAACTTTTTCAAGTCAAGTAGTTATATAATGTGTATATTTATATATACACTAAGTGTTTCAAAATAATGTCTCAAAAATGAGTAAAAAAATATTAATATGGCGTTGCAAACGCAATCCAGAGCCATTGGGAGATGCAAATTGTGCATAACATACTGGGACAATGAACAAAAATCTTTCCAATTTATTTTTTCCCCCTTATCGTATTTCCACAAATGTTAAACATTTGTTGCCACTATGACTAAAGACAATGCTAAGAATTTTGTGAGGCGCTTGGACAGATTCATTGCATGGAACGGCTCACATTTTCAAACATGCAATTTGCAATCCCTTCTAAAGCCTCCAGATAGCATTTAAATTTTAAGACCCTTTGTTTCTATGTTTTTTTTTTTTTTAATGTATCTGCTATGCCATTTCATTTTGGCCCTGTTATTGTTGCTCTCTGTATGTACATTTCATAAATCATATTTCATTAATGTAAAAATTATAATTTTCATGTAAAAATTAAAGTTGAATAACAAATAGGTTGATGTGAAATATATTGTACATAAATTTAGTTAATTCTTTGTATGTTGACGAATAAAAAATTTTTTCTCTTTTGCTTAGCTTTATTATGTATGAGTATTGTTTTTTTTTTATAATATGTGGTTTTACATCTAACGTAGATTATTTTTAAAAAAAATTTTAATAGTGGAGAGATGCCAGGCCTGAAAGTCTTATGGATTCTAAGTTAAGATGCGTCTTTGACATGCCTGTCAATGAAACTGTTCAAAATGTAAGTGCTCCAAATTTATTTTTATTTTAATAAAAAAGGAGATTTTGTTATGTTCATATTTATTATATTGTTAAATAACATAATTTGAAGCTTTTAAAACCAAAAAGAAAATATTCCAATTTTACGTACAAAGGTTAAATAATGCAGTTGTGGCCATCTTAGATACAATGTTAGTAACAATTTGTAGCAGTACTATTTTATAATGATATTTTTTTTTAAAGTGTCTGGTGATATTGAACTGTCACTAAGTTTATTTTAATCCACTTAATGAACAAACATTTTTCTTATTGTTTAAAGTTATATTCTTTTGTGAATTTTTGTAAAAATGATAAATTTTTGTTTTAATGGGTTAAATAAATCATTTAAAAATTTAGTAAAGTCTATGCATTTTTAAAAATTATTTGTAATAGTAATCAGAATTAAACCTATGAACACAGATAATTTTACCAGTGTGTGCTTATTATTTAAACAGTGACTAGATTTTTTTAAAAGGGGAAAATTAATAAAAAGACAATGTTTTTAAAGGGTGGGCTGCTTATTTTTATGAAAAGGTTAAATAAGGCTTATTTAAAGGGATCAAAGGGCTAGCAGGGCTGGCCACCCTTATAAGAACATTTAGGAAGAACACTTTACTGTATGTGAAATTTTAATTACAAAGCAACTTAATAATGATGCTTGAATTAGAAAGGAAGTATTAAAATAAGTAAAATTGAAAAATAAGTAATATGTATAGTAGTTTTGAAACTCATGTTACATAAGTTATGTTGTGTCTAATATTTTTGGGAATAAATTTTAAAATTTTATTTGCAGTGTTAATGTATAATTACTATGGTAGTAGAAAATTTCATTATATTTGTCACTTTTCAGATAGTGACATTAAAATTCCAAAGTTAACCCTTCCCCATAATTATTAATGAAAGTGTGTTTAAAAGTTTTGTATTTTGTTTCCTGTTAAACGTGTTCTTTATTACAACAACTTCTGAATTTATTAGTATATTTCATCTACAAGGATGAACGGGCTGTTTTAAATTGTGCTTTTGTTGATGCATGTATGTATAGAATTGTGCTAAAAAAAAAAAATTTCTGTATCTTTTTACCTTGAATATTTTTTTTTTACCTGCCACTAATTACTAATTGTTGTAACCAGACTAACCACTCATTAATCAAATTTATGTTTCAAATTTAGTGTGTTGTGTCATAACTTCTTCAAATAGTAAATGCGGATAATGAAATAATTATTTCCCTGATATATAAAAATAAACTTGTCAGTAAAAACTTTGTTCTATAATTAAAAGGAGGGAAATCCAATGTATTTCAAAGGTTTAAGAGAGAAAGGAAATTGATAAGAACAAATTATTCCAGCTATTCAATTTTTTAAATTTTTTTAATGGCAATTTGTGCCTTTTTTTAGCTTGTTTGAATGCTCAAAACACATTTATTTTTTTCACTTTTCTTATAAAGCAAGACTTAAGACTACCTATTATATTTTGGCTTGAGAATTTCCATGGTAATCTAATTAAAAAAAGTTTTTTTCCCCTTAACTATCAAGAGCTGTTGTTTACAAACAATTAATTAGAATTTTTTCTATTCCTTAAAAAATTCTAAAAACAAATAAAAAAGAACGATTTGATGAAAAACAAAAATAAAAAAGCGCAAAGAAGTCCTCCGTCCATCAATTAATTCTGAAACTTAATTTTCTTTCCTTATAGAAAAGCAAAATAATATAAACTCGAATCTGAAATGCTTTGAGCAAAAAAAAAAAATTTTGGAGGTTCTAACGCAGAAGGATAAAAAGGCAATAAAGGCTAGTTCTAATGTAACCAAAAACTAGATTATTGATTCCAAATATTCAATTTTATTTTATAATGAAGTTTTAATTTCAGTGTTATATTATTTTTGATTTAGTACCTTTTATTTAATTATTATTATTCATGTATAATTTTATTAATGTTATACTCATACATATATAGAATGAAGTAGTATATATACCTTAGAATCACCAAAATTTGAATTCCGTAAATACTAACTCTAAAAATATATTTCTGTGTTATTGTACTTCTGATTACTGAAACCCAATTTGGAAAGGGGCCCCTCTGTAAAACACATTAAATTTTTAATATCAGCATAGTTGTCTATTGATTGATTTATTAATTATACTGGGTAGCCACTGTACAGGGAAAACCTGAAAATACAAAGAATTAAAAAATCACCCGAAATAACAGAGAAAATGCAGGGAATTTTGTTTGACATTTTCGTCTTTTAAAAAAATGGGGAACACTCAAAGCACAGCCTATGGGATATTTACGATTATTTCAGCTTTACTAAATTATTTGATTTACTATGGCATTATTTGAGTATGTTCAGCTATTCCTTTTTTTTTTTTTTTTTCTCTTAAGTTTTTCCAGCAATTAAAACAAGCATAGTTAGCCCAATATAGCTCTCACAAGAGCGCAGTAATTATGTTTCCTCTTAATATATTGTGTATAATATGTACAGTGAAAACATGGGGATTTTTTTTCTTTTCAGATTTGAGTGGCAACCGTGTTATAATTTTTTCTAAAAAAAAAAAAAATAAGCAGCAAATCTTAAATATGACAGGGTTTACTTTTACCGTTACTCTATTTGATTTTTTTTTTTTTTAAATTATATTAGGTATGTGTGTGTGCTTCATTTGATGCTTAACTATTGTATGTTGCTTGCTTATCCCCTTAACTATATTTGTGAATCCATGGCCTGTCCAATTCCTTATATTTCAGAATAACTTAGATACCAATGCAGTCCAGCGAGAAGACAAAACAACGGTTAATAAAGTCATGGCAGAATCTTCTATCAAATCATCTTCAAAGGTAAAACTGCCTATTTCAATTGAAGATTTCAGTGGAAAATCATATTTAATGACTTAATAAAATCAGCCTAATTATATGTAGAACTACAAGAAGCAGTTAACTAAACTTATTTTTCTCGTAACTCTTTACTGACACTGGGCAACACATTTTAAAGAAATTTTCTGCTCTCCGAAGGGAATATAATTGATTTCTAATCGATTCGATGCACTGAAGACAAATATGACAATGAAGCAGCTGATTTAGCTATATTTTTCTTTTTCTCTATTTTTAATGTGTGTGCATTGTTTAGAAAACTGTGTAAACATGCATGCATAAAATACCTTAATCTGCTTTCTTTTGGCTTGTCACTTATAATGAAGATGGGAAAGCATCTCTTATAACAAAAGTAATTAACTACATTGTTGTTAATTAATTTTCTATGTTGGCAATGTGCTTAAAATAACCTAACCCTAGTTATTGTTGAAGAAATTAAAGTGAGTGGTATTTATTATGTAAATATAACAATACAACTATAATATATATGTATATCCATTAGTCCAGAAGCATTTTTATATCTAATGTTCTCCAAGAAAGCTTTTATTTTATTTTTTTTTATTGATATTGTTAAAATCTTATTTTAATGGTATTGTTAAGCAACTCTCATCAGTTAAAACTATAAAAAAAAATTGAAAACAAGAATTGCAAGTAAAGGAACCTTAATTAGTTGAATATGATATGTATTAATTTCTAGGCACGTGTTTCTCATAATGAAACAGATCGTGGTAGCTTATAAAATTTCATCACAACTTAGGCATAAACAATTTTGCAGGTATATGGAGATAAATAATTCTTCTCCAAACTTAATTTGATCTGCAGAAACTTAGGTAGTTCTGCAGCAAGCACAGTAGCAATTTTGAAAACCTGCTCTACAGTATTATAGTGCCTTTATAGCAGACACATAAAAAAAAAATTTGAAATATTTCAGTAAATCTAATTCATTTACAAAGCATTTTAAATTGTTGCCCTATGTTTTATAGTCCTCATTCATTCCCTTTCAGACCTCTTATTTGTTAACATCTAAAATGAGGATAGTTTTGAAATCTTCAGCTGTTTCTAGAACCTGAGCTTTAAAAAAATAATACTAATTGTTCCCTTGTGAAGTCATTGATATGTGTAAAGTTGTTCTCTGTTATTAAAAAATTCATTTTTTTTTTTTTTTTTTTTTTTGTTTAATCACTTTTCTGTAGTAATTATGTTTAGATCGTTTAAAATTTGTATTAAAATGTGTATTTTGGAAATGGCAGTGTTTAATATTAAGTAGACGTTTATATTTTTTTATGCTTTTGTTCTATTAATTTCAAATAAAAATTTCGATTCCGATCTTCTTAATTCGCTATAAGCTTAAGTGTTGGTCTCATTAAAAACTATTTTTTTCTCCCTATAACTTAATTTCAGAAAAAATAAAGATTCTAATATGGAATAATAATTGTGTGTTTGCTATTAGTGCCTTTGTTCTTCATTATTTTGTGTGTTTAACCATTACTAAACTGCTAACAGTTTAGACTAATCTGTAATTTTTTTTAATGAAATGTAATCATATTAATTTGACTATTACTTTGTGTAAAACATTTTTTGTGTCTTTGTTTAGCATGATATCTTTCAAAATTTTATTTTTTCAACATATTTTGTTTGCAGCATTCTATTCTTATATCGGATATTTTTAAAAAAAACCTATTTGTGTTGTTATTATTAGTTGTATGCCTGTGGTAAGTTTTATATTAATGAAAGATCTTTTTTGCATTCATTTGTAGGCATCTAATGTAGATTTGGAGTTAAAAGAAATGCAAGAGGAAAACAAACGACTCAAAGGTGAAATAATACGAATGAAACAAGAAAACTCACAATTGAAGGTTTGTGAAGCCTAGTTCTTCAATAAATTTTGTTGAATAACTTATTTAATAAGTTATCCAACGGTTATTATTATTAAATAAGTTATTCAATAGTAAACATTGCAAATACTTTGCATTGTTTTTCATTTCATGTTGTATAGTAATATGATGAACTAAAAAAGAAAGAAAAAAACGGTTTAGTTGGTAAAAAGAACTATCAAAAAATGATCTTATGGGAGGAATATTTACTGGAAAATGCTCTCCATGATATTACCAATTTAGTATAATATAATTGGGGTTTATTCTAGCAATGGTATTTTAGTAGTCCTAATGGTCCACCAAAGCTTAGTGAAACAAAAATGTTACATAAAACTAATTTAGAAAAGTTTAAGTGATACAAATACACAAGTTATACACATCTTTTATAGTGCATATTCATGTAAAGAATGCCAAAATATTTTAACCATTTTATGTTTTCAACTTTGAACTATTCAAATGCCAGTTGGTTTTAAAAATCACTTTTTTTTTTACAATATATCAATCCCACATTAATCACTTGTTTACATGCTTGATTTAAGACAATACTCTTGCAAATCCAAGTCCTTATGTCAATCGCTTTTTTTGCTGTATTACGTGTTTCCGCATGATCTTTGAAATCATACTCATGGGCCATGATGGCTCAGGGGATAGAGAGTTCGCCTTCCAATGAGGTAAACCGGGTTCAAATCCCTGCGATGGCTGGTCGATACGAATCCGCATCAGGCTTGCTCAGACCACAGTGCTGATGTGAAATATTCTCAGTGGTGGACAGATCACGGGTTAGTGTCCCTTTACCATCAGGCTAACCTTGGGAGGTTCTCATAGTCTTCCTCTCCATGTAAAGAAATGCGGGTTAGTTCCATCAAAAAGTCCTCAACGAAGGCAAAATTTATTCCAATGAGCACTTGATCCAGGAGTTGAACATTAGAATCGTAAAATCAAAAATTGCGTCGTTCAACGACAGTTATAAAATGAAAAATCATAAACCACAAAGTCATCAATTTGTTTGAGTTTAGTAACAGTTATTAAGTTACCTATTTGCTGTAGTCACACATTAACTGACAGGCATTCATAAAGTTTTTTTTTTAATGGTAGAAAAGAGAGCAAAAATCATTGCCCATTATTATAAAACTAAGGTTTTGGAAAAAATTTTACTCCCAAGTGTCCTGAATATTTATGGAGTGGAATAATGGTTACTACTTTAATTTAATGTAAAAAGTTTTTGCATAATTTATTTTGTATTATTGTAATTAAAATTTGTAAGTGTATGAGAAGTGATTGGTTATTATGTATGCAATTTGATACATCAAGAATGTATTCTAATTTAAATAAAAGTATTCATATGCAAAAATTCATAGAGCAACATCTTTCTGTCCAGTCCAGAACGAGACTCTTCCTTCATCTCTCAGCACCCTATGTTCTAAAAAATAATCTAATCTAGTTCTTCCTTTAGCTTGAATCAATTCTATTTAAAAAAAAAAAAAAAAACTTAATAAACCAAGTCTCTCATTGTGTTGCCATGTAATTGTGAATCCAATTCTTATAGCTGCCTTTTAAAATTGTTACTTGAAATTATAAATTATTATTTATTCACTTGTAAATTTCAAAGGCGGCATATTGGATAATAAAAAGTTACAAATTATAAGCTCATATTTGAAAATTTAAGTAATTAGCCTATGCTCTGCATAAGTAAAAAACTTGAAGTAATTATAAAAAATTGTCTCAACAACAGGTGCTATATGTGCTTCAAACCACAATTAGAGTGTGTAACCATATTTTTGTAACAAAAAATAAGCCTTTTAAGCACAAAAAAGAAATATTTTTTATTACTTTCCAAAAAAAAGAATAATTAGGATCTGTGCAGAAATTAAAATTATTTTTTTCTATCGTTTAAAGTTCTTAATTTATAAGCATAAAATTAAAAAAACTTTACATAATTATGGTAAAATAACTAGTTTTTGATAAATATTGCAGAGAAAATTGTAAATTTTTTGTTATTTAGAATGACAATAGACACAGCAAAGAAAAAATCTCTTTTTAAAAGATAGAAAATTAAGCACTTTTTACAAACCCCGAATTAAAAAACACCCTTAAGGGCTTTTAAAAAATGTAAATCAAAAATAATCACCTTCACTTTTTAAAAACACTCTGACAATTATATCCACTTAAATATTTCAGTTTTTCTAAATCGTTAACTGCTTCCCTGATTATCCCGAGTTAACTCTGCTATGCATATATTGCAAATACAGTAGGGAACCGATTATCCGGAACGATCGGGACCATCGCTATTCCGGATAACTGATTTTTCCGGTTTTCTGAACCGCTACAAAGAGCCGTTTTTTTTTTATTGTTAAACCCAACTAAACAAAAAAAAAAATATTTGGAAATAATCTTAAAAAGAATTTAGGAAATAATCTTAAACGATGAAGTAATACTCTAATGATTATTTCCAAAATGATGGTAAGGTAAACATCTTTCAAAAAAGAACGAAAAATCCTGAAATCTTATGAGGAAAAACAAATTTTTTTTAAAAAAAATGGCGGGAAAATTTATCGAATTTCGTTCCGGTTTTTTGGTCTTCCGGTTTTCTGATTTCCGGATAACGGGTTCTGTACTATATTTATTATCCCAAGAAAACTAGGGGGTAACAGAAATTGTCAGTAAGCTTTATTTTATTTTGCTTTACTCTACTGGAAGCAAAACGAGAGAGAAAAAGATAATCTATGATAGGAAGTTTGCCAAGTTTTGTTTGGGAGTTTTGCTGTTGGATTGTGGGACTGCACACGTATTTTGTGCGATCTTATGTACCATGGTTGCTGAATTTACATAGGAAAAAAAAAAGATTTTAAAAAATGGCGTATCACTTCGCAGGCGTTTGGAATGTATCACTTTGTGTAGTCCTTTGTTTTAAAAACTATCATACAAAGACTAATATTTAACAGAAAATTATAATACTCTGCTGTGATTGGAAGTTTGCCAATTTGTGTTCGGTAGTTTTGTTATTTTTGGGACTGTAGGCATGTTTTGTACGTATGTACGATGGTTGATGAATTTACATTGGGAAAAAAAAAAGAGTAGAGAAATGGCGTTCTTGAGCATAAGTGAAAGTAATGCAGATGATTTTTCTGACTATGAAAATGTGAACATATACAAAGACTCGTAATTTAACTTTTTTCATTTGCCCGAGATAATTTGGGATAGTAAACTGATGGTAAATTATGTTTTTTACAGGGTATCTGCTACATTTTAGATTCTCAAATTCATGACTTTTCATGATTTTCCATGGCTAATTCCAAGAATTTTTCATGACTTAACGAAGTTGCTATTTTCTCCAACAAAAACGCAACAATAAATTTAAAAAAGCATTATAATAACATTATTCGAAATAGGCATAACCAAAACTATTATACTCTTCATCTTCATATTTATAGATTTTAAACTAAAAAAAACAGAGTAAGGAAAGAGTTGAAACAATAAAATAGCTGAAAAAAATACAAAAGCAAAAAAAAAAAAATTTCTGCAGAATTATATTCTAAAGATACTTTTCTTGTTCATCAGAAAGGAAAGAAATACTCCTGATTTTTGTGTTCATTTCAGAATTAAAAAAATTCGCCAATAACTGGTTTGCTTCAACTAGAATTTTAAATTGATAAAATTAAAAAAAAATAATAATAAAAATTCTTAAATCACAGAAGAGAGTTTAAAGGATAATTCGCTCTAGAAATGATATTTTTTCTTTAATTTTTTGAAGGAACACCGTAATTTTTAAAGAACAGGATAAAATCATTTCATATTCAAATAAAATATGACTGAGTGGTGATTTTGTTAGAAATTCAGATATTTGGAACAGGATGAAATTGGGGGGAGGGAGATTCCATTTTAAAAATTAGATATTTCAGACACCTAAATCCATGACTTTCCATGATTTTTTTAAAAAAATAGTAAAAATCATGACATTTCATGACAAATTTTGTTCAATACCGAAATTCATGACTTTCCAGGTGCGCGGATACCCTGTTTTTACACATAAAAAATAAAATTTTCAATTTAAAACTTGTGTATTATGTTTTGTTTTAGTTCCTTGTATTTATTAATGAAATAAAAAATATGTTGATTTTTTTGCATTTTTTTTCCCTCAAAAAATTGGTAAGGGAAGCGGTTAAAAACTGGCAGTAAATAGGGAACATTGAGTAACAGGGTATATTTTAAGTACCAGATATAAATTTCAGCTGTTATATGTTTATATTTGTCATGTGTTACTGTCAAATTTTAGATTTCATAAAGATTTTACAGAATTGTTATGATGAAATACTTTGTGTTCTTCTAACAGGCAGAAGGACTTAGGCTGAGGTCGCGTGGACCAACAACTGATGCAGGTTCACAGCTTGGAGGTCACGCAGGCAGCGCAAAAGTCCCCTTCGATGACAGACTGCAGGAACAACCCCAGTCTCCCATGCTCTACCTGGCCGTCATGCTCACCATTGGCCTGCTGGGCATCTTCCTCGGAAAATTTGTCGTTTAGACCTGTCCTTCGCACCTTGTATCCCTTTTTTTTAAGCTATTGGTTTGTTTGAGAAGTAGACAGTTGCCAGAAAAAGCAATCAGTGACAAAAACAATTGAAAACATTGGAATTAGTGCCAGAAATATATAGAAATTAACATGGCAACTATTGACTAAAGCTTTCCTTTATTTCCTAGTTTTTTTTTTGTTTCCTTTTTGAGTTTCCACCTTTATAATTTTGAAGTAAATTTCTTTTTGCCACTTTTTTTACTGCTTTCAAAACTTAGTTTAAGTTATATTTATGAGAAAGATATAAGACGAGGTAATTTTTTTTGAAAGAAATTTTTTCGTTGTGTGCTTCCCCCCTCCTCTGTTTGTATGCAACATACAATCAGTTTGAAAAATCATAAAGAGTTATTATATATTAAAACTTTGAACTGAACTATGTTTTTAAATATTGATTATTTGTTTTTCACAATATAATAAATATTATATCTTTTTGAAACATTCATTATGTTGTGGAAAACTTTAGTGTCATTACAAATTTAATTTCTAAATCTTTTATTATTGGGGGCTGTGATGTTTTAAATTTAAGAGCTTTTAGCTTGATTGTATAATATTACATTTGTGCATCTAAAGATTAAAAAAACAAAAGCAGTTTTGCGACAATTGAAATAGTTTTAGGTGTGACTGAGGAATCTACAATGGGAACTGAATGTTTGGTACATTTCTTAACTCAGTTCCACTACATGAACAGTGTTCTATCCAGTAACAATGTATTTTCATCCCTGTTAAATTCTTGTCAATGTAACAATTCCAAGTAATAAATTTGTTATGAAATATTGATCATTTGCTTCTCTCTCAATTAGAGTAGGAAGATATTTTTTGTTCAAACTACAGTGAACTCGCGCTACTATGATATCCGATACAACAATAACTTCCTCTATTGCAATGTTTCGTGATCCCTGCGAACTTGCAATATGAATTAATATTATCGACCTCTCAATATTGCCTATCGACCTCTCAATTTTTTTCTTCAAATTTCAACCATATTTTCTCTATTTATTATTGGTTTTCAAATGAGGCAAAAAAAATCGTATTTTATCATCTTTTGCCTTTATTTTCTCTCTTTTTTTTCTGACAAAAGAAGACTCACTGGTGATTATGTGACCTTCTATTCTTAGAATTGCCTCCCTTATCTCTTAAGAAGTCACTGATGTAACATTCCTATCTGATTTCATATTCAACCATAATTACCACTCTGCAAATAAAATTTTTATGTAATATATAAATAGATTTATAGTTTATACATATATAACATTAAAATTTTAAAATATATATTTTTGTGTCCCCAAAGTATGCAGGCCCTCGATATAATAATATATCCCTCTACAACAATATATGGGGTCCCCAAAATATTGTTGTAGCGAGGTTTTACTGTATTATAATTGTAATCATATTGACAAAAAAAAATTTAATGTGCATTTTATTTTCAACAGCAATTGACCTTTATTAAATTTTATTTCAAGGGAATAGAGAGACTGTGCATAGAGTTTGTCTTGATGTTAAACTTAAAGCTAACCTTATTTTATACCACTTATGGCATTGTGATATGTAGGAAAATTTTCACACATGCAGCGTGAAACTCAAATGGCAGCATTAATATGTGCTGCAATTCCTGTATGGACTCTCGTCCTAATGCCAGTTTACCATCACAGGGCTGTTTGGTTAAGGGCTACAATAACACTTTTACAAAAATCTCTGTAATGATTTGCTTTAATGACTTAAAATATGCAAATACACATAGTAAACGTGAAGGCATTTAGTGTTCCGTTTGAAAAACTAAAAAAAAAAAAAAAAAAAAAAAAAAAACTTGTACATGCTCACTGATACAATTAATTTGTTTATATTTCATTGTAAATATAAGTTGTTTTTTCAGCAGTTAGCCCCGTGCATTTGCATGTGATATTTAGAATTCAGATATTTTAATACAATGTTATTGCAACAAGAATGAGGAAAGTGGAAGAAAACTCGAATTTTTAAATTGCTCACTGTTTGTAATTTTGTTTTAAAATTCTTGTAGCTTAGGGGATTTTTTTTTTAAAAAAGAAAACTTTTTCCCACTGAAATTTCATAAAACTTCCAGAAATATTCGAAATATAATAAATATGAAAAACTTAGTTTGTACTATAATGGTTTGATTTTTTTTATTAAATTTTTAATTCGACTTCATATTACTCATTAAAATAAGTCTGTACTTCTTTTTACACTTTCATTCCGTGAGCATTACAGTTTGTTTAGTTTTTTTTTTTTTTAGAATGTATATATATATATATATATTGCATTCCTGCCAACTTTTACGCATTTGGCGTAAAATTTTATTTTCATATTTAAAGTGGTAGTAAATATATACTATTTTTTCTTTTATAAACTTAATTTTTAAATTATTTTAATCACCACTATTCTTAAAAAAAATTAAGCACATATATTAATATGCGTTACTGTAATTGCTGTCAGCTTAATTTTTTTCAAATACAACATATTTTTTTGCTTAAAATTTTATTTCCATTTTAATACCACTGGGAAAAATGATAATGGAAGGGATTAAAAGTTGGCAGGTATGATATTGATAAAAAGGGAAAAAATAAAAAAAGATGTATTTTCATTTTTTAATAATTAAAAGTATTTCCTTCTCTGCAAATGCATTACTAAGATTAGTGATAAAAAAGTTAATTCTTAGAACACTAATGTTAACTCAAAAATTATCATATTTGACTAAATATGCAAACATAAAAATCTTATTTGCCTACATGACTAGACATGCTTGCGACCTATCATTAGTCAATTAGAACAAGTGGCCCTTCACTGAAAAGGTTGTACACCCCTTTATTAGACATTCTTATTACTCATAAATGCTATGAATTTTTCATTACGGTTTACCGAAAACCATTATAGCCATGGGTTAACCATAACCATGGTTTCCACCTCATAACCCATTTTCCTAATCAAGTGATAGCTGCCTTGTGCACACTTGTTTACCGTGCTTTTAAAATATGTCTTCAATGAAGAGCTCTTTTTCTTTAAAGCTATATCACTGTTAACGGTGAATTTACTTTCAAAATTATTGATTCAGTTTGTAGAAAATTACTTATGCAATCTAACAGAAAGAAAAAAAACTAAATTTCATCAGCCTTAAAGACTCTAATTCTGATATTGATAGCTACAATATTTATGAGATTTTTTGTTAGTGTGGTCTTGTGTATATTGGACCATAAACCTAAACTTAAAAAAAAAAAAAAAAAAAAAAAAAAAAAAGAAAGATAAGTCCAAAATCAGATTGCAAAATTACAGGTTTCCCCACTCAATTTCAGAAAAAAAATTCACTGACTTTTCCAGGTATACCAGGTAAATTTCAAAGTAAATTGAGACCCTATTTTCATTATAAAATTTTGATTCTTTTATTTGTAACGAGAAATATTAGATTTTCTGTGTAAAAAAATATCAAATGAGGATGGAAACATTTCAGTTTGACTAAAATGTGAAATTTTTACAACAAATAATTGTATAATCGATGCTAGAATTATTTAACTTGAATCACAATAATTGTTTAGTGTTACGGACAATTTTAAGACTGATTATTTTCTAAGTATGATATAGGAATTTTCCTGGTTTTAGTAAAAAAATTGTGGCTTTTGCTGACTATTCCCTGATTTTTAGAGTTAAAATAAAATTCACTGACAATTCCCTACTCTCCCTGACCATTGGGAACCCTGAATTAGATAATTCATCTTTATATGTATTTTGAAACACTCTTTATTGCCTCCTAAACCAAAGGCGTATTGATTCCTATCTCATTTAAGCTAAGTGTTGCAGAAAATCATCTTTAACTAAAAGCTTCATGCTTGGGAGATTGTTTTGCAACTGAACGATGCAATTATAAAATATCATCTAAACTTTATTAACATGGTGTGTAGCGTTTTTAAAAAGTTCTTATTTTTGATTTTCGTTTTTTAAAAGGTGCTTTTTTCATTGAGTGTTCTTAAAAAGTGCTTAATTTTCCATTTTCAAAAATGAGATTCTTTTCTTTATCATGACAATTTTTGCAGCGTATTATGCAAAAGGTGCTTTTCACATTGTTCTATTCAACGTTTTCACAATTTATTCAACAACAGTCTATTTCAGCGTACGTCGGTCCATAGCGTATGAAAGTGCCAATCATTTTACAGGTTTCATGAAATACTTGCGAGTTCGCATGTGAGCTGGATCCAGTGAGATTCTTGCACTCTCATGTGCACCTCTGCTGCATTTTGCAAGATATTCTCAATTTCAGGCCTTATTTCCACTCTTTGAAATCAAACCGAAAAATCTCTCGATCTTTTTATGGTGGCTAATATAATCAAGAAAAAAGTTCCATGTCAAAAACTAGTTATTTCATCATCATCATGTAAAAATCTTTGAAAATTAATCTGCATTTTGTTAATGTATACAGTGCTTAAAAATATTTTTTTAGTGCTTAAAAGATACTTAAAAGGTGCTTATTTTTTGTTAAAAGATTTGACTACGCACCCTGATTAAATTTCAGTAAGAATTCAATGAATCGGCAGAGCAGTAGATTCAAAAAAATTTAATCAAGAACTTGTGACTAGAATAATAAAATTTTAAAAAATCAAATAATTTCAGAAAGTATAATCACTATAACGCTTTGAACTGGTACTCAGCGTTACTCATAAAAATACTTTTCCTATTATAACACATTCTGAATTTTCATTCAAATTTGCATATTGAGTTCATTTTTATTAAATATAAGGAATTTCATCTTTATTTGAATCAGATATATGTTCCAGAAAGGATAATTTTGAAAGAAGTGAAGGCAATGCAAGGCTGTTATTTTCTGCAGCAAATCTATGATTTCCAGAAATCTCCTTCTCTGATTCAATTTCTGCAGCAAAATAATTATCGGCTATCTGAAATCGGAAAGGCAAAAAAAAATTTAAACGACAACAAATTAATTCTATTAGCAATTTTAAAAGAGTTGACATTAATAATAAGTTAAGTCAATTTCATAGATTCATGCAAAATAAGTTTTACCCTACCTTAGACTTGGCATTATTGTAAAGAACCAGAAAATAAATCATACTGGTGGCATAATCCAATATTTTCTCAGTGAGTTTCTAGTTGACCTGTAGGTCATAGGTTGCTGTCGACTGGTATGGGTCTTGTGATAAATTATTAAATCAGCAAGTTTTTAAACATTAGAATTTATTTTTTTATGTTTATATTATAAATTGCATGATTTCTTCACTCTAATTATCTATGTATTTCTTAAAAATATATTGGTAAATAAGAAATTTATTTAATACTACATTTAAACTGAAAGGAAAATTGTGTGAGAACATAGCCAGCAAATATTTTTATAAGACATAATTTTATTATAATTTAATGCTAAAAATATAATTTTAATGTTAGTTTTTTTTTTCATATTACTTTTGTTATAAAGTTTTGAAAATAAATATTTTTAAGAGGAATTAATGAATAAAAGAAAAAAATGAAATACAACCATGTTTTGATTAATCTTGACTGTTTCTTTTGGCATGAACATGGATGATTTCGCTGACAATTCTGGGTATGATGGTGTGCTCTTTGAGGAATCTTAAAAAAAAAAAAAAAGAAGAAGAAAAATTCGTGGTAACAAATTCAAATAAGCACAAGCATGATCTGAAATGTAAGCCTTATATTGATCGTACGAAGGCAAGAAAAATTAACGAATTATTTGGAAAGGTTTAGATAGCTTTTTTTTCCAAATGTTTTTTCCTTGAAAATAATAGGCATTTATTTTCCTGACATGTTAAATATATTCTGCATTTTGACATGTGCTTTTACAATCTTTGTAAATTTCTTTTTTAAAAAGTACAATACATTTCTTAACCGTTTTTTATGAAAAGCTAATCCTCTTCAGTGGTTCATATTAGACTTAAAACATTTGGATTTTGCAGTTATCTATAGGCTTGTTATTTATTGAAAATGGCTGACAGTTTCTGTTAACTTCCAAATTTTTATTAAAGTATAACAATGTTTCGTCAGAATTTATTAAGTATTTTTAAATCATGAGTTAATACAAACTAGTGCAATCATGATATAAATACTTGACGTTATAATGTACTGTTTTGTTTGGACAGCAGGCTCAAAGTTTTGATTCTACTGAACAGATTTGAACTAAACTTCAAATATTTGTTCTTTAGATCATAAATCTGACGTTTCAGTGGGGAAAAAAATTATTCAGAACTTAGTTATCAGGTAACACTATAACACAGTATTAAGAAAAGATAAGAGTAAAAAAATGTATAGAGTAATAGAAAATTTTATTTTACAACCAATGTGTATACCTTTGTTGGTGTATACCTAAATGTATACCTTGCTCTTGCCATACACACTCCACTATTTCTAATAAATGTATGAATAACAAAAAAATTTCAAACTTACGACTCTTAAACGATGAAACAGAAGATGTCGCACTTCTTATAGAACAACTGTCATTGTATTTTTCAACTTCATCTTTGCAAACATCATTATTACTGTTACAACTGCAAAAAAATATAATCGGGAGCAAAATATATATATTTTATTGACATTTTTTAAGTAGCTAATAAAAAAAAAGGCTTACATCAGATTGTATTTGAAATTTATTTTTAAAGAAATAACAATATATTGTTATTTCTAACTATAGTTAGGAGAATTATTGGTT
This sequence comes from Parasteatoda tepidariorum, assembly GCF_982258835.1. NCBI lineage: Eukaryota > Metazoa > Arthropoda > Arachnida > Araneae > Theridiidae > Parasteatoda > Parasteatoda tepidariorum. The sequence continues at coordinate 13,297,253 of NC_141763.1, forward strand.
TGAATTGGTATAAATCAGTAAATAATTCTTTCTAATAATTTTTTATATCGATTTATTTCAAAAAGGAAAATTTCCTTCAATTGAATATAAGTATTATTGTATACCAGCGGGTGACCGAGCTCCGCTCGGAGAAAACAGGTATCGAAGCTAACTCGAAGATTTAAATTTTCAATTGTGATTTATCAAAACAATACATGCCATAAGAAAATTTGTGAAACCATTGGTGAAAAGATAACCGGTTAAAGTGCACCATTGTAAACTATCTAAACAAAGTTTGGAAAGGGAACTATTCTATACAAAGGTAAAGTTTGAAAAGTCATAGGAAATAAAATGTAATTGATAACAAAAAATTATACAATTAAAGACACTGTTCACAACGAATTCGTAAATTTGCTTCCGTTCATCCGCTTCTTGAAAATTCTTGTCCAGGAAAAGGCGTCGATGAGAGAGGTATTGTCGAGCATAAAAGACGATGTAAACTCCGCAGGAAGACGCATCATCTTGGTGCATCCTTTCAGCTTTTCATTCGTAACAACGGTATTCAAAACGTGTCGCAGTATTTTTCTCAAAACAGCATCGATGGGCAGCGGGTTGTCGACTGGATCGCAGACTAATAGTTGACGTTCTCCATAGCTTGCTTCGTAAATTCCTAGCATCCAGTGCTCGCCTCTATCCATTTGAGCTCTCTTGTGAATGGGAATGAGTAGCACATCGAATCCTTGTTGAACGCCGTATAGATAGTTGGAAGCCTTGTTCTGGTCGCTGATATCGTTGAGAAGAGCCATTCCTTCATAAGCGCCATCCACTGTTGTAACGTAGAAGCGTGCGACAAATTCAGGGTGAAGTACGGCAACTTTGACGGTCAGGTAAGCTTGTTCGGCGTAATGGATAAGCGTTCTGACAATGACGGTATCTTCTAGTTGTCCATTTGCGGGTAGAATTGAGTTGATCGCTTGTTGTTCCAAAATTCCGGCTCCTTGAAGAATTTCATGTAGAGGTGCGTTCTGCATGTTGACAATGTAGCTTGAAATCTGATGAATGTTGAAATGTCGGACTTTGTTGACGGTGATTTTAACACAAAAGTTAAACTTTTCTCCACTTTGATAAATGTAAACTAATGCGAACCTTACAATTAAATTATTAATTCCTTCGTATATTATTGGTTTAAGTTGTCGAAAATTAATATTTCAATTGTAAGGTTCGCATTAGCATACATTTATAAGAGTGGAGAAAAGTATCTATAGCCATTATGGCGAACTAATAAAGTTTGAAAATATCCTATCTGTAACTCCGAACTGCTCGACCGTAGCGCTTCAAAACCGGCGCCAATCGATTCCTCGTGGCCAAAAACCCCAGTCCCCCAAGTTTACCGGAGTTTATTAATTCTGGGGCGATTTTCGACTTGGCAACCATTCCTCGTATTATAGTATAAGATTCAATTATAAATATATGGGATTAATTATAGATATATAGAGTTAATATAAGTATTAACTCTAATAAGTGTGTGGGCTGAGACATGTCGACCTTCATCTATGAAAAGGTACCCCATCATAGAATTGAGTTAACATGTCTTATATACTAGTGAACTGGAATTGTATATTTTTAATGGTAGATACACTACAGTACCTAGTACTTCCCTACCAGAATTATAGCTGTGATAGAATTCGATAAACGGATACCACTAGTTGATTCATTACCGTACTAGTTGATAGATCACCGTACTTTTGAGTACTTATTGTAAGAGCTGTCTTGCCATTAGCAGTCGAGTGAATACGCTGTACGTAATATGTGATCGAAACTGAGTAGCATGAGGAGGTGGATAATGTTGCAGTCACAAGTTGCAAGTAAACTGTTCAATGTGGACCATTCATCGAAGTAGGCCTGTTCAAATCGTAGTGGGCGTTTCTGCCAAGGTAGGCGTGTTTACATCACGTCCAAAGGTCACCAATGTGGTGAGAGTCACATCGACAACGTCAACCTTCATCTATGAAAAGGTACCCCTTCATAGAATCGAGTTAATATGTCTTATATACTAGTGAATTGAAATTGTATTTTTGTAGTGGTAGACAGGCTACAAAGTGATTTAGTTTTTGTTAATGCAAACTTAAAATATATGTTTAAGAATTAAAAAAAGATGCTTATAAATTTGAGTTACTCCGTTAGGAGTTATTTAACCTAAATTTTAAAAAAAAAATCTAAATGCATACTTGTAAACCTGAAACATTACGAGTATGCTGAATGCACTCGTAAACTTGCAACCCTGAAGAAGCAATGCACAAAATAAAGGAAACTTACATAGAAACATATAGATAGCTCTGAGGAATTTTTTCACTAAAGAACAAGTGCCGTGGTAAACGGCTGTAGAAAATCATATTTGGCCCTGCAATATGAAAACATAATAAACAACAAACGTTTTAAACGAAACTTAACGAGAAATTTAAAATACCCTCAATCAGGGATGAGAGTAGTCAGAAAGTAAAAAAGAGGAAATCCAAGAATGAATATATATATATATATATATATATATATATATATATATATATATATATATATATACACACACAAATTTGACAAAAAAAAGTGCGATTTTTAAACTTGTAAGCCATGTGATTATAAATCCCCATGATTAGTTTTAAAATTGTATGAATATAAATCAGATGCCTGATTTTGAATTGAGAGAATATGAATCCCGATATGAGGCTTTTAAATCACGTGAATATGAAACTCTATATCGAATTTTAAAAAAATGCGAAAATGCAAATCATGATGCGTAATTTTTAGATCACGTAAATACGTATAATGCATAATTTTTAAATTGCGCGAATACAAATCACAATGTCTAATTTTTAAAGCACGTATCAGTACAAAAATCGATGTTTGATATTACAACCGCAAAAACGAATCACGACATTGGATTTTAAACTCGCGCGAATACGAATCGCTACATAGGGTTTTAATAGCGCGTAAATACAAATCGCTATATTGGATTTTTAAATCTCGCAAATAAGAATCATAATGTATGATGTTTAAATAGCGTAAATAAGAATCGCAATGTGCAACTTTTAAATCAGGTAAATACGAAAATCGATTATTGATATTAAAATCGCTTGAATAAAAATCGAGATATTTGCAGAGTCTGGACTTGGGATTTCCAAAAGGCTTGTCTGTATTGTTTTTGTTCAAACATAATAAATAAAAATTTACAAGATTAATTGAATGAGCTAATAAATATTTTCACTGCAAATCCACCTCGATTTATAATTTTTGTTTTTCGTTTGCTTTCACGTCAGACAACAGGGTCACAACGTCTGAATTCCGAAAATACGAGATATCGGGCGGACGAATAAAAATACGGAAAATCTTATTTTTTGGGCATAAAAGCGGAGAAAATAAGTAAAAATATGGAAGGGTTAGCAGCTAGGACGTAGTTTGAATTTTCTGTTTATCTTTGAAAATCGTAAATAAATATAATTATTTTATTTCAACAACTGATTTTTCAAAGAAAAAAAAAAGCGGGATATTTATTTTAAAAAAAACAAAACTTAGAGAATCGGAGTTTTTGATAAAAAGGGCTGAAATTCGAGTGGCAAAAGCGAAAAAGTCTAATCCCTGTATAAAGGTCAACCAGTTTTATCCCAAGGAAATGATTTTTAGAGAAACTTCAGAGGGAGGAATGAGGATTTCAATACTTTCTCTCAGCGGAAAATTAAATTCCTCATAAAATATTTTAACTTGTTCAGAAAAAAACTTTCCGCGGAAAAAATGGAAAAATCTGAAAAAAAGCCGAAATTCGCGAATCCGCGGAAGAATCACATCCCTGCTCAATACATTTTAAATCGGGTGTTTTTCCAAAAAATATTATATCGCCTCCTAATTTAAGGGGCCTAGAGTTAGATTTTTTCTCATCTATTATCATTCATGCATGCATTTCATGTGTCAACCTGGATTTCTGGGAGAGTTTTCACCTCATAAAAAACAAAAAATATATTATTGATGATCACACAGCAAATACCTTATTTTTCAAATACCGCCAACCCTGCTTAAAAAAAATACATCGCTTCCAGCCAAATCTATACAATTAAGCAGGTTATTCGATTAAAAGGGGAGTGTAATATCAACACCTCCTAGAAAAGAGTAGGCCTCTGCACGGGTTACCATAAATATCCTTTAGTAGTCCAAACGTAATGGCGTATTTCGTATTTTCAACCACTGCGCAGCTTAGTACCCCGAACGTAATGACATCTTTCTTATTTTTCATCAACTGCGCAGTTAACTTCGTCACATCGGACTACTAATTTGATCCGTGCTAAGGCCTTCCTTATTCTAGGAGGTGTTGGTAATATTCAATTTTAAATTCTAAAATTTTGCGAAATTTCATTTTTTAATGTCATTCAATGTATAGTATAGCCTTGTGATTAAATAAATTCAGTTATATGATCACAAACAATTAAAACTGCCTGTGTTAGAATCATATAATATAAAGGTCATTTAAAGTTACATAAAAATAAATCAATGTTAGTGTAATATAGTAACTAAAATATTATTTGATCCCTTCCGAAAAAATCTATAATTGAAGACTGCTTTTATACCCGTTTTAATATGTCAATTTATCATAATAAAATTTTTCATTACAGTTTCTACATTCAGAATTTTTTTTATGTTGACACATTTATTTTTTTTTTAGTCCTCAAAACTTGAGAAATTTTAAATTAATGCTCTATTTTAGTTTGGGATTTTTTGAAATTTATTGTTTCAATTCATTGTTTTTTTCTTCTTCTGATTAACTCAAATCATTCCTTTTCGTGCTCAACTTACAACCAACTCAGAGTTATTCACTGGATTAAGTAATGATTATTCTACTTAAGAGAAAGACACAACTGTACACTAGTGGGTTAGCTTTGTGAAACTTTTTTCTTATCAAAGCTAATGACTGCACACCAGGAGGGGACCACGAAACAGATCACTCTGTACCTTTTTTACATTCTAAATGATGTGTGCCCGAAGTAAGCCAACAACCACTTTCGTTTACGTCAATGAATAACTGGCAACAAGAATTGATTCATTTTTTAATTTTACCCCTAACACCTGTTTAGACCAATTAATGAACATGGAAGTCCCTATTGAAGTAACCACCTATTTGCATCCATATCTTAACTGAAACAGAAATTCTATTTTAGCTGGTTAAACATTTCTCAAAAATACAACAAATATCCATTTAAACGGGGAAGTTTAACATTAGTTTAATATAATATTTTTGGTTTTATTAAATTTAATTCGTACAAGAGGGTTATTCAATTATCCGATATGAAATTTTAACTGTCAATTTAATGTGGCTTTTTTTTAAGTGTATATATCTATTGTGATATAACCAGAATTTCTGTTTCGCCCAACTGATAAAAGTGTACCAATGTGACACTTGAAGCGCATATATAAAATTTTAGCATTTGCAAATGTTAGACATTGTTTTCAAATAAACAAAAATACCTGAAATCTTGTTTATCATGTCTCTTCTCAAAGAAAATATTCGCTTTAGTTTGCATGATCCACCGATGCGTAAACAATTAATAGATGAAAATGCATCATTTTTCCACGCAGCTGACACTATATTCTCCAGATCAATTAGGAGGTGTAACCACTATCAAATGACACAAAGTAATGTTTTAAAAATCCATTTGAAAGATTCAAACAGAGCTATATTAGTGTAAACATGCATCTATTACAACAGGTTAAATACATTACACTGTCAGGGTGCATAGCCAAATCTTTCAAGAAAAAATAAGCACTCAAGGAGGTAAAAAGGAGGCTTATAAAGGAGGTAAAAATTTAAATACCCCCATAAAGTTTGGTTCTTCATTACTGAAGTAGCGAAGCAGAGGGGGGCCCCAATCAGGCTAAGTAGGGCCGTATACATATTTTTCAGACATATACTCTTTAGATAATCAAACTTATTAATAAATATATATTTATAAGTTTCATTGTGGTACTAATTTAAATTAATGATAAAGTTTAAGAATAGGTATCAGATGGAAAACAAAACCAACTTTAGATCGATGGGTACCAGCTTGTTTGGTAAGTAACGGTGGCCAGTGCGTAGTGCTGACCACAATGCCTCAACCATGCCGTTAGTCCCAAAATTGTGGGGGGAACTCCCCAGGACCCTCTGGCCCACTACGGGCTGTTGCGGGAAATCTTTACTAAGAAATCAAAAAGAAGTTAATGGAGCTTCCTGAAAAAGCATTAGAGAAATATTATAAATTTACTTAAATATAATAATAAGGCAATAACCTTTAGTAACAAATATGGAAAAAAGTTGTACAGTAATTAATGCTATTGATTTGATAGCCAACTTTTGTGAAGGATGACCACGAGAAGTAGAATTACTTCTTTATTTTGTAACTGCACTGTAAAAAATTCCGTTGTGTGTTTATGTTGCCTAGTTATATGCATCTTCTCTACTTAGATGCGCAGTTTTAGCATATAAATGAGTAGACAAAAATCAAAATTTTAATCATCCTCCATAATTGAATTTAATTCCATCCTCAATAATTAATTTAATAACAAAGATTGGCATACTTTAACTTCCTTTTCAACAGGCAGAGGCAATTGAGCAGATAAGGTTGTTATGGACTCAGATTTTTGTTTACTAGAGACTGTTATGCGCCTTCTAACATTTTTTGATGATGTCACACTACATATTGAAAAAATAAGTTACTTTTTTCAAATCATTTCTATACATTAAAATATTATTTGAAAAAATACATTTAATATATAATTGACAAAAAAGATGAAATTAAAATACTTAAAAGTAAATAAAGCAAATTCAATCAGACAGTATGATTGTTACCTAAATGTAGCAAATATTCACTGTTCTTTAAATAATGTGAAATGTTTATGTGATCTTAACTTTAAAACGTAACATCTGGATCATATTATAAAATATTTAAAAAAAAAAAAAACAGTATTTAATATTTTTTTAAAAATTGTAGTAAGCAAATGATATAAATTAAACTTTCATATTATGAATAAAGACATAATATGAAAAAGTACTTTATTCATACTTTTATTGAATAAAGACATTTTTCTCTTATTTTTTTACCCTTCCCTTTAATGTGATACAGATAAAAGTAACATTAAATAACAAGCTTTAAAATGAAAGAGAAATAAATCCTATTTAATAAAAAGAAGAAGAAAAATATTAAACAAGAAATAGAGTTCAGTAGATGTTTTAATGCAAACATTTATAATCTAAATCAAAAGAAAGCCTATCTGAAGTTGTTTCTTTCAAAAATAAATATTCATCTTCATCAATATTTATAGTTTATTCCTATGCCTCACTTAAGTTTCTCTTTAAAACTGTTCTTGTCTTTTCAACACTTAAAATTGCGCTTAAGCAATAGAAATGTTTACTTATTATAAACACGGAAAAATGACTAGAAAAAAAAACTTTTTTGTAAGATTTTAAAAAATATTATAAAGGAAAAAAAATCTGTTTTGATTTCTAAAAAGTGTTTAGAAAATAGACGTTTCCGGTAAATGGAAATCCGGATATAATACTTTGTATTGTATTTTATTTCAGAAAGGTCGTTGAACAGCCGACATAATTTTTTGGGTTTACGACTTAATGTTCGACTACGTAACCTTGTAATTTTGAACCCAATCTAGAAGACAAAGAAACTCCTAGATCCAATATCCTAAGAAATTTGCTTTCGTGGAGGACTTTTTGATGGAATTAAGCCACATTTGCATTACCACGAAGAGGAAAACCACGAAAATCTCCCACTGTTAGTTTGACGGCAAGGGGGCTCTAACCCATGATCCGTCTACCACTGAGGATATTTCATGTCAGCACTGTGGTCGGTGCAAGTCAGATTCAGAATTCGTATCGACCAGCCAACACTGGGATTCAAAACAGGTTCACCTCATTGGAAGGCAAATGCTCTATCCCCTGAACCCCACACACACAATCTCACCTTCTTATTTTAAATTTTAAAACTATAGAGCCTCAAAAAGATCTCTGCAGGATCCAGGTTTGATGAGATGATGCCCTGCTCAAATTTATTGAACACATATTTTGAAACACGAATTAAAATACATAAATGAAGGATAAAATAGTTGATTTAACAAAATCAAATGGAATTTATTTCATGTAAATTATGCTTCATATCATTTTTAAAAATCAAAATCATAAAATTAAATGTACAGTTACAATCTTGCTAAGTATAGCATTTACAGGATTGCCACTCAAATATGTAAAAAAAATTCCCTGTGTTTTCCCTATACATATTATACACAATATATTAATAGGAAACACAATTACTGTGCTCTTGAATGAGCTATATTGGGCTAACTATATTTATTAGTTTTAATTGCTGGAAAAACTTAGAGAAAAAAAGGAACAGCTAAACATACTTAAATAATGCCATAGTAAATGAAATAGATTAGATATCCAATAGGTTGCAATCTGAGTGGTTACCATTTTTCAAATGACGAAAATAAGAAACAAAATTCCTTGTATTTTCTCAGTTTCTAAAGAAAAACTCAAAATTCTCTGTGTTTATACACAATATATTATACACAATATTATATTATACACAATATATTAAGAGGAAACACCATTACTGTGCTCTTGTGTGAGCTATATAGGGCTAACTATTTGCTGGATTTAATTGCTGGAAAAAAAGAAATAGCTGAACATACTTGAATATTGCCATAGTAAATGAAACAGTTTAGTATAGCTGAAATATCCCATAGGTGGTAATTTTAGTGGTCACCATTTTTTAAAAGACGAAAATAAGAAACAAAATTTCCTGTATTTTCCAGGTTTTCCCAGTAGAGTGGCAACCCTGATTTATAATAATATAATTGACTTCAATATAATGTTTAGATTTTTCCTATTACCTACATTTAAATCAAAAATATCTTAGATGAAAAATACATTGTCATAAGTTAGTAATTATTTGACAGCATAAAACACAACTGATTACACACAGTTTGATTATCAGACATTTAAACAATCAATACATTTAAGAACAGTAAACTTAGTAATACGTTCTTTAAATACAATTAAGCACAATTTAAACTCAGTCATTTGTATAAAACAATTCGAAATGAATTGACAAATAATTATATCGTTTACGGTTCATATCCATTAAAACAGATAGTAAAAATAAATCTTACTAAAAATCAATAGAAATGAAACCATTCAGTCCTGAGCATACTTGAAAAACAACAAAGGGAAGGTAAATACACACTGAAAAAAAAGAGATTTTACATACTACAATGCACAAAACACTTTACATCCTGAATAACTTTCTACCAAATAATTGAATTTTAAATACGTAATTGAAATAATTTTACTTAAATAATAATTAAATATAATAATACTTAATAATTAAATATAATAATACTTAAATATAATAATACTTAAATAATAATTAAATACTTAAATAATAACTCATTTTATTTTATTTTATAACCGTTGTTGAACAACCGATGCAATTTTTGGGTTTACGACTACTAATGTGCAACTACGTAGCCTTGTCATTTTTAATCCAATCAAGAGGACAAGGGAACTCCTGGATCAAGTATTGGGAGAAATATAGCCTTCGTAGAGGACTTTTTGGTGGAACTAACCCGCATTTGCGTTAGATGGTGAGGAAAACCACGAAAACCTCCTCCATTTAGCTCAATGACAATGGGATTCTAACCCATGACCCGTCTACCACTGAGGATATTTTACGTTAGTACTGTGATCAGTGCAAGCTGGGTGCGAAATTCAAATCGACCAGTCATCTCTGGGATTGCAAACTTGGTTCACCTCAATAGAAGGCGAAATCTCTATCCCCTGAGACATCGCATCTCTATCAAAGATTTTTAAAACTTTTACTTTAAATTTAACAGACAGATTATTAATTGTTACATTTGTTCAAGCAAAGTCATTTTATTTTATAACCATCAATATGTGTAAAAAGTGTGCCTTTTTTTTCTAAAAATAGTGATTGATTATTAAGCAAACACCAATAGTTTGAATAGCTTATCACCAGGAAAACTTAAAAAAATAATTGAAATCTATTTTTCTTCGTTAAAATGAAGTTTTTATGTACTCAACTCTCTAAGTCATAGTATTTCTAAACATGCTTGACCACCACCCACTCTGTGTAGTATTAGTAATTAATTAAATAAAGAAATAATTGAAAGTGTTTAGAATCACATGACAGCATTATGGGACAGTAACTTTTAAATTGGTTATGTCTGATGTGCATTGAAAGAAGTTTTAATAACTGACTTTAGTTTGATGAAATTATTCATAACTTTTGTATTTTTTTATTTGTTATACCATTATGTTTTTCTTTTTTAATTTAATTATTTTAATAAGCTTCTTAATTTTAAAAATTATTTCATTATTTGAGGATGGCTAGTGGTTAGCACCTAATTTTTTTTAAAAATTATGCATGCTTTAAAAATGCTTTATTTTATGAATGTGAAGTTTTTTCAGTTTGATTTTAAACAGTATGAAATGCTATAAGAGCCCAAAACATTTATGTGTCTGGGGACCCTGCTTGCTATTAAGACACCCCTGAACAAAACAATACACTTTACATCTTGGATAACTTTTTACCAAAGATTTTAAAATTTTTACTTTTAATTCAGACAGATAATTAATTGTTGCATTTGTTCTAATAACATTGTTTTAATCACAAAGTAAGATTAGATTTCAACAATTAATTGTTAAAATCTACACTGTACATTAATATATATATATATATATATATATATATATATTCTCATTATAAAATTATATTAAAGTTAAAAACTATTCAAAAATTTTGAAAAAATTATAAAAGAATTTAAACTAAAAAAAATTTTAAATAATAAACAGAATGGTTCACAAAAAAATTTATTTGAACCATCAATTTTGAATTGTCTGCATCTGGAATATGCACAGGGGAAGAAAAAAAATTAAACATATAAAATGATAAATGAAGAATAGAAGCGAATAATGAATTTTTTAATTTCAAAATAATAAATTTCAACTTTCCTTAAATATTTCTTAAATTACATAATCAGACATATTTCTAAATATTTTATTTCATAGTTTTTTGTTTCATAATTATTTCAAACTTAGACAAGAAAAATGATTTTTAAGTTTGTGAAATAAACCTCAATGCCGTAGAAATAGTTCATAAAAAATATACATCAAGTTTTATAAATAAACACATTTATATAGCTTGATTTGAAGTGAATGTATTAAAAAAAATTTGCAGCTGAGATGGTTCAAAAATAATTAACTTCTTTTTAGCAATAAAAAACATACAGTGGTCTTTCTTTTCTTTTGGTAAGAACATAACAGGAACAGGAGATGAACCATGCAATGAAAAGATGTAAGTTTTTGATTCTTTATCATAAATCTAAAAGGATAAAGAAAAAGGTTAAAATTTCCAGCAATGTGTATCAATAAAATATGTACTACATTTAAACCATATTTATAAATTGTGTACTTTAGTGTTTTTTAAAAGGAAGTTGTAAGATGCAAATGTTATTATTAAGGCATGTCTTACATTTATTGCTGTACACTTATGAAAAAATCAATTTATTTTTTTAAAAACCTGTAAAAGATTTTTTAAAAAAAAGTGACACTCATTTCTTAAGGGCTGTGGTGACTCAGGAAATAGAGCGCTCGCCTCCCAATGTGGTGACTAGAGTTCAAATCCCTGGTTGATAGGAATTCTGCACCCGGCTTGCATCAACCATACTGCTGACATAAAAATCCTCAGTTGTAGACCCATCATTGGTTAGAGTCCCCTTACAGTCAGGCTAACCATGGGAGGTATTCCTCTCTGTGTATGTTGGGCACTCTTATTCTAAATTAACTTAAAATATTTAGATGGTTTTATTCATATTTCACTTAATTTTATAAAGAAAAATCATATAAATACTGCAGAACATAAAAATGATTCATTATTAATTGACAATAAAAAAAATTATTATTTTTAAAATCAAAAAAGATTAGAAGAAAGAATCTTGCTTTACACTGAAAAATACTTTTATTACACTAAATTTTAGTGGCACAGTACAATTAATTACGAATATTGGTGTCTGACGTAAAATATCAAAATTGAATTTTTTTTGTAAATTAAAATGTGAAATGTTTTGACACAATTTGGTGCTAGATAACCAGTTTTGATACAAACTCAATTACTATTCATTTCATTTTCTATTATTAGCGTGCATTTAAAAAAAAAAAAAAAAAACTGCATATAGTTGAGATTTACTTGCCTTGGTTAAAAATTTCAAATGATTTAGCCTTTCATTTAACAGCCTAAATCTTATTGAAAACTGATATTAATAAGTTAAAATCTCTAAATCTTCAGTTTTTTTACCTTGAAAATGATACCTTAATTGCTTAAAATAATCAATTTTAAAATTTTTGTCATCTGGCTGATAAAACTAAACTAAAAACATTACCATTTTTAAAACTAAAAATTAAATGCAAAAACTAAAATGGTTAGGTTTGTTTTTGTTTAATAATATAAATATTACAAGTATGCAACAAAGATAAAATTGCTATAAAGAAGGCATATGGCTTAAAATATTGTAATATTTTATTTAGTATGCATTTATTGTTTTATTTGAAGAAGCTTATTTTCAAAATAGCTGTTTTAATTAATAAAGCTTTTTTTTATTTTCTAAAAAGATGCTAAATGCATCAAAAATGTGAAATAAAAACTTGACACTGAAAACATACCTTACGGACACTGGTGTGTATCTTCCAATTTTTCTGCAACTTTTGGTTATTGGTTTCAAATATTTCAATGTATTTTTGCTCCTATAAAATGTAACTAAAAAATTAAACTTGACAGATAGTATATGCATTCAATATCACAATGAAAAAAGAAGAAAAATTTCATCAACAAAATTTTATTCACTATTTTATACTTTCAAATCTATGGACTGGACTCTCTAAAATTTAAACATTTTATAACCAGAGTCTTTACATTGCTTCGATATTTTATTTATTAATATTTAAACAGCAAATTTTTAACTTATAAATACATTGGATTTTACGAAGAACTGGGACAAATTCTCGCTAATTTTTGGCTTCAAGTCCACATGTTGTAAGGCTTGATAGGTAAAAAGAAGTAGATAAATTCTAAAATAAAATGTTATTGTAAATATAAACAACTCTCACCTTAATTCAAAATAATAATAATGATGATGCCAATATAATAATAATATAATGCCAAAATATAAATCCAAATTTTTAAATCTAGTTGGCAAGCTAAATGAAAAATTAAAAATGAATGCAATAGTTAATTTTTATGATTTATTATAATTACTTATGTTTAGTAAACTAATAAAAAATATATAACAACAATTATGAAAATTATGGCAATGTAAATTACAAAGTACAATGAAATTATGCTTGCATATTAAAATATATTAACTAAAAAAAATAATAATAATAATTAAGGAAACCATCTAGAAAGACACAATTTGCCAAATTCTCTGCCAAACCTTGTCACAGACCTCCATGACACAGAGGTATACTGATAATTTTTTATTATTTAGTGGTTTTCATATTAACATAAATTTGTATAAATCATTCTACCACATATATTAGCTCATTAAAAAAAATGATTGTACATTTGACTAGATAAAAATAATTATTTAGCGATTAGGAAGTTATATTTAATTTTATAACCATCGTTGAACAGCTGACCCAATTTTGGGTTCACGACTACTAATGTTCAACTTCGTAGCCTTGTAATTTTGAACGAATCCAGAAGACAAGGAAACTCCTAGATCAATACCCCCCGAGGTATGATATGTTATGGGAACATGGAGGTCTTTATGACCTGACAGATTAAACGTGCATCAGTCACCATTTGCTACACAGGGAGACTTCGTTCATGGGGATTAAACCCACGACCTCTTGGACATGGGCCCAGTCTCCTACCAACCAGGCTATCCCGGGCTAGGTATTTATATTTGACAGATAAAAGTCATTTTTAACCATCAGGTAGTAATGCAATTCCAATTTGCATATTCTGATACGGCGGTTCACAATATTATAGCTTTGGAACCCCAACTTTTTAATTAAAACCAGTAGTGATTGTGAACAAATAAATTTTTCATCTGCAATTGTGAACATTATCCTATCAACATGTAAACCAGACAATGGCGTAAATAACACCTCCGCAATCCTCACAATGCAGGAGGTGTATGAGCCACTTATAATATGTTACATGGAGGTGCACAACCTGCAGCCCACCAGCTCTTGATGAGGAGGCTGCAGTATCTAAGCATAATAATGATGATAAAAAACTATTATAATTTTCTTTCTAATGCTGAATACTTAAAAAGCAAAAATAATAATAAACAGTAACTAAATAAAGTTGTTTTACTTATTTAATTAATACAGAACATGTTTCAGCATTGATATTTCACATTAATTGTTTACTTAAGAACAATTAAGTACATATACAACTAAGTTAATAATTAAGTTAATTTACAGCAACAATTAATTTTAATAAAATTGAATAAAAATATAATTCATACAACGGTAGTTTTATAAAAAATATTCATGTCAATAATATTTAAATGTAATATTTTTATTTCAAAATTGCAGTTTTTTTCAAAAAAAAAAAAAAAAAAAAAGGTTCTTAGAAGCTAGAATCAGGTAAAAAGAAACTTTAACTCAGAAATTTATAGAACTTTCATGAGTTCCATATCATCATAAGTTTAAAAATTAATCGAACAAAAAATTGAATTAAAATTAATAGTTATCCGCATGGAATTTTTAACATAAGACCTTGGAAAACCCTGAGCGGTCATGTCTTTATTGCGGTCATGTTTTTATTGGCACATCCTGTACTACATAATTACTTAAATGTCTTTAAAATTACTTTAATAATATTTAAAATATTTCAAAATGTTCATTTCATTTTTAATTTGTTCTAGTGTGGTATAATTTTCTTACCAAATAATCATTAAAAGCATCTTCTGAAATCTTTTCTTGTGACTTTCCTGGTTCCAAATGCCACAGTCTTAACAGCTTTGTTTGAGTTTGAATCAATTTTGCCTCATATGTGCATGTTACTATGTTTTCCATAACATAAAATATGTGATTGGGAAAAATCTATTTTTATAGTTTAAGACAGCAAAAAGATTAAACCATCAGGCTTATGGTAACAAAAATTCCGAACTGTAAGTTTTAACATAATGAGAAAGAATACAGATACACTTAACGTAACAAAAATTTACGTACTTCATAAAATAAAAAAGTCGCAGAAAAAGACAATCAAAATACATCCACAAAAATGATAAAACTCTTTCACAATTTAGTACAAGCACAAACTATTCATAGCCGACTTAAAAATATTAAATAATATTAGAAAGGAAAGAATGAAAGTAGTAATTTTGATCTAGAACATCTATTGATGTAAAATAGTATTCGAAACAAAAATGCTTCTTATTTTAGTTGTAATGTTTCGTTTAAGAATTTTTTTTGTTTAACTTGTGGTCAAAATAAGTAAAGGTAAAGAAAAAATCAGCCACAGAATTTATACTGTGAAAAGTATGAAAAGTACACAGTATTTATAGTATGAAAAGTGAGAAAACTTTCTTTCATTTAAAGAAAAAAATGGATATTTACAAATGAGAGAGCATGATGATCAACCCCTCTAAACCTTCCACAAAACCCTAGGGTTCCGCAGAACACTGGGATGACATGTAAAAGAAGAAAATAAAATTTTCAAACTTGTAATAATAATGCTTCAAGCATGTAGTAAAAATAATAAGCAAAATATTTGACTTTTAATTTACATACTATTGGTCATCAGAAACAGTTTTTAATTTCTCACATTAACAATTACTCCAATCTTCTCTTGTGCATGAATTAGTAAGTGTTTTATGTATTATGATTAAGCAAGTCACGAAATAAAAAGTACAGTAACTTGCAAATGAAAAACTTTTAATACAAATCAGTCATTATGAGGGGAAGAAAAACATAAAATATTTTAAAAAGATTCTAAGACTTAATCTAGAACAGTGTATGAATACTATCATTAAAGTTTTACGTTTAACCTGATAACAGAAACAGTATTAATACATTCTTAAATTTTATTTCATATAATTACATTACCTACTGATTTAAAAATACAACATTTTGTGTTTAATCTATAAATAAGTAATATAAGTAAATTTTGGAACTTTTAATTTCAATAATATTGACATAATATGAAGTAAAAAAATAAGCAAAATTATTTAATTATAAAATTAATCTGTTAAACTAGAAGTTTTTCATTCAATCAAGTTCTATACAAAACACTAAAAATAACATGATTCCAATATATTACATTAATAGTTCGCAAAATTTTGGAATAACCAAACAATTATTAAAATAGAAAATTAAAATGATTAGCAAATTTTCTACTGACTGTTTGGAACATTTTCTTAGGGATATTTGCTTAATGGAACAGGAAAAATTACAGAAAATGAAACTTTAAAATTGGCAGACACACAAATAAGAAATTCGAATGATTGTCAACACTTAAATTTCGGCTTATAGCTTTCTACTTATTTTAGATAAGTATTCTACAGCTAAACATTACTGATACACAGATATTGCTGTTTCGTCCAATTATGTACCGAGCTGTGATCAGTTAGAAAAGTTGAATCCGTTCACTGAGATTCTACAATTTTCAAACGAAAATTGATACCCATCTAATAGTTTACATATTATGCTTTGCACTTTAAAGGTTTTTACCGTTTTATACAGAATGTTTTGAGGAAACTTTTCAGAATAGTTCATAGTACCGCAGAAAATTTTCGTAAACAGCAAAATAAGAAATTTATTAGTACGCACTGAGAATGTTGTAAACAATTATCCATTAAAACAAATAAAATTTTAGTTAACTTGCTATTAAATAGTCTTACAAAACTCTTTTGAGGTATGCTTTAAAAATTATTCATATACATATTGTATAGATCTAGTTTTAGTTAATTAGAAGAGTTTCTGTATAAAATTAACTTCAAAGGACTTTAAGTGATTTTTTAATTGTTGGTTTGCATTGTCTTATTGCTTTTATAGAAAAAACAAATATTTTAAGGGTTTTTCTTCTTTGATTCGAGATGATGATGGCTGAAGTTAAAGCTTTGGAACATCCCACTCTTAAAGTTCCGTATGAAGTGTTGAATAAAAAGTTTCGGACTGCTCAAAAAACAATAGATAGAGAGGTTTCCCACGTTCAAAGTGCCGCTGCTGAGTTAGAAAAAGGCTTAACCAAAAAATCCCCCAATGTTCAAGAAATCAATGTTTTACTCGGAGGTGTTGTTGAAAAGTTGAATATCTTAAAGCGGAAGCTTGTCAACAGTCAAACGGAAGGTAGTATAAGCGAAGAGCTTGAAGCAGCTTCAGTTTGTAAACGTAGATTGGATCATCTGAAACAGCATGGCAGTTCTCAAGATTCAGCTGTTGCCCAGTGGAAAAAGAAGCGACTAGATCGAATGTTGGTGGATCACTTTTTGAGATGTGGCTATTATAATACCGCCCTGAAGCTGGCTAAGCACTCTAACATCGAAGATTTGACAAACATCAATCTGTTTTTGATATCTAAAGATGTAGAAGAATCTCTACTCAGACATGAAACAGCAAACTGCTTGAATTGGTGTTACGACAACAAATCCAAGTTGAGGAAATTAAAAAGCTCCTTGGAATTCAATCTGCGACAACAAGAGTTTATCGAGCTCGTTCGCCAAGGAATGAGGGTGGAAGCGATCAAGCACGCTCGTAAATATTTTTCGAACATTGAAGAGGATCATCTGAAAGAGGTTCAGCACGTGATGGGTTTATTAGCCTTTCCTTTGTACACTCAGGTTCATCCTTACAAAGATTATTTTGATGAAGGCCGTTGGAATAAGTTAGTTCTGCAGTTTCGACAAGATAACTTCAAACTCTATCAGTTGAGTAACGTGTCTGTTTTTTCGGTGTCTCTCCAAGCTGGTTTGTCCGCCTTAAAGACTCCTATCTGTTATAAGTCGGAGGGAGAGAGGAATCCCGATTGTCCGGTCTGTGGTGCGGCCTTAAATACTTTAGCCCAAAATTTACCATATTCCCATTGCTCACAATCACGATTAGTCTGCTATATTTCTGGAGAGCCTTTAAATGAGCATAATCATCCTCTTATGCTGCCCAATGGATATGTTTATGGTGAATTATCCCTGAAACTAATGGCGGCAGAAAATAACGGCAAAGTAACCTGTCCTCGTACTAAAGAAATATTTGACATCAAAGAAGCTGAAAAGATTTTTGTTATGTAATTAGTTCTGTATAATAAAAACACATAGACCTATCACATAAATTTTTTTTATTGTTTGGTTTGGGATTTTAAGTATTGAAATTTGTTTAAATTATTGAGGTTTGGTTTCCATATTATGATCAACATTAAAATTGCTAAGTCTTAGTGATTTCCAGGCAGTGGTTCACAAGAAATTAAAAGAAGAAAAAGAAACATCTAAGAGGGATTTCAACTTGAAGGGTAAAACTCGTAGCCACCCCTGGGCAAATCTAAATTTTTTTTTAGAAAGATTAGCAAATCAAATTAATTCTGCACCTTGGCAATAGCAGTTGTGCGACAGATCACACTACGAAGATATCCCTAAAGTGAAAAACAGTTCTAATTTCTGAGCTGTTTTTAAAGTATAAAATTAAATAACGCTTTTTTACTATTATCAAAATAATAAATGCACAGTGAATTCAAATTTGTTTTTGCATTATTAATGTTTAGTTTCATTATTTTCACTATAATAGAATGTTAAATTAAAAATAAGTATAAAATATTGCGTTCTAATATTCTTTTGTCGTGAAAACTTATTTTTCTTTTACATATATTGACCACTTTCTTTTGCATTTTTTTATTATAATAATCATGAACGCTGACTTTAATTTGCTTTAAAATTTCAAGGAAGAATTTTCGGTAAAAGTTCTATTGCGAAAAAAAAAAATCTGTTGGTTGGTCACTTATAATCTTAATATTTAGACATTAATTAATAAGAATTAATTAATAAGACTTTCAATTAATGAGAACTTTTATTTCAAAGGATTTATTTTTTGAGGTTTGGATTATGTTAATTACCTGATTTCTCTGTAGATTAAACCGAATTAGAACTTAAATGACACCGATTAAGAAAAAATTTATAATTGGAAAGAAATATCCTTAAATGGGATGAAAATTTTATTAGGTCAATTAATGAGAACTTTTATTTCAAAGGATTTATTTTTTGAGGTTTGGATTATGTTAATTACCTGATTTTCCTGTAGATTGAACCGAATTAGAACTTAAATGAAACCGATTAAGAAAAAATTTATAATTCTAAAGAAATATCCTTAAATGGGATGAAAATTTTATTAGGTACTAACTACATTTTTTCAAAATAAAATATTTTTTTCTTTCATAAATACATCAATATATGTCTTATCAAGCTCTGACAAAATAAACTTTTGATGTAGAATATATATTTTTTTTTACTTAAATATCATTTCAAGGTCTAATTTTACATGTTATTTAATCCTACAAGCTTTATATAATGAATAAAGTTTTAGTGAATTACTTGTTAAAAATATATATTTATTCAATGTGTATCTAATTTTATGTATACTATGTAATTAATAATAAAATGTTTATTGACATTTGCTTCTGTTTCTTTTATTTTTTAGGTAAGTTCATAGTAAATACTTATTCTAAAAGAGGCTGTCCTCATAGGTTGCTGTATGTAATTAAGGTATATATGTATGACTTGTATATTCATTTATTTATTATCATTATTATTTACAAGTAAAGGAACGAACATAAAATTGAAATTTTTCTGTTACCTGGGATCTTATAATCAGAGCTTTGGCGTGAGTTACTTTATCTTGAAAAATAGTGACTTTTATTCATTATTTTAAAGGCTTAGTCACTTGTCTCTTTTTCTTTATTTTTATCTTTGCTTTTCACAGGTCCCCCCCCCCCTGCCTTTTCTTCAAATAAAACAAAATTATTACAATTCCCCCTTTATTAAACCTATAAAAGGGTCTGTCCAGACATTTTGTAAAAGGTCCTGTTTTTGTAAAATTGTGAAAAAAGCTATTCATAATTTGTGAATATAAAATAAGCATTAATTCACATTCTTTCTACCAGGGTCCTGCTTTTGTGAATTTGTGCAAATAGGGTCCTGTTATTGCTAAAATCCTTTTTCAATAAGTTTTTAAATTGTAAATCGATACAAGATTCTGCTCAATAATTGCCGCTACTAAATTAGAGATGCAGCATACAAATATTTGGTATTTAGCCTATACTGCTCAGCGCAGAATATTCATTTCGGATGAATAATGGAAACAAAATCACTCACGTTTTTAATTGTTTCAATTGACATATTTTAAATAACACAACTTAGTAATGTATCACTTTTTATGTGTTATGCGTTAAGTAAACTTAAACAATTCTTAAATTTATCATTTTATTTAAAAAATTGCCAGAAATAAATTTTTATTTACATAATCTATTAATTAATTTTATGAATAAATATAAATTGATCAATTATTTATTTACAAAAAAAAATTATGATTTAATATTAATAAGAATGTGCACATGATGTTTGTAATAGTAGAAATATTTTTTTAGAATATTACATTTGGAATTGAAACTTAGGGAAAATTAGTTTGTTTTGAACAGTCTTCCCCCCCCCCTGGAAGGGTTTATTTGATTAACAAAAATTTAATGACGATAAACAAATTTGTGAAGGGTTCGATTAAAAGATAAATTAATTTGTAAAGGGTCCGTTGACGGACCCAAAATCCTTCTAAACAGACCCCTGCAAAATATCAGGGTTCACCTGATCTAGTAAAGAACGACTGACCCAAATGCTTGGGGCATAGAAAAGGATTGAATATATGATGAAAAATGGAGAACTTTCACGTGAATACCTCTTGAAATGCGAGAGAGACAAATTCAGAAGGATTTTATTAATCATCTATTTTAACTTTTTATTTCCGTATATGTTGTGGAGCTGCCAGGACATGAAATTTTGCGTATATCTCTTAGAATTGGATTTTCTTTTTCTATAGGATTTATATGCATTTTAAAACTGCTTAATTTTGCATTACAAAAATTTAGCAATCTTAAATGTTCCTATTTTACATTTAAATGGCTTTAAAAGTCATTACTTTTTCTTCAAAAGTAAAAGCGTTAATAAAATTTTTATATTGTTTTATTTATTATTACTTTTTTTCCTTTGAAATCATATTTTTTTCTTTAAACTAGGTCTTGTTACATCTTGCTTATTTGAGTAATCTCTTTTTGGCGCGTAATTTTATTTTTGTTGTCGATAGTTATTTAGAATTTTTTCAGCCATTTCTATGTGGTTTTTCAAATTGTGTTGTTTTTATACTATGTTACAACACAACACACGAATTTCAGGTTGAAGTACAGCTATTTGTTAAAGTATGTGCGATTTATTAAAGTAAAGTGTGTGTTTTTTCAAGTATAATTTACATGCATACTTATATATACTAAATACAAATGTTAGATATAGTACAAACTGAAATATATATATATATCGCTTTGTTATTGCAAATAAAGTAATAAAAAATGGTTTGAGAACAACTATTTCAGTCATATTCTTGTCTTCTAGATGTACAGTGAAGCCTCTGTGTAGCGACCTCCACTAATTACGACCACTTTTGGGGGTTGGGAATTTTTTTCCTTAGACTTTGTATTGGAGAAAACCTTTTGGGAGAAACAATCAAAACCTCTCGCATCGACCAAGCAAACTTGCACATCAAATGCGGAAAAGGTCGAATAAAGAAACACAAAAATAAACATATTAAAAAAACAATAACATGGTGCATAGCTTTTTTTAAAAGTGCTTGAAGGTGCTTATTTTCGTTTTTTGAAAGCCCTTAAAGGTGCCTTTTTCATAGGGTGTTTTTAAAAAGTGCTTTCTGTTTTAAAAATGAGACTTTTTTTTCTTACTGTGTCAATTTTCACCACGTATTATGCAAAAGCGGGGTTTTCACATTGTTCTATTCAAAATTTTCACAATTTATTCCACCACAATCCATTTCGCCGTGCCATCGGTTCATAACGTACAATAGAGCCAATCATGTTACATGTTTGATGAAATACTTGGGAGTGAGATTCGGAGCTGGGTTCGGTGAGATTCTTTCACTTTCGTGTACAACTCAACTGAATTTTGCAAGATATTCTTAATTTCCACCCCCCTCTGAAATCAAACCCAAAAATATCTCGATATTTTAATGGTGGCTAAGATAATCGAGAAAAAGAATTCTTTGTCAGAAACTAGTTATTTTATCATGATCATATAAAGTCTTTGAAAATTATTTTTCATTTTGTTAAGGTATGTAGTGCTTAAAAAGTACTTTAAAGGTGCTTATTTTTTCTTAAGAAATTTGGCTACGTACCCTGAATAAGTAGATTCAAATGTATTGAAAGTATTTGTGAGTAGCTCTTATTAAGAAAGCTCTTTTTGATGATCTCTGTAAAAGATAGACAACCTCATGTTACACTTAGAGAGCATTAAAGACTAAGCTATCGATGATTTAGTTTTAGAGTTAAATTATAAATAAACACATAATTTTATTTGAAGTTAATGAATGGACTTTCTGAAAGCATTGTATATAATCATGAGATAAAATGCTCTTATCTTTTCGGACAAATGGGATGTTCATTTTTATTTTTCAATGTATGAGTCTTTTCTATGTCTTAAAATGCACAAAAAATGATCAACTTTTATCTGTATTATACATTTTTTGTATTTAAATTGAAGAAAAAGAGATAATGAATTGGAAGCATTTGTTTTCTTTGCTATTCAGCATTAGTTGTTCATTCCAAGTATATTATTAAAATTTTAATATACATGCAGAAATGCTCATTAAATTTAATTAATAGTTATGTACAAATAAACAACAAACATCAACAACATCTATTCTAACTCCAATAATTTTATTATATGTTCACTATGTAATTCAATCTTTCTTTTATACTAAGCAAAATTTTTACCTAATAAAATACAAATTTAAAAAATAAGCGCAGTTTTGGTTCACATCAAAATGTAAAATATTAACTTAATACCAAGCATCATGTTAATTTCGCTAAACTAAAAATTTAAAATATCAGAAAGTCAATATTTATTTCTTTTTATTGAAATATTTAAACATAACCAAGTTTTTCTGCTTTTAGTCCATAAGCGATTTCACAGTTCAACTGAATTAATCAAAAATTAGAATGTCTAGTCTAGTCCAGCTGTCATAATAGGAGCAGTGAAAATTATGTTTTTCTGCTAAACTTTGAGTTCAATATACCAAAATTTTTCTTCAAATGTGGATATTTTTTGCTAAAGGTATCAATTGTAGTGTGACCAGTTTTGCCTAAAATAGAAACATTAAAATAAAATGGAGATATTTTGGTCTTATCTTTTACTCATTGCAGATAATTTATTCAGATAAATTATTACTCATTACAGATATTACGGATATTTCCACGTTCTTGATCTAAAAATATCATTCATTTTGAAATATTGTATCTGTATAATATATATTCGTTGACGTATTTTAACAAACCCTGAAGGGGTTTATCAGAAGTGCTGAAAATTTTCAGTGCCTAATATTTCTGCAGAACACAGTTTCTTTTCTTTTTAATTACAATAATTTCCAGAATATTTTAGGAAAATAAAGTCTTATTTTGTTAAAATTTTCTCTTCAACAGAGAAAAAAAAATATTTGATTTTTGAATAAATCTTGAATAGGCTTGTCGCTTTTAACTCCTTCATATTTTTTTATTGAAAAATCGCATGATGCATTTAAAGTGAAATTTGGTTGGGGTTAAATTCATGCACTGACTTTCGATTCTATAATATTACCCGGCTTTGCAACTCAATTGCTTAATCCTCAAGCATCAAGCATGGACGTACACGTCACTTTGTGTCTTCTCATTCATTAATTTTCTGCAGTGCATTAAAGAATTAAAAGAAAAATCAAAAAAATCATATTTTATATTAAAATACTGTAGGCTCTCAACTATATAGTCTTGTTCAGCTGTTCCTTTTTTCACTAAGTTTTTCCAGCATTTGAAATCTGTATAGTTAGCCCAATATAGCTCACACAAGAGCACATTGATTCTCCTAATATCTTGTGTAGAATATATACAGGGAATTTTTTTTCTTCCTGATTTGAGTGGCAACTCTATGTACCTAATTAAAACTACTTCCTAATCATTAATAAATTTCACAAATATTAACAATTATCACTCAAAAGAGTCAAACTACATTTTTTACGAGATTTGGCACTCAGCAGGCTGATAAAAGTGGGTTGGTAGCAGATGAACGCTTTATCATCGTTCCTCTTCCTTCTCATCCCACAAGGACGGATCCAACAGTCGTCATTTTTACTTCGCCTAATAGTCTAGAATTTACTCTAATTAAATTCACATTATATGAATGTACTTAATAAATTAATTAACTAATTTATTAATATTTAAAGTGTTTTTTTGCTTGGGAGCCATAAAGGCTAGTAAGTGCTCTGAGCTGTCACTGTGTAGAATTTGAACATTTTCCTACCCAGGTTCAGATGGAAAAGTGCCAGCTTGGCTGGGGAATAATGGTGCACAATGCTGATGCCTTGAAATTGAGCCATCATGCCATTAGTCTTGAGACTGAGGAACCTTAACTTCCACAACTGTGGATCTTGCGAAATTTGTATCAACCAGCAATCGCTGGGATTCGAACTCGTTTCACCTCATTGGAAGGGAAACGTTCTATCCCCTGAGCCATCACAGCTCATCCCCAGGCATTAGAAAACAGGAAGGCTACTATCATGTCTTATCTCCATTTTCTTATCTCCTTAAGAAAAAGCCAGGCCATTTTAAAGAAAGAGATTTTAAATGCAAAACGCTCTTCTTTTAACAAGTTTCTGGAAAATATGAACTATCGAAAAGATGGACCAAAAGCTTTTAGATTTCTATCTGCTCTAAATGGAAAGCGCACACAACCTTGCAAACAACCTTTGAAGGTTGGCAATAGAACTTTAACCTCAAACCAAGATATTGCCAAAGCTTTTTTGAAACTTTATCGCAGGGTTAGTAATTTTTACCCAAAGACTAGGATTAAGAGGGGTGAAATAAATCCCTCTGGTGATAACCCAGAATGGAACTGCCTTTTCTCCTCACCTTTCACTGCTAAGGAATTTCAGAGAGGACTCCGTTGCTTGAAGAGAGGAAAGAGTGCTGGTCCTGATGGCATCCTCCCTGAATTTATTTTGGAACTAGGCGTTAAAGCTAAACAAACAATCCTTAATTTTATAAACAAAACTTGGGGTGGCACTTTCCCGAGCCTCTGGAGAAAGGCTGATGTTATACCTATTTTGAAACATGGAAAAGACCCGACGGACATCCAGAATTTTAGACCAATTTCCTTGACCTGTATCCTAAGTAAGCTAACTGAAAGAATGGTCGTTGATCGGCTTCAGTTCTTTTTGGACTATGGTGGCCATATCTCTGAGAGACAGGCTGGTTTCAGACGTGGATACAATACAACGGAACAGATCGTCAGACTTTCACAGCATATTAAGGACGGCTTCCAGAGGAAGCAAAGTACACTTGCTGTCTTCGTTGATTTTAAATCGGCGTTTGACAGAGTTTGGAGAAAATTGCTTCTTAGGAAGTTGCTTCATAAGAAAGTGTATGGAAATCTTTTTAAGTGGATTAGTGATTTTCTTTCACAAAGATTTTTGAACATTAAATATGGCAATTCTCAGTCAGGGTATGGGCAAACCAGACAGGGCCTTCCACAGGGCTCAGTTTTAAGTCCTGTCCTCTTTAATATTATGGTAAATGACCTTTTGAGCCACATTAAAAATGCTGTTCCAGAGACTGAATCATTGTTGTATGCCGATGACCTTGTTATTTGGTCTACTGGCTCTGATATCTCTATGCTGGAGAAAACACTCAATTTGGCTTTAGAGGCTCTGGCAACCTGGACCCTGGACAACGAATTCAAGGTTAACCCGGAAAAGACAAATTTTGAACTTTTTACCCTTAGTACCAAAAAGTTTAATGTTAACTTGGTATACAAAAATAGTACTCTGGGTCGGACCGATTGTGCTACCTACTTGGGCATAACTCTTGATACCAGACTGACCTGGACTAAATACATAAATCAAGTGGCAGATAGCGTGACAAATCGCCTTGGTCTATTGAAACGTCTCGCTGGAATAAAGTGGGGTTCATCCCAAAGTGTCCTTGCTTCCACTTTTACTTCTTACATTAAACCCGTATTTGACTATGGTTCAGAAATCCTTGTTACTGCCTCTGACAGTGCGTTATCAAAACTCGATTTGGTTCAAAACAAAGCACTAAGGCTCATCACTGGTTCTGCGATCTCAACCCCTATTGCTGCCATGCAGCTACAGACAGAAATTTATAATTTATCTGACAAACGAACTTATGCTGTCCTTTCTCTTGGTGAAAGATTGTTGAGAAAGGAGCACTTTTGGCCGTACTACAATCTTCCTCAAACTAGACTTAAATCTCAACATTCCTTTCTTTTTGAGTACCGGAGACTTGCAGAGATCTTTGAGGTCTCCAACTCCAAACTTTGCATCTATAGGCCACCTGTTTTTACGGGCCTTCTGAGATATGCCACTGCCAGATTTGACTTGGTACTGCCTGTTCGGAAATCGGACTTCCACCAGACCGAGTTGTATCCTATCGCTCTGGCCACTATACACGAGAGATACCCTTACGAGCAATGGCTGCAGGTTTTTACTGATGGATCCGCCACTTTTTCAACTGGTAGAGCTGGAGCTGGTGCTTACTCCAAATATTTCAGCCTTAGAGAACCTCTTGACACTTGGGCAGATAATTTTGATGGAGAAGTGTTTGCAATCCTTATGGCTATTACAGCTATTGGTGAACCATCTGAACAAAACATTGTTATCTTTGTTGATTCTCAGGCTGCTATTCAGACCATTTCTGAATATAATTTATATCCCTCTGAACTCGAATTTAAGTGTAAACAACGCATTGACTCTCTTCTTTGTTCTGGAAGAGAGGTAGTCCTCCAGTGGATCCCTGGCCACTGTGGCATTTACGGAAATGAACGGGCTGACATGTTGGCTAGAGAGGCTTCAGCACTGCATCCATCTTCTCATCCAGTTCCTCTTAGAAATGCAAGGCGGCTTCTTAAGAGCAAATGCAGGCACAGAACAATATCTGCTCTTAGGGACTTAACTTATGGGAAATCCTGGGCTAGCCTTCTTGATGACCAGCAGCGCTCTCACCTTTCCCTCCTTCCCAGAGCTGAGGGAGTTGCTTGCCTTAGATTAATTACCGGACATGACTACTTACAGGCCCATTTATTTAAAATTAACTTGGTCAATTCACCTCTTTGTGTGCTCTGTAGCACTTCGCCAATGACTGGGGAGCATTTATTAGATTGCCCCTCTCTTCTTGACATTCGTTCCTCTGATGACTTTTGTGCCCTCTCACCTTCTGGAGCTACTTCAGTATTGTATTGGACTGCAAGACGCCTTATGTCTGAGAAGACGATGGCGGGCGTAATTTAAAAAAAAAAAAAAAAAAAAAAACTATCATGTTCTCCACTCCAGAAACATTTCAAGACTGAACTTGTTTTTAGCCTGGTTGGTAGGGCACTGGGCCCACGTCCAAAAGGTCGTGGGTTCAATCTCCTCTGACCGAAGTGAAATGATGACTGATGTACGTTAAATCTGTCTGGCAACAAAGTTCTTCATGTTCCCATTACAAATCAAACCTCTGGGGGTTCTGATCCAGGAGTTTCCTTGTCTTCTGGATTGGGTTCAAAATTGCAAGGCTACGGAGTTGAACATTAGTAGCCGTAAACCCAATATTGGGTCGGCTTTTCGACGACGGTTGTTAAGTAAATTTTTAAAAAAAACACCTTCACCATCAATTGGCTGTGTATGAGTACTGCAAGCTTTAATTAGTGTCATTTTATAGAATTGTGACAAGTTATTGCTTTAATAAGAATTACTTATGTTTTTTGTTTCAACTTTCAGCTCACCACCATGTCACTTTTCTGCAATTTGGCTAAAAACCTATATGGAGCATGCTTAAGCAATTCAGTAAAAAGTACTTTTGGCTTGAATCTCAGCAAACTCTCCTACGAGTCTCCTTTAATGAGCTATGCTGTTATTAACGTCCGTTACAAGCATCACAATGATCGAGTATTTAGGAAGATTAGGGGAGGTGGACGCCCTCTTCCACCAGGTGTTATTCCACCAGAGCCTAAAAAGTATGGGTGGAGACCAGTGTATCCTGAAGATGGCGAGTACACGACTCGACCTCTCCCTATTATAAAAATGGGAGGTAGAGATCCGGAGACTGGTAAGTCTTAATTTTTTATAAAATGCTGCAGGGAAATTCAATGGGATTGTCATTCAAATGAGGAAAAATTCAAAATAAAATTTTTTTAACAAACAAGGTGTTGTTTTAAAGGTACAGGGTGAGTAGTGTATTTAAAAAGTGCTGAAAGGTGCTTATTTTTGATTTATGTTTTTTAAAAGCCCTTAAAGGTGCTTTTTTTATTCAGTGTTTGTAAAAAGTGCTTAATTTTCTATCTTTTAAAAAGAGATTTTTTCTTTGCCTTATCTATTGTTCTAAATTACAAAAAATTTATTATTTTCATAATTTTCTCTGCAATATTTATCAGAAATTAGTTCTATCATCATGATTATGTGAAGTTTTTGAAAATGTTATTGAATTTTACTGATTTTATATTTATAAATTAAGTACTTTAAATGATAGGGAAAAATTTTTTTATTGCTGCACAGATCCTAATTATGAATTTTTTTTTGGAAGGTGATTAAAAATATTTTTTGGGTGTTTGAAAAGTACTTAAAATTTGCTTATTTTTTTATTGAATAACTGGCTATGCACCCTGAGGTAAAAAGTTAAAGATTTAGAAATATTAACTCTTAATTTGATAAAGTTATTTCACAATTAGTTACAGGCTTTTGAATGAATTTCAATATCTATCACGCTTAGTCTTGCAATTTATTCTCATAGTCTTATTTTTATTTATTTTTAATTCGACATTTCCTGTATATTTTTCAAAAGTAGTTGTTTTGAATTGACGCTCAGTGCTTGAGTGGGAGCGCTTCACACTCTCGTGTTACAGGTCCTGGGTTGGATCCTCAGGCCGAGCAAGGTTGGCTATGCCTTTCATCTCTTCAGTGGCTCGATAAAATGAGTACGTAGCCTACTTGGAGGCTAAACAATGAAGGTTCCACGTTTGGCTGACCACCCACCTGGAACATCTGCGTTTGTACCCCACAGCCTGAGGTCAAGAAAACTGAGATGGGCACAGTAGGCTTTGGCCCTCTATGGGCAGTCACACCACTGAGTTTAGTTGTTTTGGATAGCAGCCAGAGATCATCAAATTTACTGACAAATAAAACAATCTCATCTGCAAAATCTAGACGTTCTAATGTGCTAAAGTTCCATCAAATTCCTCTTTTTTCTTTGGATTGTATTTTTCAATTCCTACTATTAGTTCACACTCTCCCGATATCTTGTTCAAATTTTCAATCGTTAATAAAATACTTTTTAGTCATTCACTCAAGTTCAAATACATTTTCTTGATGACACTTGATGTAAATATATTTTTTTGTCAAATATTAATTCATTCATTAAATAGGGATGGGCGAAAAACGGAATGGAATTTTCTGATTGGTTAAGTGTTAATCAATTGTTTTAAATTTTACTATAAGCGATTCAGATTTTCACATACTATAAAAATAACATCAGTGATGATTTCTAACTTATAGCTCTGTTTGAACAAAAAAAACTTTATTGCACACATTTAAATATTTTATGTTCTCTGTGTCAAATAAATTCAATAAAGAACATTGCGTGATATCATGTGGGATCCGCGTCGCTAAATTTATACTTTTATAGTTAACCATGTGCCTTTTTTTCCCCCAATTCCTACTATTAGTTCATACTCTCCCTATATATATATTTATATATCTTGTTCAAATTTTAAATCGTTCATAAAATACTTTTTATTCATCAATTCAAGTTCCAATACATTTTTTAAAACTTGTAGTAGATGACACTTGATGTTAATACATTTTTTTTCAAATATTAATTCATTCATAAGTTAATTTTAGTTTTATATGAGAGAAAAAATTTAATTAATTAATAAAAAGTAACTAAAATAAATAAAAAAATTTTGACCAAAGTAGGAATCGACTTAATTTTTTTTTTTTTATATTACTTGTTAATTATCCAATCAATTATAGGTAATTATGAACAATAACCCTGAGATCACACAACCCTGTTTGACCCCAGTCTCAATAGTAAAGGGCTCTGTCAAGCTTCTATTCACCTTAGCATAACTCTTTGAATTTCTGTAGGGCTCTTTAATGATATTTATAAATATATTTTCAATAAAAAACGGAAAAAGGCTTTTTTTTATATTTGAAATATTTTACTTAAAATCAATTTTTTATTTAAAATTTTGAAATGGATTTTTTTTATTTAAATAAGTTTTTTTTTAATACATTTACCAATCACGACTTTGGTAAAATGTATAAGCACTGCTTTTGTTCAAAAACAATAAAACATACATAGTTAAAATTAATTAAAAAGGTTAAAATTATTTATTCTACAATTATTACAAACTAATCTCTAAAAAATTAAAATCATGGTTATTTTTATTCAACCTCTACTCTGAACACCCTCATGAATTTATGGAGACCAAGGCTCAGTTTGTTTGTTAAATATTAAATGAAGAATAAATTAATTTAGATCAGGAAATTTAAAAAAAAATCACTTATCTTGGCAAAACAAGACTTTTTACTTCGTTTTTATATACACAAACAAAATATTAGGTTTAAGAAAACTGATATTTCAATAAACATAAAACTAAGTATGAAAAAAATGTAAACCCATGCGTTGATGCAATAGCAAATTATTTTACATGCAGCGAAATGAAAATTTACTTAAATGCTTTCACTTTTAGCCTTTTTTTTTTCTCCTTATTTGAACATCAAATAACAATTTACATATATTTGCCTCTAATCATTTCTCTAGATAAAATCTTCAATATCAATAACAATATTAAAATCAGACTATATAATAAATTAGAATAAAATAGAATTTAATAATTCTTATTAAAAAATATTTCTGACTTAGATTCTTTAAGAAAAAAAATCAAGTGATTTAAATCATTCAAACCTTACATTTAATTTAAAAAAAATTAATTTCTCTTAATATGACCCCTGATAATGAGCACCTAATTTCAATTGCATAAATTATGAAATAATTGTTGCATTTATATTTCAGGTAAAGTTGTAGTGAGAACAATCGGTGGAGGCCACAAGAAAAAATTTCGTTGGGTGGACTTTAAACGAGAAGCACGCCCTGACGGTGGCGTCTTGGAAGAGAGGGTACTGATGGTCAGATACGATCCATGTAGAACAGCCCGTATAGCCCTGGTTGCTACTGAAGACCACAAAAGGTGGATAATTGCTTCTGAGTTTACTAAAGTGGGTGATATCATCAGGACATCAGGCGAAATTCCTCGCATACCTAGTTTGTATTTGTCTTAGTTTCTTTCGAATTTATCTAATTTTTAGTACATTAATGGGTACAATACCCTACCTATTTAGAAAAAAAAATTATTATTACCTATGCCAAGACCAAGACAAAACTTATCTCTTCACACTACTATTCCAAGTGATTTTTTCTCGTAACCATGGTACCCGCCACGACATAAGACTGATGTCTGGAGGAGTTCTCCTAAAAGCTGCACTATAGACAGATTGCCACTTTTTAAACACAGAGTGCTCAAAAATGTTTCTGTTTTTAATTATGTGGTTCCTCCCAACCGCATTACAATTAAAAAAGTCCCAATTTAATAATTCAATTTTTGGTTAACATTTTAAACTTTTCCTGTATTTGTATATTTAAATTAAATAATGTTTTCTTTAAAAAAATTTAATAAAATAACTAATAATTAATAAAATATTTAATAAAATAACCAATAATTTAATTATGTGGTACCTCCCAACCACATTACATTAAAAAAATTCCTGATTTAATAATTCAATTTTTCGTTAACATTTTAAACTTTTCCTGTATTTGTATGTTTAAATTAAATAATTATGTTTTCTTTGAAAAAATTTAATAAAATAAGGGAAAGGTTTTATATTCAGTATTTTAATAAAATCTCCGGTAGTTGCTGATCATTAATATTTTTAGTAGTTTAGTTTTATGCTTTTTGGGTTGGATTAGTCTCCTATGGATTTTTGGATTATTCTCCTATGTTCTAATATGATGTATTATGTTACTGTGTACAACTAGGGAAATAACCAAATACGAAACCCACAAGAATATCAACTATTGTGAGCATCACCTCTGTAATATGAACACTTCTTTAGTTTTAACTTGCAACTGAGCAGCACAAATATAACAGACGGCCATTGTCACTTTTGTTTCATTATGAATTTAATTTACTTAATTAAAGAATTTATCTTCTCACAACTGAGGCTATTACTCTAGCTGACTAAACACCAAATAAAAAATCAATGTTACTCTACGATTATTAATTTTATTTGTAGTCTATGAATTGAAAACTTAGGGGATATGCATATATTAAATGAAAAGAAAAAATTAAGCTTTGTTGACTGTACATGAGCTGCAAGTGCATAGATCCCTTAATGTAAGAAAACAGAAAAGAATGATTATATAAACACACAAAGCTTGAAATTAATTTTGATCAAAACCCGCTAAAATATGACTAGAACCACCATAAAATAATTTTAAATGGTCTCCCTAACCATCAATTAATGTAAAAAGACTTTTGGTTTTATGTTGTAGTCTTTGTAGTTGTTACAAAATAACACATTTCACATTCTGTTGCAGATCTCTCGGATCAGTGTCTAAATTTTCTTAATCTCTACTCGTATATATTAAAGTCTTAATTAATGTTTACAATCTTGGCAGACGTTTTCCACAAATAGTTTCTCTACAATTATTATTTACTGTATATTTTGTAACAGGGGTCTGTCCAGGGTACATTTACTACCATTTAGCGGTATCTTCACAAATTCAACTTTAAGAAAAACGGTACTTTTAAAAAAGCAAGTTCTCATGCAAACCCATTCTCGTTGCAATCTATGGAAAAATGGAGCTTTTCCCCCAGCTGTCTTTTACGAAAAGGTAGCATGTGTTTGGTCAGTTAGTGCAATGCGGGAAACCTTTTTTAAAATGAAAAGACGAGGCTCTCCCTCTATAAACTGTGCAGAAAGTCGAACATAATCTTAAGTAATTATTGCAAATTTATTAATTATGAAATATTTTTTTCTCTGTTAAACTTTTTTCTGTATGACCTAGTCGAAAATGTTCTCATAATGAAAAAAACTTTTAGAGCTAGTACTGTTAAATGCATGTTTTTATTAAATTCAAGTGGAAATTTAACTATGGACAATGATTTTTATGTATTTTTAAATTTGGATAAAATTTTACAATAGCAAAATTATTTTTGAATATTTGAATAATATATAGAAATTTACCAGTCATAAATGATAAGTAGTGAAAATTTTTGAAAATATTTTCTTACTTTACCATATTTTTGTGTTGATTTTTTAATTTTCGTTAATTATGTCTAAATTTTCATAAAATAGGTACCTCTCAAAAAAACCTAAACAGACCCGTGTGAAATTCTAGTTCTTATTTATGAGAACAGAAATTTTAATTAACAAACAATAAAAGTAAATTTTCTTTCATAAAATATTCATCCATACATAGTATTTAATTCTTATTTTACAGTTTGTCCTGTAGATGGGGATGCCTATCCTATTGGTGCTCTTCCCATCAGTACAATGGTTCACTGCATCGAAACAACCCCAGGATCCGGAGCCATCTTCTGCAGAGCCGCCGGTTCGTCTGCTCAATTGGTCAAGAAAGTGGACAACAAATGCATCATTCAGCTTCCTCATAAACGCCAAGTCTGTCTGGATGAAAAATGTATGGTGGTTGTGGGAAGGGTTTCTAATCCAAATCACGGTAGTATACCGATCGGTAGTCCCAACCGCATGAGGTGGCTGGGAAAGAGACCTCGTTCTGGACTTTGGCACAGAAAAGACGGGTATTGTGGACGAAAAGTACGCCCACCTAAAAGTATGCTTGACATGCTAGCACCCACAGAAAAGAAAACTGAGTTTTATAATTTAACTTTTAAGGAATGATTTACTTAATTTATTTTATTCCATGCATAAATAAACAGATTATCTGTGTTCTACTTTCCAAGTTTCATTTTTGTATTTCTTTAAAAACATGAGTAAAATATGTTAGTAAATGACAACTGTATTTTATATTAAATATGTTTATTTAATGGGAAAAATGTTACATAAATCCATGATTTGTACAATTATTTTCTTTCAAATTGTGAAGTAAAAGTACTTCAGAATCAGCACTCAAATACATTTTAATCTTCAGGCATTCATTGACATAAATTTATTGACCCTGAAAGAAATAAGTGTTTACTACTTACATGGCATGGATAATTATTATATGTATAGAAAGAAAAACAAAACTTTCGAATCTTAAAGCAGTTTGAAACGAAGGCAAAAATGAATTGAACGGAAAATTAGTGACATTAGTTGGATCCTCAAGTTTTTTTTTTTTTTTTTCAAGGCACCCCTATTCTGAGCGACAGACCTCTCTTGTACTAATATCTTTCTGCAAGATACTTTTAATAATAATAAATATACATGTTACTCAAATTTAAAGTAACAGCAAAGTTGTGCTCACAAAAAAAACTATTTTGATAAAATAAAATTGTATATATTAGCAATATTCTTACATTTTGTAAATCATCATCACATAAAAAAATAAGAATAATAAAATCATGAGCATTTCTTTCCCTTCCTTTCTAAAAAAAAAGCCTTTTACTAATATAATTATGGAGAGAAAAAAAATCTTTCAATCATTTTTGCAGAGCAGAAATTTTTACTCCGTTGTTTTTCATTCTTCTCAAATAAGGATAGAAAAATCACGAAAATTTCTTTTCTTTCCGATGCGTGATAAAGGCATCGTTTTAGAATAATTTTAGAGAAGAAAAAAAACAAATCAAAAATTTCTGCAGAAAAGAAAGCCTGGTTGGTAGGGCACTCAGCCCATTTACAGGAGGTTGTGGATTCAATCTCTGCCGGCTCAATGGTGACTGATGCACATTAAATCCGTCGGGTCACAAAGTCCTGCATGTTGCATAACAAATCATACCTCTGGGGGTATTGATCCAGGAGTTTATCTTCTATTCTTGCCTTCTAGATTGGTTCAAACTTACAAGGCTACGGAGTTGAACATTAGTTGTCATAAATTGGGTCGGCTGTTCAACTACGGTTATAAAATAAAACATGATTTAGGGTTTGGGTACAATAGACCTCTGGTCGATGTGCCCTGCTCTTAAGAGCTGCCCAACTTCTAAGTCTAATGTTTTTTTAATAAGAGGAACTGAAATGGACACACTGCATCAGAAAGGTTTAAGGAGTTGATTTAGACATTTTTTTAATAATAAAAAAAATTATGCTAATAGTTACCCTTTATAATGTGACATCAAACTGTTTTATTTTTGTTAATGACTTAGCCAGCATGGCTGCCACATCTCTTGCATTCCTTAACTCTGCTTCTGCAAACTTTTCTAAACTTTCTTGGAACATGCTTATCCTTTGTCTGTGGAATTTTTTAATCTATACAAATATAGGATAAAAAAAAAAAAAGAATACTTTAACCTTTTAACAGTGACATATTTCAGAAAAATGAACCGAAAATTTAAACCTTTTTGACTGTTTAATTTTGTTCTTCATATTATTGTAAAAGTTAGAAAATGGTTTTCTATTACAAAAATATAATTTTAAATGCAATGAGTACTGCATTTATAATTTTTACATACACATAAAAAAGTAATAGATTACACACACATCTTATTCAATTAGAGCAAATTAAACAAAATTTTGAAGCTGAATATAATATAAGTAGTATAATATAAAAACACAACAATATGATTTTCATTACATAAATTTTACAAATCTTGTTTGTGTCTGTTTATTTCAGCAACTGACAACATCCACTGAAGTTGTAATCGGTGAATAACTAGGACCACTAATGCCATCTATTAGGAAAATAGTGAATTAAGTATCCTCATGAAGAAACGAACTCAGCTAGCAGTTGCTCGAACTGGATTCGGGCACCACTGGCAAGGGTTAATTATAATTTAGATTTTTTTTAAAGATCTAGGAATTTTTGTTTCAAATTAAAAATTAGTAAGAAACAATTTTTAATCTCTATCTATTAAACAGAAATTTAACCAAAGTTACAAAATATCAAGAAATCTTGATTACAGTTAAATATTTTTGTGTTCATAGTGTCTATGTACTCATAGCAAATTGAAATTACAAGTCCTACATTTCCAGTAGATTAATGTTTTTATAATTATATTTAATTACTGGTCATGTATGTTAATATATATTAATAATGAATGTTAGTGTACAATTACTGCAATTTTTTAAAAAAAAAATGCTTGGCTGAGGCGTTCAATTGAACCATAGGTCATCCAGTTTAAGAGACCTCTAACCAGTGGTCAGAAGTGGCATGCTACAAGTAAGTAAACTACTTTAGTCGCTTTTTTCTGTAGTTAGTAGTGCACTACTTTTTAAAAGAAGTTGTATAGTGAGTGGAACGAGAAAAAAAACCCAATAGTTTATAGCGTTTCCTAGCAACGTGGTTTTTAATGTTAAATTAATTAAAAAAACACAGAAAAATTTTCGAATCTGATTGATGCAAATCCATCACATGCCCGGCAAAGTACGCAATGAGAATGCTTCTGTTGGCAAACATCTGATGTTCAGAAAAATCAGTGTGAAATCGATCTAGTTGTTCTTGAGGAATCGAATTTTTAATATCTTGACATTTTTAACATTTGATTTCACAGGAACTATAAAGTATACTTTTGTGTCTGATTTTGTAACTTAAAATATCGTCAGCATTAAAAAATAATAAAGAACTTCGACAAATTATTATTCTTAAAATATAATAAGAGAAAGAATAAAATGTAGCTTCAAAACGAGCAAACTTAACAAAACATTTCTAATTAGCTAACTCCCCCCCCCCCTAAAAAAGTTAACATTTTACATGACAAAAATTATTGTAAAATATCTTTCACATACTTTAATTATAAATGATAATACAAAATAAGTTTAGAATTACAGTTAACAATAAAATGAATCTGAAAATCTCTCTAATATAATCTTTCATAATCATCATCACACAACTTTATAAAAAGATTTCCAAGATATATATTGAAAAAATTTCTAGTCCCCCTAAACCTTTTTTCAAAGCAAATATCACAATCAAAACCCAGTCTTTTGAATGCTATCATACGATTGAAGAAAACTAAGTTTTCATTGATAAAAATAAAGTTCTCTTAATTACACATTAATTAAATACTTTTTTAATCATATTTAAAACAAAAAACAGATTGAAAGGAAAATCTATGAAATTACCTCTTGCCTAGCTACATCTGAACAGTCTTCAAACGCTTTTTCTGCAGATAATTTAGCGCTTTCGGCCTGTAATAAACATTAAATTTGAGGTTGAGGAAATGCTTTTGTTAAAAAATTGAATATGCAACTAAAAAATGAATAAACCTTGTGGCAGAATTTTTTTTTTGGGCATTTTCTGAGATATACCTCTCTAATATATTAGTATTACACATTAATTAAACACTTTAAAACAAAAGTATCTTTGTGCAAGATACTTTTAAAAATAACAAATATACATGTTACTAAATTAAAGTAACAAAAGCGTCAACTTTAAAAAAAAAACTATTTCAGGGTGCGTAGCAAGTCCTTATTCAACAAAAAATAAGCACTCAAACAATATTTTTAAGCACTTTAAAAAAATATCATAATTAGGCAGGGTTGGAGAGTTTTTGACAATTGACGGTTATGTCTTGTTTTACCTGTCTTGTTTTACCTGTCATGTCAAAAAAAAAAAAAAAAATTGGCATTGTTTTTGACAATTGCCAAAAATCATGACAGTTTGAATCATGTAGAACAAATGGCGTTTTCATACCCTACAGACTGCCAATACACCGAAATAGATTGCGGTTGAATTAATTGTGAAAACGTTGAATAGAACAATCTGAACTGTGTCTTTTTGCAAAATTCGAAGAGAAAATCAACATAGTAAAGGAAAAGTCTCATTTTGAAAAAGGGAAAATTAAGCACTTTTTAAAAACTCCCACTGAAAAAAGCACCTTTAAGGGCTTTTAAAAATCAAAAGTCAGTACCTTTAAACACTTTTTAAAAACGCTACACATCCTGTTTTTGAATCAAATAAAATTATTTTTTAATCAAATAGTATATAATATTTTTTTATTCTAAGATTATGGGTGATACTCTCGCATTTTGTAGAAGGAAAACACACTAATTATTTATTTTTTTTGCATTTTGTAAATGATCATCACATTAAAAAAAAAATTGTGAAATTCTTAGCAGCAACTACCAAAGAAAAGATCGACAAAATCACGTGATTCAGACTCTTCAAAAAAGGGTTACTAAATCCGTGTTTTCATTTCGAAATTCAGTTGTTGCAATAAATTATATCGGATTTAAAAAACTATGTGGAAATCAATAGCAATAACTGCATAAAAAAAATTAGAACGAAAATTTCTGCAGAAAAGAAAATCAAATTTTACTTCATTGCTCTTTATTTTTCACTATTCTCAAATGAGAATAGAAAAATTACAAGCATTTTTTTCTTCACTCGGATGCATGCGCAAGAAAAACATCTTTTGAATATAATTCTGATAGAAAAAAATTTCTGGGGAAAAAAAAACCAAATTTCTTACTTCCTATAAGAAAAGTCTTTCTGCAAGAACTCGGTAATTTTCTGAGACAATGTCGCCGCGATTCTGCCACGGGTAAATAAATATGATAAGGTAAAAGAGAGAAGAAAAAACTTACAGCTTGTTTTTTCAGAGGTTTTGCCTTGTCTAATGCCTTATTTGCATTTTCATATTCTACCAACAAACTTGTTCTTTGAGCAAGCATTTCCTGATAAAAAATGAAAATTTAATAAAGTTTGGGGGGAAAAGGCATCAATGCATAAAAAATTAATACTAATCTCACAACAACAAAAAAGAAAAACAATTTTGAAATAAAATTCTATATTTTTACACTATGAAATGATGTAGGTTGATTTTTGTTTACATTTTATGCAACAAATTTGATGTACAACCCTACACACAAATTTTGCTTAATATTAGTGTTTGTATAATAAACAGAATAGCATAATTTATTATAATACTACAATTTAATGCAAAAATAAAAATAGAAAAACAAATTTCTTTTAGTTCTATCAAAAAGTGGATACTCCAAATAGATAATGGTCAATTTCTTGATTTAATTTAAATATGTGATACATAGTTGCATTTCCTTGTTATTACAAACTAACTTAATAGATAAAAATAATAAGTGGACTTAGTAACATAAAGAATACCTAACAGAACAAAAAAGTCAGCATTATATACAGTAAAGAAAAATGTAGAAAAAATTATCAAAGTAAGATTAATTTTTAATAATGAGATAAAAAAATTTAACAATTATTTTGGGTGAATATTTATGAATGTTTAAATAACGTGATTTATAATGATATTTAATTTTTTAAAAAAAGAAAAATTATTCATAAAAATAACTATTCTAATAAACAATTATCTTAATTTTATTTTATCTTATCTACAACTATTGAAGAATATTGAAACATTTGCAGGCGTCAATTTTTATATTCAAAGTGAGATTAAATTAGTTGAACCATGGAAATCCGTGATTAAAAATTTCCATAATTATTCTACTACTGTTTACATTACAATAGAGGTTTAAAGAGTTAAGAATATAAAATCTAGATCTGAACAAAGTTCAACAGTTATTAAACTCCTGATCGTGGTTCAAAATATATTTTAAAATAAGGCTGTAAGAAATTTGAATTAAACAAGTTTGAAAGGATATAATTTGAGTAATTAGATGACATAGCCTTTTTTAAAAAAGATAACTGTGAATTATATAGGATGAACTCTATAAATTGTTTTTATTTGAAAAAATGTAAATGAACGCAACACACAATAGTCAGGATATTTTTTTTACTTTCATAATAATACTAATTTAATTTGAAGTAAGTTTTGAATTTAATGTTGGAACAATTTGCAAATAAAAATAGTTACAGATTAGAAAAGCTTTCACAGAATAAAGAGTAAAAATTAAGACTAAAATAAGCAGTCATTTTATAATTTTTATTAAGATAAAATAAAATACCTTTTCTGATTCGATATAACTTGTATACAGATTTAAATAGGCACCTAAAGTGTTTTCCTCATTATATGATAGCACCTGGATACCATGCTGAAAATTAAATTTATTTTTAGTAAAATTTAAAACGTATTAATGGAAAGTCATTTATGAAAGACAAGTTCAACTACAAAATCTAATGAATTTCTCTCTATGAATTTGTAGAATTGTAGCTTGTCAAAATGTTATTTTTACTTTTACAAGAATTTATTAAATACATACTATTTCAAGAAAGACAGAATGCTCTAGTTATTCTATCAATATAACTATATATTTAAACAACAGAAAAACATATAGTAACTTTTAGTGTTACAAAAGTGTCAGCAGTTGGAAGGATATTATTATAAATTGAAAAGGCGAAGGGGGAAAAAAACGTAGAATGTGAAAAAACGCAACAAAAAATTTATGCATTTAAATATAACACTCTTTATTGTAAAATTATATATTTAAAATAAATAGGATATATCAACCTACTAGATAAGATAAAAGATACCAAACCAAAGATAAATACCATCTAAAATTACTATTATAAAAATAAATAATAGAATAGAATGTATATAGAATAGAACAGAATATAAATGTAGAATAGAATATAGATAAAATAGAAAACATAGAATAGAATATATACAGAATAGAAAATATAGAACAGAATATAGATAAAATAGAAAATATAGAATAGATAATAGAAATAAATAGCATTTAAAACTACCATATTTATTCATAAAAGTGCCATTTATGAAAAACATTAAAAAAAAACTCACTCTAGCATCTTCTAAGGCCTCTGAAAACAAACCACATAACCTGCAAACAGAAAATCAACCTTGTATTCATATTTTGAATTGATATCATTGAATATTTTCAGTTCATAAAAATATTAAGGAATTAAAATGAAGTTAATAAATAAGATAATCCAGAATAGGTTCTCCCTTTTGAAATTTACTTATTTACATGAAAATTTAATAAAATTGTTATTTTATTTCCTTCTCCTAAAAATTAACACTTACATGTGAAACACATTACGTCAGCTTTTTCTAATTTTGAGTTGGTCAAATGCTATAATTTTTAGAAGGGTGAAACTCAAAGTCCAATTTTCTTATAAAGTTTTCTGAAACACTTTTAAACAAAATTGTATAAAAACAATTAGTAATTCACATCTTTAAACAAAGGAATTTTATAATAATGAGCAAAAATTTCTCTGACTCGCTTAACAAGTTTTGAGTTAACAAAACAGACAACAACAAAAATTTAGTATTTAAGAATCCAAACTTTCTATTTACCAGAACCCTATTAACCAGATTGCAGCTACCACCCCTTTCATCACTTTGAGGGTCAAAAATTTAAATCATATTTATGTTTAGTTTTATGTTGTATATTTATTCAGAGAAAGTACAATTTAGAGTTCAATTTCATAACTCAAAATGTTGTCTGCTTTTATTAATTTGATATTTAAGGTTAGGCTCTAAAACCATTAAGATTGAGATATAGTAGGTAAAAATCTTATCATTAAATAGGTTTGCAACAGAAAAAAATGAACAAAATAGTTGCTTTTAGTAGCCTAAAGCCTGAAAATAGTTGCCTAAATAAGAGCAAAAAATATGACTAAAATTTTATTAAATGACTTAATTGTCATATATCATGATCCATTTAATCAAGTTGGGGGCAAATATGATAATTTTTATACAGCTCGTTATATAGTTTGTTAGTGTTCTAGCACTTAATTTTCAGGTAAAAAAAAAATAATTAGTATATTTGCAGAAAATTAAATACTTGATTCAGCAAATATTATATGTATAAATATATATATATATATATATATACACACACACAAATATATATTTATAGTGAAAAGTGATTACTCAAATTCGAAATTCACGTATTGTAATATTATATAAAAAAATTGGGTTTCTTAAAATTAAACGGAACTTTGTAGCAATAACTGCTGAAAAGGAGATCGAGAAACGAAATGGACTGACAATGGAATCCACGCAAATTGAATGCATTAAAAAATGATAACTCAAATTTGCATTTTTCGCATTTTTAAATTTTTTTAAGAAAAAAATTCAATGTGTTCAGAAGCTCCCGCGGGCCACAGATTTTAAACCTAATTTATGCTAAAAAAAAAGCATCGCTAGAAGTACAGAAAGATCTCTCAATAGTCTCCTTCCCATAAAAATAGTTACTTTTTTTTCATAATTTTCAGGCAGAAAAAAGTTGCTATAGTCTCCACAAGCCGAAAATAGATACATTTTAGTCGTTTGTGGCAACCCTGTTAGATAAAAAATTTTCCAGGGTGTTATTTATTATTTTGCATGTGGCACACTTAACTTAATCCAATGCTTTGTTTCAAAGTGAACTTGTTTAGAAGAGCTATGAACTTGTCTGAAAGACCATTAAACATAACTAGCCAGTTCTTAAAGTATTCTAGCATCATAGTAAAAACAATAAATTAATTTCTAGCGTGAAATTGAAATTAAACCTTACTTTGCTTCTAGTTTGGCAGCCGGTTCATTCGATCCTCTATTTAAAGTTAATGCTGTAGCTAAATGTCCTATAATACTACATAACCCTGAAATAAATTAATTCTGTATAATATGTAATATTTGGAATAAAAACATTTTTATACAGGGTATCTGCTACATTTTAGTTTTCAAACCCATGATTTCTCTGGGACTAATTCCAAAAATTTTTCATGACTTAAGTTACTATTTTTTCCGACAAAAACACAGCAATAAATTAAAAAAAAGTATTATAATAACATTAATTGAAATGATAGGTATAACCAAAACTTTTATACTCTGCATCTTCATATTTATTAATTAAAAACTGGAAAAACACAGTAAAGAAATATTTGAAGCAATAAAATAACTGAAAAAAAAAGAAAATAACTAAATACTGTCAGATATATGTAGTTATTTAAAGCTGTTTTATTTCTTCTCAAAAGTAAGTAATATAAAAAGCCCAAACTAGAATTTCAAATTGATCAAATAAAAATAATAAATAAATAAAAAATTATGAAATCACTGAAGTTTAAGAGATAATTTGCTCTAGAAATGATGTTCTTTATTTTTTTGAAAGAACACCATATTTTTTTAAAAAACACGATAAAAACATTTGATATTTTAATGAAATATGACTGTAAGTGGGGATTTCGTTACAAATTCAGATATTCGGAACACTGTGAAATTGGGGGGGAACACTGTGAAATAATTAACTATCTTTTAAAATATACATTTCAAAAGATAGATTTTTTGACGATCTAAATCCTTCACTTTTTATGAGTTTTTTTTAAATAA
The DNA here is from genome assembly GCF_982258835.1 of Parasteatoda tepidariorum. Taxonomy (NCBI): domain Eukaryota; kingdom Metazoa; phylum Arthropoda; class Arachnida; order Araneae; family Theridiidae; genus Parasteatoda; species Parasteatoda tepidariorum. The sequence continues at coordinate 13,340,990 of NC_141763.1, forward strand.
ATAGTTAAAATCATGACATTTCACTAACAAATTTTGTTCAATACCGAAACCCATGACTTTCCAGGTGCGCAGGTACCCTATTTATAACAATTTATCTTCATCTAATTTAAATCACGCATTGATTTTTACTATTTAGAACTTTAACGATAGAGTTATCGTAATTCTTTTTATTTACATATAACATAACTTCTATGTCAAAGAATATCTATTAATCAAAAGTTTATTTTGATAATCCATTTTTGTCTCCCAAATTCGAAATACAGTTTATCTAAATGAACCCTCTTGTAAGTTGTTTGGACTACAATTATGAGGTTGAACTGTCAGTGATTACATTTATGAGGTTGAACTGTTTAAAGTTAAGATATTGAGTAGACAATTAGAACAAGTTTTGACAGGGGTCAGCGAGATCATATAAAAAAATATTGCATTTTGACTTCAGCTGCTGCTTCAACTTATCAAAATGTCGCAGCTAAAAAAAATACTAGGAAAAATACAAAGTAGTTTTCTACTTCCATTGTACAACATATTTTTAGTTTATAATTATAAACAGCTTTTAAGTGTTTTTAGTTAGCAACTTTTTAAACTTATGTAATTTTTTAAACTATAAGCATTTATAACATCAATGAATAAAAAGATCAAGAATAAACTCTTACTTTGTTGAGAATAGACAACAGAAGAAAAGGCCTATAAAAGAAAAAAACAATGATACAAAATGATCAAAAACATATAGAAAGACACCTTTTTATGTCAGCTAAAATAATGGAGAAAATTTGTTCAAAACAATTAAATAATAATTTTTTTTTTTAAACTATGACTGATAATATAATATATCACACGTGCCAACTTTTAATCCCTTCCATTATCATTTTTCCCAGTGGTATTAAAATGGAATTAAAAATTCAATTTTAAGCAAACAAATACGTTGTATTTGAGAAAATTTAAGTTGACAACCATGATAGTAACGCATATTTATACATGTGCTTAATTTTTGTAAGAATAGTGGTGATCAATATCATTTAAAAATTAAGATTATAAAAGAAAAAATAGTAAATAATTACTACCACTTTAAATATGAAAATAAAATCTTCCGGAAGAGTTGGCAGGTATGATATATGATAATAAATTTGGAAAATTTATACATATATGAAGATAATATATTTCGATCAGACATTTTGTTCAGAAACTTAATGCGCCGTATCAACTATCTAATTTTTAAAAACATATCACAAATTTTCCAAAAATAAATTAAAACTGTTTAATAATAAAATTTGCACCTCATTGATATCTTTAATTTGTAAGCTATACTTTGACACCCAATCACGCTCTTTCTGGAAAAATTCTTCACAATCCTGAAAATCAAAACAGTTTAATGAATTTTTAGATGCATTAATATAATTTCATGATTACTTTAAAAATTATGAAAGGAAAAACTCATGTTATGAGAAATTAAATATTTTAAATTACATATTGATTTATGCATATCTTAATGTTGAATCAATAAAACAAAGATAAATACACAAGTGGGCGACCTTTGTGCTAAAATACAAACTAAGGTAAACAACGTTTAAGAGCACAAAAAATATTTATAAAAGCAGACAGCTGTTTCGGAAGCTCAAAGGGCAACCTTCATCAGTGCGACAGAAAGAAATGAGAGAAAACAGGGTAAATATATAGTGAAAGGTAACGTCACAAGGGGGGGGGGTAGAGCAAAGGCCAATCGATTGCCCTTTGAGCATCCGAAACAGCTGTCTGCATTTATAAATATTTTTTGTGCTCTTAAACGTTGTTTACCTTAGTTTGCACTAAAGCAAAGCTTTTAAAAATATTTTATTCAAGAAAAAAAATTTATATAAAACATGTATAAATGAAAATAATTTTTCTAATACTGAAATCCAATTAAGAAAGAAATGTTATATGAAGAAAAATGCAAGAATTTAGAGAAATTCTGAAGAAATCATTAAAACAAACTTTTATGAAGTATTTAGCAAAGTGTAATGAAACAATGGTTAAGAAGCTACATGAAAAATAGTGGCTTGTTCAGAGAAAAATCACCTACCATTAAGTAAAAGCTTTAATTTGTGCAGTGTTGAAGCAATGTTTCGCAACCCGATTTACTCGATAGACCATTTAAATATTTCAGTGTTTCATCCCGGGCCGGTAAGGTTAGTAATTTGGTCTAGTGGAACAATTTTTATATATACAAGATTGTGGCACTTAAAAAAAATTTTTGACCAGTTTGTTTCTGACAAATAACATACGCTCTTTCATGAAAAATTTAATTATAAAAAAATTTAATTTATTTCCAATACAAGCATTAATCCAAAAATCTGCATCGGTGCTCAGAAACAACGTTTTAATCAATTCCCTACATGAAAAGGTAAATGCTTGAATAAATAAACGGTAAGTTACGAACAAGCATTAAGTGTGCCATATATAAACTAGTTTGCATTTAGTTAGTGTGAGGGCACAATAATTTGTGAATAATTACAATATTTAAAATTTTTTTATTGAATGAAAAAAATTTTAGACTTTCAAAAAATGGATTTGTTCAATTTCTTCTCATACAAAATGGTAGCTAACTATGATTAAGCAAGTCTTGCAAAAGTTTCACCGCTTAAAAAAAATGCTAAGTACACTTTCCAAAGAATATTTTAAAAAAATTATGATCATAGTCATTTGATTTAAAACGATTGAAAAAAAATTATTATTTTGAATTCTGTCTTCAAAAATAATATATCCCTTTTATAAGACGGAAATTAATCTTCAATGCTTAGAAAATTTTTTTTAAAAAGTTGAATGAAATTCAAGATAAAATCAAGATTTTATTTTTTGTTTTTCTCTATCTTTTGCTGCACATAATCCTTTGTATATTCCAATTTATAAATGAACTTTTTCAACTTACAACCTGAATTCACTATTCTTCCTCAAACTCTATTTCCAATTCTTAATTTTTTACAAATGCATTATGCAATATATTTTATAAAAGTTTTAGTTAAATTTAGAAGAAAAAAAAAAGAATTATACTCCAGCGTAGAATGATGTAACGTTGAAACAAAGATTGTCCTCATAAACTGCATTAATTTAGCAGGTGCAAATAATACAATGGTTCATAGTTAAGAAGTTTTTGTAACTGAGGAAGAACTATTAACTGCTCACAGGTTCTAAGAAAAATTAGTTGCAAAAAGATTGTGTGGGATTCAGAGTAAGTCCCAGTAGAGTAAATCTCTAGAGTAAAAAAAAAATTACATATTTGTTTGCTTTTAGTTTTAATGCTCTTAATAATTTCAATTTCTTCCTGTAAATAGTAAATATTTAAGTGTATATTTTTGTATTTAAAGTATTTGGACTTAAAAATTATTTTAGAGCATTAATAGTGCAGTGCTTAGTAGATAAGTTTAATGATATGTGAAATGATAAAAGTAACACAATATTCTATATAATGCAAAGCTTGGTATTTCAAAATTTGCATTAAAAAAAATTTCTACTGTGTAGTACAGCTCGTTCACCACGAGTCTGCATTTGACTCCGCCTTCATCATGTGGTATGCGACGATACTATTTCGCTATTTTTGGGAGAAGGTTGTGAGCAATTCTGAACAAGGTTGATATTTGGCGATCATATGGGGAAAATATTTATTTTGCAAGCTTTATGTGCATTTTTTTAACATTAAATATTTCATAAATTTGATGATATTCCACGCCATTTTTTATGATATTTCACTCTTTTGAGTGAATAGTTTCTCCTTTTTTGAGAAATTTTGCTGGGAAAACAACAGTTTTTAAATTTAAAATATATTTAATTAGCAAGAGTAACGAAAGGTATAATAGCAGATGATAAAGCGAAGTTAGTGACTGAAAAAGGAGTCACTGTGTTTGGCGTGCAGTAAGGGTTGTCTCAATTTCAAGTGTGGAGATTTTTCTCTTTTTACTCCCACACTGAAATGAACACTGTGTCCGAGGAGGTGGAGCCAAGTGCCAACTCCTGGTGAACAAACTATATCTAAATAATTTTAACCCTTTAATTGTATCACAATTTATTTAAATTTGTAAGAATTTAAACAAATAAGAAGAATGGGGAAGCTGTACTGCCAAGTACATTATTATATTAGGTCCTACACCCAAAATTAGTTAGAGGTTGGCATTTAAGAGGAGAGATTTTAAAGGATGGAATATCAGAAAAAAAGACAAGTCAACCCAACAAAATGCTGGAAGCTGAAAAATTCCACTAATTCATAAGAACTAAATGAATGAATGGCATCCTATAAATTAAAGTGAAATTTCATTACTGATAATTAAAAATGAAAGCATGTCAAAGGCAGAATGGCCAAAACACAAGCATGCAAATAACCAATTATCATGCATTACCATTTATGAGGTCTGTCTTCTGCATTAAAAGCTGATGTTTTCTTCTGCCTGGCAAAGAAAGTGAATTTAGATCTCTTCAAAAGGCAACAAATCAAGTAAAAAGAATCACATTTATCAGCTTCCAAAATGTTGGAGGGTACACCATAAATAGTTATCTTTTTCACTGTAGATAATTTTGTTCATCAATCTTAAAAATATTATCCTGTGTATTAAAATATATAAATCCTGTGCATTAAAAAAAAATCTTGTGTACTTATTGAGTGTACAAATAAGTTCCCGACGTTCGTCACAAGATGGCACTACCAGAAGGTTATGTAGAAACTGTATTAAATGTCTTATTGTAAGTTTGTTCATCTGGTAACAACATAACCTTAAAGTATTAGAGATTCCATATTAGCAATACGTAATTTTTATCTTGCAAAAATGTCAAGTTTTGTGCCAAATAAGTGTCATTTGCTGGAACTTTTGATTTACTTCTTTCATTTGAAGAAATCTGCAGCCGAGGCGCATTGATTGCTTGGAGAAGCATATAATAAGGTTGCTGTAAGGGAGAGAAGTTGTCGTAAGTGGTTTCAGAAGTCTAAAAACGATGAGTTTGACGTGGAAGACTAAGTGGAGGGTCAAAATTGTACGAAGACAAGGAATTGGAAGAATTATTGGAAGCAGACTAGTCTCAAACACAAAAAGAGCTTTCTCTTACATTACAAGTAACTCAGCAAGCAATTTCACACTGTTTAAAATCGTTGGGAATGATAAAAAAAAAACAAGTTGGGTTCCCTACGAACTAAAATCAAGAGACATTGAACATAGACTTTGCATGAAAACTAATTTTGCTATTTGGAAACACTTCAATGGGAAGTCCTAAACCCCCATCTGTATTCGCCAAACCTTGCCCCTTCAGATTATCATCTATTCGGGCTGTTTGAGCAGAAATTTGCATCATTTGAAGAAACCAAGGAATGGGTCAATTCGTAGATGTCCTCGAAAGATTAACAGTTCTTCCGAAGTGGTATCCGCATGCTTAGAGAAAGATGGGAAAAGTAGTGTCTAGTAATGGAGAATACTTTGAATAAAAGATAAATGTACTGTTTTTTTACAAGAAAACTGCGAATTTTTGATAGAAAATGGCAGAAACTTATTTGTACTCCCAATATAAAGAAAATTATTTTATCAATGCTACTTTTGTTGCATTAGGCTAACAATTTTATCAAACAAAATGGTATAAAAATAATTTTTAAAACATTATCTAACAGGACACCAAAGGCATGCATTATATAATTAACAATTTTTGAAGAATAGGCTTAAATTTCCATTTCTGGCTACTGAATATTTTTATTTGAAACAAGTAACACACCTTGGCAGATACCATCAACAATACTCTAAATATAGTAACACTATAATTTTCATTTAAGCTAAACAAAATAAAATTGTCTAGTGAATTTTTTTGTTATCTATTTTAACGTACAAAGTATTAATGGTTGCAAATAAAGGGAAATTAAGTGATTTTTTAAAGATAAATTAATCTACAAGATTGTTGAGTTACCCGAAGATTACAAGACATTTCACCTTCAAGACATTTCATTAGTTTCAAACATAAGAAATACACTTTACAAATGATCATATTTCACAAACAATGCCATAAGGCCAGTTGATGGATTAATTGAAGAGTGCTGCCAGCATAATTAAAAGAATAACCAGAGACATGTTATATGAGACAAAACATTATCAACAAGGGGTGGTGGCAGGGATAGCCAGTTTGGTAGGGGCACTGGGCCCATGTCCAAGAGTCAGTGAGTTTGATCCCTGTCGGCCGAAGACTCCCCGTGTAGTAAATGACTGATGCACGTTAAATCTGTTGAGTCACAAAGTCCTCCATGTTCCCATAACAAATCATACCCCTGGGGGTACTGATCCAGGAGTTTCCTTGTCTTCTGGGTTGGGTTCAAAATGACAAGGCTATGGAGTTGAACATTAGTAGTCGTAAATCCAAAATTGGGTCGGCTGATCAACGCCACTTATAAAATATAAAATAAAACAAGGGGGGAAGCAGGTTGCCATAGCTATTTTTCGAGGAGGGATACTTTTTTATAAAAATTTTTAGTTTCAAAATAACTTAAAAGTAATGAGCATTTTTGATTATTTAAGGAGGCATTTTTTTTAATATTTGGGGGGGGGGATAATTTTATTCTTTTTAGAGGGAGAAATTTTTCTAACCAAATTTATTGCATAATCATCATTACACAGGTTTACAATCACAAATAATAAATAAGGGAAGTACATTTACAACTAGTACAGAGCTTCCAACTGCTCCGGACAAGGCAAAATATTTTAAAAAACGGTAGAGAACTACTAACTAAAACTTGCAGATTTTCATTTGATTTGCAAAGTTTTAAAAATGCTTGACACGGCTCAACTGCAACAAAGAGGTGGATTACATAAGCCTTTCAATTATACAGTAGCAGTGGTATGTAAAAACCCAATAAATCGAATTTTCTAAACCAAGAATTGAACATTAAAAGACTACCACTCAAAAATATTTATCCGCTGTCCGAAGCAAGTTGGCATCTCAGCTAGTAGTTCAGTTTGAGAAGTACAATAATTTTTTCATGTGGGAGATTTTATTTTAAGATCTTTTTTGGTGGAGGTTACTTTTTGAACATTATTTTTTTAGTGTGGATAACTAATTAAGTTCATTATATCTTAAAATCAAAATTTACACAATAAGAGAGACACATTTACAATCGATCAATTGGTTGAACTGAAACATTAGTTTTAATTTGTTTTTAGGAGGAAACATCTTAAAACTTATTTTGGTGGGGTTCATTTAATCATTTTAGTTCTATCTTCATTATATTCGAAAAAGATGAAGCTTTAACAAATCTTTATTTCTTGTAACTGCAGTGTCTACTTTTGAAGTGGATTGAATTTGCAACATTATTGGTTAAACTCTTCAATTTTGAAAGAAGAATTAAATTCTTTGTATTCCGTTTAAAAAGAATTGCAGACCGATACCAAGATCGATATTAAGGCATAAACGATCTTAATAGAGCAAAAGAAAAATTTCTTCCAGAACATAATGAAGATGGAAAGTTGATGCAAAACAAAGAGACTTGAGGATTTTGAAAAAGTTTTATAGAGCCACTTCACTTACTTAATGATTTTCTTGTGAATCAGGTTTTTTGGGGATTTTGTAAATTGTTGATGATAATTAATACAAATTATTCTCTGAAGAACTAGTTGAACTAAATAAAAAGCAGTCTTAGTCATGCTTGAGAATTTGTATTCACAGGTAAACAGAAAAAAGTACTGGAAAAACAGTCCAGAAAAATAGAGAATCAGAATAAAGCCCACGAAAAAAAAGGACCAGAAATTGAGTATAAATAAATTAAATATTACTTAAAAATTAATTAATTTTCAAGGATTAATTACAGGAAAAAAACTTTTCCCATTTTTATACTTTTATTTCTTATATTTTATAGGAGATTTAAATATTTTCAAACACCAATACTTACACTTATATTGTGATATGAATCATCAGATAAAAATATTTTGCACCTATTGATGGTTGATTTGAAAAAAAAAAAAAGTTTCTTTTTTTAATCCCCTATGGTTCAAGCGCAAGTTATGATATTAAGAGAAAGGGAAGAGTGAGATCTAGCAATTTGATAGAGTGTCAAATTTTCTGACAATGACAATTCCCAATTTTGGTGTAAAATTTTGTTTTCTAATGACAGTTCACTGGACTTTTTTTTAATCCCGTTTTCCCTAACGATTCCTGGAGCTTACGAA